>NC_080782.1:55106291-55415382 GCF_028018385.1 Neofelis nebulosa
TAAAGAGAGTAGACATCCTTGTTTTGTTGCTGACCTCTAGAGGAAAGTATCCAGTTCTTCAAAATTAAGTGGATGTTACTTGTGATTTTTCATAGATGATCTTTATTGTGTTGAGCAAGTTTCCTTCTATGCCTAGATATTTTTTTAATTGTGAAATGGTGTTGGATTTTGTCAGTTGCTTTTTGTGCAATTTAGTGTTGAGTATATGGTTTGGGGTTTTAATTTTATCTGTTGATATGGTCTATTATATTAATAAATTTTTCCATATTAAACCAACCTTGCATTCCTGAGATAAATTCCATTTGATCATTGTGCATAATCTTTTTTCATATATTTTTGGATTTGGTATGCTAGTATTCTATCGAATATTTTTGTGTCTGTATGCATAAGAGAAAATGGTCCATGGTTTTCTTGTTGTGTCTTTTAGATTCGTTAAGTGTTTTGTCAGATCACCAGCGAAATTATCTCTAGTTGGGCTTTTTGTGTGTGTGTGTGTGGGGGGGGATTTTTTTTATTCATATTTTAATCTCTTTACTTGTCATAGTCTGTTCATTTTTCTATTTTCCTTTGTATGCATCATATTTTAGTTAGGTTTGTTTTGAGTAAGTAAAAACCCATTGAAAAATAACTTCTCAGAACCCACAAAGAGCTCTTATCTGTGGAGCAGATTATTATGTGTCACATTCTGATCCTTTTCATTTCAAAGTAAGTACCTGAAATTTTCTGAATTTCCTTAGAATCTTGCATTTCAACTTACAAATGATTTTCATCTTAAACATCATTTAATCTTATTAATTTTTATTCTTATATACAGATGAAAACCAATAGTCAGAAAGTTTATGTGACTAGCTCTAGTATTAGAGCTATTGAGTCTTATTACTGGGATTTAAAAATAGGTATTTTATTCCACATATTATAATTCATCCCCCCCGTATCCATTACCAGTTTGCAATTAATAGTATTTCAACTTATATTTGCATCTGTAATATCATTTTTTTTCCAATTATTCTTCTAGTCTACCTTACAGCTTCAAACTTTGAAGTTTTACAAAAGTCTAAGAATTAAGATTTCTGCCTTTGGCTATGATAGAATAGGTTGTATGTGACCAATCCTTTATGGAGAATTGTCATAAAGGTGGAGTGAAAAAAATGCAAAAGGCATTTTAAAGCAACCAAAACACCCAGGGCTTGAGGTTTACAGATACTGAAGAAAAGGGTGAGATAAACCTAACATTCTCTTCCACTTCTTAAAAATGTTCTCTAGTTTATAAGTGGTATGGGTAGAGAGCAGTGGCTCAGACCTTTTACATGTCTTCGGGGGTTGAATTGATAACAGATGGAGTTCAGGGCTATAAAGGAAGTCAGCACTTGAGAGGCCAAGTTTCTAGAGAAGAAAACAACAGCACCCCAATGGACCTCACATTCTATGGTTCTTTCCCAGTGGAAACATTCTGGGTAGGGCAGAAGGCTAAAAAGCCAAGCATAAAGGAATGGAGGCTAAAAATCTAAGCAGAGTTTCTATCAGAATCCTGATTTTAGCAATACAAAAATTTGTAGTTTAAGGATTTAAAATTGCTAATTGTTATGTTTAAGAAAATAAATAAGAATGTAGGGAATAAAACATTAGAATCAATAATAAAGAATCAAATGGAAATTTTAGAATTAAAAAAATAAAATGACAATTATAAACCTAGTAGGTTTAATAGCAGAAAATAAAACTATTTACTACAGACAGATGAATTGAAAATGTTCAGGTAGAAACTATTAGGGAAAATATAAAAGAACATTTGAGATACATGGGATAGTACAAAAAGGTCTATCAAATGTGTAGAGTTCTAAAAGGAGAAGAGAGAATTGAATAAGATACATGCAGTCTTTAGAGGTAGAATGGCTATGGTTTTTCCAAATCTGATGAGGTATATCAATGCAGATTTAGGAAGTTTTTTTTCTCAACACCCCAGCAGTAAAAATTTTCAAAATAAAAACCAAACACACATATACATACACATACCTGGGTTCATTATATTCTAATCAAAGATTAAGAAAATATCTCAAGAATAGCTAGGATAAAATTCCAAAGTTACAACAGTAAGAGTAATGAATAGATATTTAGCATAGGTGATGGAAGCCAGAAGACATTAAGATAATATCTTTGAAGTAGTGAAAGGAAAAAACCTCTCGTCTTAAAAATCAAAAGTGGAGAAAACTTAAGAAACAAAACAGATGAACATAGGGGGATAAAAAGAGAGGCAAACCAGAAAACAGACTCTTAACTATAGAGAACAAACTGAGGGTTACTGGAGGGGAGGTGGGCAGGGGGATGGGTTAAATAGGTGATGGGTATTAAGGAGGGCACTTGTGATGAGCACTGGGTATTGTATATAAGTGATGAATCACTAAATTCTACAACTGCAGCTAATATTTATTACACTTTATGTTAACTAACTGGAATTTAAATAAAAACGTGGAAGAAAAAAGTGAACAAAAATATTATCTGGAAAAAATGGAATTTATTGTCAGCACCCTTAAAGTGAAAGAAAATTTTAGGGGAGTTGTTCAAGGAGAAGGAAACTTATCTCTTATAAAAGTGTGAAAATTCAGTAAGTAATGAAGAGCAATAAAAGTAAATATGTGGGTAAATATAAATTTATATTGACTACAAAACAATAAATGTAATTGGAATAAAAATAGATGACAATTATATGAAATAGTGGAGAGGAGTAAATGGATTTAAAGAGTTCTAATATTCTTGCATTGCCCTGGTAGTGGTAAAAGTACTAACTTATAGTAGAATTTAATATGTCAAAATGGTAGTATAATCTTTAAAGTAATTTTCAAATACTCTTTAGATTTCTGTTAATTAACATACAGTGTAATATTGGTTTCAGGTGTACAATATAGCAATTCAGCACTTCCATATAATACCCTCTGTTCATCACAACAAGTGCACTGTTAATCCCTGTCACCTATTTCCCCTACCCCCTTACCTACCTCCCCTCTGCTAACCATCAGTTTATTCTCTGTAGTTAAGAGAATAACTGTTTCTTGGTTTGCCTCCCCCCTCACTTTTTTCCCATTGTTCGTTTTATTTTCTTTAAGGTAACTTTTTAAAAATGATAACATATAACTTAAAGCTAATGGTGGGTGAAAATGAAATGAAATATGGTTAGTTACTTTACAAGAAAACAGGAAGGAAGAAAAAAAATAACAAAAAAACAGGGCCATTGAGAAACAAAGAATAAGGGCGTAGGGGCACCTGGGTGGCTCAGTCTTCTAAGCGTCCATCTCTTGATATCGGCTCCACTGGTGATCTTGGGGTCATGCATCAGGCTCCACCCTGAGCTTAGAGCCTGCCTGGGATTCTCTCTTTCTCTCTGTCTCTGCCCCTCCCCCACTTGCACATGCTCTCTCACTCTCTCTCAAAATAAATAAATAAACTTTAAAAAAAGAATTAGAAAGTAAAATAAACCCAAACATACTAATAGTCATATTAAATGCAGGTGGACTGAATGACCCAAGTAAAAAACATTGTCAGTCTAGATAAAGAGCAAGCCCTGACTGTATACTATTTATAAGGAATATACCATAAATATAAGGGTAGAGAAATATTGAAATAAAAGTATTAGAATAAAATAGAAAAAGCAAACCATATATAATAGAATGCTGTCATAATTATACAACATCAGAAAAAGTAGACCGTAAAAAAATTGTTGGATCTACAGACATTTTATAATTACAGAAAGATCAATCTAGTAGAAAAATATAACAATTCTCTCTTTGTGTATACAATAACATAAAAAAAATAAAAGCATTAAAAATTAGTCTACTTCACACCCAGCAGTTGAAGATTTTGACAAGCCTGTCTCAATACATATAATAGAAAATTCGTAGAAATACATAAAATTTTCTCAGTCCATGACATGATATAATTGATATCTATAGAACACTACACCAACAACTACAGGGTTCATTCATTGCAAATGTACAGACCATATGTTGGTTCCTAAAGCAAATCTTTACAAGTTCCAAAGATTACAATTACAATTACAAACCAAGTGATAAAAAGTACTACTTATGAAAGCATGTGAGATACAGATTTAGCCATACTTCTAGGAGAATATGTAGCCTTAAATGTATATATTGGAAGAGAAAAAAAAAGTTGGGAAGAATAATTTTATTATCTAATTAAAAATGATAAAAGAAAATAGGAAATAAACTAAAATAAAGGAAAGAAAATGATAGGTGAGAAAAAGTAATAAAATAATAAATTTGTATAGGGAAAAGTCAGAGAAGCTAGTCATCTTTTTTTGAAAACTAATATGATTAAAATACCTTTAATCAAGAAAGACAACACAGGGGTACCTGGGTGGCTCCGTTGGTTGAGTGACCAACTTCGGCTCAGGTCATGATCTTTTGGTCTGTGAGTTTGAGCCCCATGTCGGGCTCTGTGCTGAGAGCTCAGAGCCTGGAACCTTCTTCAGAGTCTGTGTCTCCCTCTCTCTGCCCCTGCCTGCTCACGCTCTGTCTCAACGCTCTGTCTCTCAAAGAATAGATGAGCATTAAAAAGCTGAATTTATTAATTAAAAAACATAAATAAAAAGAAAGCACAAATTGTCGTTATCAGCGATAAAGAAAATTAAAGTACTTTGGAGCCTACAGACATCAAAATATAAAAAAGATATAAAAAAGAAAATAAAATAACTTAGGGATGCCTGGCTGGCTCAGTCAGTAAAGCATGCAACTCTTGATCTTGGGGTCATGAGTTCAAGTCCCCACATAGGGCATAGAGCTTACAAACAAAAAGCTTTAACAATATATATTATAATTTATGTGAAATGGGTAAAACCTCTAAAAACACAGTTATCAAAAGTGAAAGAAGAAGAAATTGATATTTTTAATTGTTTCTACATCAAAGGAAAATCATGAACCCACAAAAAAATAAATACATGCATAAATTAATACTAAAATTTTATAAAAGAGAGCATTAGACGTATAAATTTTCACTAGCAAATTCTTCCAAAAAATTTAAGAAAGAGATAACACCAGCTTTATCCATAGGATAGAAAAAGAATTTTTATCAACTCATTTTATAAAACTAGCATAGTCATGGTATCAAAACTTGTCAGGGGCATTACAGGATAGCAAAATTATGGACCAAACCTTATTATGTGACATAACTGAAAAATGCGATAAAAATATTAGAAAACCAAAACATGCAATATATAAAGTATTACCTAGTATCATGAAATAGTATTTAATTCAAGAATACAAGATATAATATTTCAAAAATAATCACTGATCTTCATCACATTAAGAGTTAAAGAGAAAACAAATATGTGATTATCACAATAAATACAAAAATACAGAATTTAATAAATGCAAACACATAGGCATGATAAAATCTCAACGTAAGTAAAAGGAGTAAAAGGGAAATAACACAATTTTATAGAATATAAAAAAGCCTACAGTAAATGTCTTAATTTAGAATGAATTATTGAACTATTTTCCCCTTAGATCCAAAATAAAACAAAAATATCCCCAATGACCACTTCTCTCAAACATTTTATTGGAAGTTCTAGCCAGTGGCAATAATGAAAGAAAAGGAAATAATAGGTATCAATTTATGAAAGAAAGAAAAAAAAGTCATTATTTACAAATACGATTCTATACTTGGAATACCCATAAATATCTACTGGCAAACCATTAGAGTTAATAAATAGGCTTAGCAAATTCTCTGAAATCAGTCAACACACACACACACACACACACACAAACACACACACTTTTAAATGTCAGCAGTAAACAATCAGAAAATAAAAATTTGAAGCTATAGCATACATAATTGCAAAACAAAGCAAATAATTAGAAATAAGACTATTAAATTATGTATATTTACACAGAAAATAACAAAATGTTATTTAGAGAAATTAGAGTCATCAATAAATAGATGGATATATCATAATAATGGAACGAAAACCAATATTGCAATAATGTCAGTTTTCACCAAAATAACCTATTTGCAATGTAATTTTGGTCAAAATCCCTGTAGGTTATACTTTTTTATAGAAATTCATAATTCTTTATCTGGAAAGGCAGAGGACCAAAATAGTCCAGGAATTACTGACTGAGAACAAAATTGGAAGACTTATTCCACCCGCTATTGAGACTTACAAAGCTACACAATAAATGGTATACTGTTGACAAAAAGTAGAATATAGGGTCCAGAAATAGAACCACATATATATGCTCAATTGATTTGTGAAGAAGATGTCACTGCAGTGCGTCAGTAGTTAAGGGGTAAGGGTAGTCTTTACAATAAAAGGTGCTGGATCGATGGCATATCTAAATGGAACATAATGACTTTAATCCCTATTGGCACAATGTACAAAAATAAATTTGGACTGTTGACTCAATTTAAAAGTTGAAACAATAGAGATTTTAGAATATAGCATGGTTCACTTTGGGAATTTAAGAGAGGCAATGATTGATAAAACAAAACATAAAAAGCACTAGGCATACAGAAAAAAAATATTGCTGAATTGAATTTTTGAAAATTAAGAACCTGTTAAGGACCCCAGAGAGTGGAAAAGCAAACCCCAGGGTAGAAATTATTTGCAAGACATTTATCTCATGAGAGATTTGCATCCATTGGAAATTTTGTAAAAAAGATGAATTAGTAATGGCCCAATGACTTCAACAAACACTTTACAAATGACTAATAAATATGGAAGTGTGCTCAATTAGTTATCAGGAAGGTGCAAATTAAAATTACAATACAAAGCAACTATATCCTCATCAGATTGCTAACATGAAAAAGACCAGTAATGTCCAGTGCTGTTGAGGAGATCTGTGACCAATTCTACAAGTAGGTCTAGTTCTTTTGGACATGCACACGTATGTTCACCAACATATTAAAAATGATCATAGAAGCGCTATTTGTGATCCTTCCAAACTGGAAAAATCCCAAAAGCTCATCAATTGTAAATTGGATAAATTGTGAAATATTTATAAAATATACTTACATGCAGCAGTGACAGTGAACAAATATCCCTGCATGCAGTAGAATGGGTGAGTCTTAAATAAAATGTGTGAATGAAGCCAGACACAAATTAGTAAATACTGTATGTGTCTACTTATGTGAATTTCACTAAGATATAGTGTAATCTTTGGTGCTAGAATTAGAATAGTGATTGTTAGGAGAAGAAATAACTTGGGAAGGAGCACATGGGTGACTTCTGGGGTGGGAGTAATTTTTAATTTCTTGTTCTGGGAGGTTTTTACGTGGGTATTCTCATGTTAAAAATTCCTTAAGCTATATATTTATGACCTGTGAACTTTTCTGAATCTGTTGTATGTCAGTAAACATTTAAAAGCTATAAGGATTTTTTAAAAAGCTTTTGGAGGATTTTAAAGGAAAAAAAAATCTTAATTAAGAATCAAACTGCCTACATGGCCTAAGATGTAATGGGGTTTCCACTTAATAGATGCTTTGGTTCAGTGGCCTGTCCATTTCATTATCGTGTGGCCTTTCTGAACCTACCTTGGTGACCCTGTACAGGTGACTTAATCTTTTTAAGAAGCAGTTGCTTTAAATATAGATTTTACTTCCATATTTAAAGCAACTGTGCTGAACAAAAGAGATGGATTAATTGATGCTTTAAAAATCCTATAAAAATGCTAAATCCCTGCGAATGAAATCTACATCTTAAACAATCAATTTTCACAAGTGAATATATACACTCAGGAAGAAACAGCCTGGCAAATTCATCTGGTGTTCTGTATAAATACAATTTTAAACTACCTTCAGTTTTTTCATGCTTTGCCATCTGCTGAATGGCGCTTGGAATGGAATTTTAATCTCTAATTGCAAATGCAGGGATTAAAAAGGTTACATTCAAAATGTGCTGCAAGACCAGCTAACAATTCAGAAAGGAAAAAAAGTCTCTATCTGCAGGTTTTTCTGGCATAGGTGTTTTCTGGAAATGATAACCTGGCACCAGGTCTTTCACAGTCAGAAGTGGAAAAGAAAATAACCTGCTCCAATTGGGTCTGAACTGTCTGAACGAACCTTTGTATAAACTCCAGCTGCTTTTGACTGTGGAATCAGAGCAAGAATAGACAACTTTGCTCTTTCATTTCTTTAGAAATGGGAGCATTATGTTAGCTGTCAGTTAAATGATTAAAACAAAGAAAGAATATACCACATTCTTTGATTTGGGGGTCCTCAGCATAGATTTAGCTAACTGAAGATAGAAAAACAAAATCACAATTGGAAATGGTAAATTCTGCAAAGAAATGACAAACTGGTATGCATGCTTCTAAATTGGGTAGAAATTTATGAAAAGATTTCAACCTAATTTTTAGTTTTAATATATATAGATATAGATATCAATTCTCCTTCCTTCTCAGCTTTCTCTCTTACTATTTCTTCACCAGGCCTCTGCGTCTTTATTATACTGCTTCTATACTATACAATAGTATATTGAAATGTGCACGCTTACTTCTGCCTCTTCTGTGCCTTTATATATATGGTGTCTCTTACTTGGACTGCCCTCTAGACAGCCAAGTCAAATCCTCTGTGTAATGACTTTGACAAAGTGAGGGGTCATTATGGAATAAAATTATGCACACTTCTGAGCTTTGTATCATAGAAACTTCAACTTGTTTTATTCTTCAATTATTTTATATGTGTATATTTTTCTACTCAATAGATCAAGGACCATGACTTCTTCTTTCATTTTCCCTAATGATAGAGAGATTATAGGGGACTTATAAAAGTCTTGAAAAAAACCAGCAAAAAGACCATTTAAAAGTTATAATGCATACATTTTTTGTGTGATAGAAAAGACTTTTTATAATACATTTTAATTCCGCCATGTTTCATGACTTTTTGAATGGGACACACACACACATACATACATGTGTGGGTATATTTCATATATATGTGTGTGTATATATATGTATATATGTATTTATTTACATACATATGCATATGTTCTTCAAATATATGAACATTGTCACTCTATACTGTCACTCTATACTATAATTATAGTATATGTGAGTATTTCCTTACATCTATTTTCCTTCTTTTCTCCCTCCCTAAATGACCCAGTCTTTTTGACCTAGTCAAAGAGAGCTTAGAGGAACCTGGATAGAGTTTGGCCAAGGAGAGTCTTTGTCACTTTTCATCTTGACCCAGGAGTGAAGAAGCTTGAATTTGCACAGGAGTTAGAGGGGGAATGGTAAGGACTGAACATGCAGATTCCAAAATTCTATATCTTCTTTCACCCATGGCAATGACTTCTTTATGTGATCTGACATTTTCTGTTTTCCTAAACCAGTCTGCATGAAGGCATAAAAGGTTTCATACCTAAATCTATAAAAATTCATGACTCACACAAGCCTATAACCTACATAAGATGTGTGATAAGTAAGATTGTTTCTTATTCTGTGATGATTTTATCTTTCTAACAGTAAAGAATTATTGACTTACCATTAAATAATATGTACAAGTACAGTATCTTTTGCAGAGTATATATAATCTTTATTTATTTATTTAACCCAAACTATTCATCTTGGGAATGCCCAAGAGAGGTCAAATTGCATATTTTTCAGGAGAAACTTTAGAAATAATCTATGGAGCAATTCTAGTGGGTCATGTTAGTATACTCCAAAGAAATTGCAAAAAAAAGCGCTAAAGCCAAAAGCAAAGCGAAACCAAACAAAATTAGAAATCCCCCCCCGCCCGACGCCAAGCAGAATAAAACAAATGTAAAACTCTTAATGGTAGAAGTCATTATTAAAATGATTGTTTGGGTTTAAAAATAAATGCCTCCGTCATCTTAGGCTATGATAAATACACCCACAATTTTATTACCCACGTGTTTCCTCTTCATCTGGATTGAATTACTCTTGTTAAAGCTTCGACCTAACTATTACATGCCTGGGGTGACATCAGAATGGAACATACTGTCAAAGTCAGCTGTCAGCACAGAAACCCCAGAGAGAAAGAGTGTGAAATGGAAGAAATAACAAATATTCTCAGTGCCTATTGAATTCTTTGGAAGAATTTGACTGAGCCACATCATCCTATACTGCCTAAGTGAAAAGACTTTGTAAAAGCCGTGTGCTTCTGTCCTTCATCAGTCTGTTTGTCAGTGTAAGAGGAGCTAGGATGCTAAAGGAAAGGCATCAAAATAATGGAGCTTAGGTGGGAGGGGGCGGGGAGGAAAAGCCTTGAACTTGTTGTTTCAGGTAGAGGTAATAGGAAAGTATGAGTGGTGTGGTCAGAGACAAGGGAATATTGAAAGACCATGCTGAAAGGTTATGGGTCAAAGGTTGTTTTTCAGGGGCTTTTGATTGTTAATGGGTGACTGAAATGTGTAAAGAAGTGATTAGTGCAAAGGTAAAGATTAAGATTTGGATAGAAAAGTTATTTATATAGAGTTTTCAAATTAGCTATATGAGTGTGAACTGCCAGCTAGCAAATCACTTGTTCTTTGTGTGAAATCTGTATCTTCTTCACAGTCCTGTTATATTTTCTTCTCAGACCTACACACACCTGGTCAGATGTATACACACACACACACACACACACACACACACACACACAGACTGTCTGTCTTTGGGATATTTGGGAATCTTCATAACTTCAGTTGATGTGAAATGATGATAGTGGGTTTATTGATTTCTGAATTTTTGATTTTTGCTGATGTTTTTGTGATACATGTTTCAAATAAGAGTCAGAATTTTTAAGCCTCTTGATTGAATCTCTGGACAGCTTTCAAGTGTTCACTTTGGTGTCCTAGTTTGATAGTTGGTCCTACAATTTTCTCCCTCATAGGAAGAAACTTTTCCACTGTCAGTCAGATGGCTGTCAGATGCCTCCCAGCTGTCACTAGGAATCAGGAAAAATGCATCTGAACTTAATCTGACTTTCCTGGCATCTTTAGTGATGGACATTAAAAGGTCTGGGATGAATGTCCTAGTCTTTGGTTGTACAAATATATGCATTTCTTTATTTCCTTAAAGCAGACTTCACAACAGATAACAGATTTTTTCTCTGGCACTTCAGCAGTTCTTCTGACAGATAAATTTGAGAGCCACTACTTTCTGAAAAGCTTTTGGAGGAAAAAGGCTAGTTTGCAAATGGAGCATATTCCTGGTTTGCAAATGGCACCATGCATTTGTTGGTACTTGGGGGTGACGACACCTGCCTTTGAGCAAATTCACAGAAGTAAAAGACTTCTTTCTTGCATATGGAAAGCAATATTTTGAAGTCCAACTTCTCTTATTCACCAAAACTTTATTGAATGTCTTTCAAAGTGTCGGGCACTAGATTAGACAATGGGGATAAAAAGTTGGATATGATGCTGTACTTGCCCTCAAGTCATTCATGGATTGGATGGCTATTTGATGTTTTGTTTCTTGTTCTGAAAAATAAGTGAAGAGTATCAACATAATAGGAGCAAGAGTGCAATTGAAAAAGAAGAAAAAAACCTCTAGATTAAAGGTGCGTTTTTTATTGTTGTTGTTTTGTTTTTGTTTTGCTTTGTTTTCATTGCTTCGGCTACTATATAGGCATATGGGAGTGAAACATGAACATTCCATTACAGATTAATTGGTGGGTTTACTAACTGGCCTGATTTTCCTAGGATTAAGGGGTTCCTGAGCCATAGGGTTTATAGTGTTTAAACTGGAAAGTCTTGGGCAAACTTTGGCATAATGCTAAGGTTTTCAAAGAAAGGGACATTTTGAACTGTTTATGTCTTTATATGTCTTATTTTTAAAGGCACTATTCAATAAGAAGTTGATGTTTAGTTATTTGCATTGGTAGAGTGTGTACAAAAGTATATTAGAATGTAACATTTAATTTTGGTAACATAGCTAATTGAAGTTTGGTGACTATTGGTGAGTCCTTGTGGGCAATCCTGGGTGGGGAAGTGAACCACAGCAGGGTAAGAAACATGGCATAGAAGAGGAAAGAATGCTTCAAGGATTACCATTGCTTTCAGAGTTTTCCATCTTGGTCCTTGTCGTAATCATTTGTAAATACAGATTCCTGGGCCCGCTCAAATTAACATATCAAATTCTTTGGGAGTAAAGTGCAAGGATCTTTAGTTTTCACAAGCTATACTCACCAAAGTTGAAGGATAGCTGCTTTAGCCTTCTTGTTTTGTTTAAATAAATTGAGCAGTTCAATTCTAGGTCTATAGTTTGTGTTTTCTGTGCATTCTTAGGTTCTTTGGGCACTTTTGAATAATACTAGATTTGGGGGAGAGGCAAGCTTAGAAGACTCAAAATATTAAAGTATTACTGCAGAAGATATATTCATCATTTCATTTTGTCCTGATTTTAATTTAAACATCCTGAGGAATCAGGGACACCTGGGTGGCTCAGTCAGTTAAGTGTCTGACTCTTGGTGTCAGCTCAGGTCATGATCTCACAGTTTGTGAACTCAAGCCCCACACTGGGCTCTGCACTGACAGCTCAGAGCTTGCTTGGTATTCTCTCTTTCTCTCTCTCTCTCTCTCTCTCTCTCTCTCTCTCTCTCACTCTCTCTGCCCCTTCCCCACTTGCTCTCTCTCTGTCTCAAAAATAAATAAACAAACAAAAAAATTAAAAAAAAAACATCCTAAGGAATCATTTTCTTTTCTTGGTTGTTCTTTAGGACAGTTCCTTTTGGGGGAGAACTATTTACTGCCAGTGTGGCTTGTTCATGCACACCAATGATATGGAGCCCTTCTGTGTTCCTTAAACATGAGCTCTTTTTGTTGTTTTTGTTGTTGTTTGTCTTTTGCCCTGGCTTGAAGTTTCATGTTTCTTATATATTCTTTGAAGAAAAATGTACTCTGGTCTCTATTGTCAGAGGAACATTCAAAACTATCTAATAATATGAACACTCAAGTTGTAGAAAATGTAAAATTTATACCTGGATCAGTATTTGACAAAGCAAATATAAAATTCACATGCTAATTAAATTTGGCACAGCCATCAGCAAGAAAGCACCAGGAAATATCTGGCCCCTCAAAATGAATAAAACAGTTGTAATGTTGTTAAAAGTAATTTAATGAGGAGGCCACTAGATTGGGATGGCTCTGATGCCTTGGTAGCCTACCTATGTAAACCAGAACCTAAGCCAGAGTGAGTGCGCTCAAGTCTGAGAAAATGAAACTTAAAACAACCAATCACAAATAGCCAACTACACTCTCCCAAATAAGCCAACTGCTTAAGCTGTGTCCAGTCAAATAATTTTCTTGCTTTGCTTCCATATCTTCTTTATAAAACCTGTTCCCTGAGCTCCTCTGAGTGGAATGCTTTTAACCACCTTGGGTTTGGTGCTGCCCAGTTTCAATCCATGTATGCTCAAAGAAACTCTTGGAAAAAAAAACACTTTAACGTGCCTCAGTTTACCTTTTAATAATGTTTTATGCCTCATAACTTAGGTGTGTAGGAAAACATAATTAATTTTTGCATGACTGAACATAATTTGCATCTTATGTGTCCATTAGCAGAAAATATAATTTTACATTTTGTAGCACACCTGTATTTTAGTAGTCTCAGAATATCATGCCTGCTGAACTGATTTTGTCATAGATGTGATACAGATTTCGCTGTCTTTATTCAGCATTTTTACAGTTCACGTTTTTAGAAATCACTTAACCAGCAGTGAAGTAATACTTTAAAGTCCTAATGCTAATGATTGTGAATTTATCTTGCTATGGTTGAAGCCAATGATTGTCATAGTGCAGTCCCCAGGCCAGCAGCGTGTCACTTGGCAAACTTAGAAATACATATTCTTGAGCCTCAGCCCTGACCTCCTGAAATGTGGGTGGAGCTCAAGTTTGAGTACTTCTGGCTTAGGTATCTTTTGCTGTGGTAATATGATGTTGTCAGCGACTCATTGCCAATCTTTTCTCTCTTGAGAGGTCCAGAATAAAAGAAGTGCCGAAAAGATGACCAGAAACACATTGTCATCCATAAAAGAATAATATAAGAATTCTCCTTTTGTCTTAAATGATGTGAATATTTTCCGAAATTTGTCATTAGAGTAGACACATTGGGCCCATCTAAGAGAAGATGTATCTGCTAAGGATATATCTACTATTCATTAACTTTGAATGACAGATCTAAGAAAGTTTTAACTTTTATCAGAAGCATTGCAACTTACAAATTTTTTTCCAGTGAGGCTTTTGGGGTTCAAATTAGCTTAGGGGACAAGAGAAGATAAATTGTTGTTTTTAAAATATGCTAGTGAAGTGTTCTTTTAGACAGTGATAAGGTGTGATACCATCAGCATGCAGTGAACAAACCCAGATAAATGATTTACTGTTTCCAAAAAAGGTGAGGGTAGAGGGAATACTGGCTTGTGGGAGACTGACCTTGAATTCTATCTCTTATTTTCAAAGGGATTTCTGTTTTCCATTCCATTCGACAACTGTGAGCTGCACCTCAGTGAACTCTTTAAACAGAATATCAATAAAGATGCTTTGCTTTGCATTTGTAAGCCACACAGAAGCTACTCTTCTGTTATCTCTCACCTTCCAACTCTTCTAAGTATGCTTGGCATCAGCAGCAAAACTAAGGCAGCTGATACAAATCAAAGAAGCAATTAAATGGAAAAGTTTCTTTTCCCTCTCGTCCTTACTGGATAAGGTATTTTAGACATAGTGAAAATAATCTCTTGGGTGCTGAGGTAAAGCAAGATGCTTCCTGGAAATCCTATGCTTGAAATCCATAACGGATAGAGAAACTCAGAGATACGTGGAATTTTTTGAAAGCTTAGTGAGAGTAAATTTATGGTCTTTTCTTTTCTGAAAACAGAGGGATAGATATATACATAATTTAAATAAAATAAAATCTAAAAATACACAAGATTAAATACACTAGTTTATGACACTGCTTGACAGTAGTATACTAATAAGACTAATGTTACAGCTAACCACACAAAATAATACATATGCGGATTTCTTTTTTCTACATATTCAGGTCAATGAAGAAATCTCCCCAAAATTTAGATGAAGAGTGTTTGCTCTAAGAAAACCTGTGAAGTTGTAGTGATTACCCATTTATGGATGATTATACTCAAGCTCAGAGAAATTCAGCAAGTTGACCAACGTCCACAGTCTACCATTGGTGGGTGTCAAGACATATTCAGGTCTGCTTAATTTCAGATGTCAGTCTTTCTGTTTCAGTACAATACACTGGGATTCTGGTTATTTAGTGAAGACTTCCCTCGAGAGCTAAAGCTGCTTTTTTCCCTTTCCTTCTTTCCCTGTGGTCAAGCTAATGTCTTGTAATGAGAGTTATCCAGAGATTCATTCTAAGATCTTGGAGATTGCAGTGAGCTGAGAATTCAATCTGTAAACCACATTTGGAAATTGCACCTGACGTTTATTAGGAGCTCGGTAAATATTTGTGAAGTGCACGTAGTTCATTGGCTTATAGAGGATACCATGTGATTTTTACATCTTTCTTTGTTGGGTGGTGTGAGAACAGGAACAATACTTTACATTTCAGCATATCTCCCCCTTTTCCTCATATAGCTCCGGGGCATGAGGACTAAAGTACGTTTACTGAGCTCCAAAGTTTGTTAATTCAAAACCACATTTCTGTGAGAGTTAGGTCTGTGGGGGCCTTGGGATTCAGCCTGCCAGCATTTCAGTACTGTGGAAAGTGAGTGTTGAATATTTATTTAACACTAATGACCCCCTACTCAGGACTTCCTTTGTCTGATATGGTTTCTGTTGTACTCTATCATTTCTGTAACTTACAGCCATGTCAGTGATATTGAATGTAAGAAGCCTTTTAATGGAGCTTATTGCCCCTCACCCTCTTTACCAGAATTCTAATTGATGGTCTTTAGTCTTTGCCTTGTGCATACCACCACAGTTACTTCTTATAGAGTACATGACTGGTCAAATTTACTTTTGATTTAATCAACTCTGTGATTTGTCTTGTACAATTGTAAACATATAAGCAACTTCGTATTTATTATTTTGCATTAATAATAATAATAATTGTATAAATGAAACTCATAGCAATTCAACATTGATGAATTATCATTAACTGTTATGACAACCATGTGCATATCCTCCATTGGGAGATGAAGAAGAGTGTGTGTGTGTGTGTGTGTGTGTGTGTGTGTGTTTGTGTTTAAAAATAATGATACCAAAAAATCACAAATCATATTTAAAATTTATTTTTTAGTCTCACTCATTATTATATGAAGTAGAAAGAACATTTTCACAGAACCAGGACCTTTATTTTCTCTTTTTAGTTCCTGCTATTTATTTTTTTACCAGTAAATAATCTTTAGTTCATGGTATCAAAATCTGCTTCAAAGTAACTAAATTAATTGTGAAATTATAAGCAAAACATTGGATTAAGTACCAACAATAAAGTAACAATATCATAAATACCAAAATCTTAGTACTATAATCATGTAAATATGATCTGAAGAAAAAGAGAAAAAAGTAAATTGCCACAAACTGTAAAATTTACTTTTGAGTTCTTCATCCAAGACCTGCTGATGTGAATAACCACAGATTAAGTCTAATTTTCCAAGCTAGACAATAGATGTTGATCTGGCTGCTTGGTACCCATTCATCCATATTCTATTAATTGTATTGCTTTTCTACTATGAGCTACCTATCGTCCCCAGGTTTCTATCCAAGGGTTTCTGGGGGAGTTGGCTCATTCTTTGTTCATGGGTGGATTGATTACCTGATTTGGGCCATAACTAACCAGCATCTCACATTCCCTGGGCAACTGTGATTGGATCAGGAGTGGACCCTCTGCCTATTCAGAACCATAAAGAACCAATAATTCAATGAAACCTTTCTGGAAATCCTGGAAGATAGATCATTCTTTCCTCCTGGACTTGAGGTGGTTGAGAAGAGAAGGTTTGCATTCGATGCAGTAGTCTTCATAGAAACACACAAAAAAAGAGTAGTTTGAGAACAAAGCAAGAGCACAGAAGAGTGCAGAGATGGGTCAGAAGATTGTGTACTATCAGACTGTCTCTGAAATGAGTGCTACTACTCTAAGCTCTCCATTCACAAGAGCCAATAAATTCCCTTTGGCATAAGAACATTTGATTTGGGCTTTCTGTTATCTACAGCTGAGATCCAGTATGCTCTGACAATATGAAGAGAGCATATAGGGGATGATAGTTCTTGAAGCTTCTCACCACAACTAAGAGAATGGATTCTCATCAGAGATTGGTGATAACTTTCCAGAATACCAGCAAATCCTGGACTTGCAACAAGGCAGACATTATTGAAGAAACAGAAATGTCTGTCATGTGTAAAGGCACGTCTGCTATAAGGAAAGTAGCAGGCCACAAACTATCTTTATTCTCCATATTGCCTTGAGCACAAATTTAGCTAAAAGGATTATTGATTTGAATATAGATAGACTATATAATCCAACTTCTTTTTAGATTTTCTATTATTTAATCAGTTTTGGTGATGTATGGAAAAGACTTCACCAAAATGCTGAAAGTTATGGTAAGAACTCTGTTATAAGAGAACAAAAAGAGAAGTCTAATTGTGGATGTTAGATAAGTGTAAGCAAACTCATGGATTGTTTCAGGAGCTGTGTGCCAACGGGGGACATATTATGGAAGTGGCTGAGCATATTCTGGATCTTCTTTGAGCCACAGGATGATATTAGAAATGAAGGAACTGGTAAACTAGAGGGAAAAAATGGGGACTAGTGATTTCCAGTCTGACATGTAAAGACCTTTTAAGTCTAACAAGTCTAACAAGCTTTGTCCTAACAAGTAAAAAGGTGAATAAACTGAAAAATCAGCACCTTTTCTTAGATTTTCCAGAGAAATGAGGTCACAGGGCAAACTTCTGCCCCCAACGCTTGGAGAGACGGGCAGACAAATATAGAGAATCATAGTTTCTGTTTCCCTTGCCTCTGGAGACAAGTCTAGTAAAAAGTTTCTGTGGCCGAGATCAAAGAGGTTGTTGTTTGTTTTCTCCACTAGGATTTTGATGGCTTCCTGTCTTACATGTAGGTCTTTCATCCATTTTCAGTTTATTTTTGTGTATGGTGTTAGAAAAGTGGTCTAGATTCATTCTTCTGCATATTGCTGTGCAGTTTTCACAACACCATTTGCTGAAGAGACTGTCTTCTTTCCATTGGATATTGTTTGCTGCTGCTTTGTTGAAGATTAATTGGCCATTCATTTGTAGGTCCATTTCTGTGTTCTCTATTCTGTTTCATTGATCTATGTATCTGTTTTTGTGTGAGTACCGATACTGTCTTCATGATTACAGCTTTGTAAGACAGCTTGAAGTCCAGAATTGTGATGTCTCTGGCTTTGGATTTCTTTTTCAACATGGCTTTGGCTATTCAGGATCTTTTCTAGTTCCATACAGATTTTAGTATAGTTTTTTCTAGCTCTGTGAAGAATGCTGGTGTTATTTTGGCAGGGATTGCATTGAATGTGTAGATTCCTTTGGGTAGTATTGACATTTTAACAATATTTGTTCTTCCAATTCAGGATCATGGAATATTTTCCACTTTTAGTGTCTTCTTCAATTTCTTTCATAAGGTTTCTGTAGTGTTCAGTGTATAGGTTTTTCCTTCTTTGGTTAGGTTTATTCCTAAACCTAAATGGTTCTTGGTGCAATTGTAAATGGGATTAATTCCTTGATTTCTCTTTCGGTTGCTTCATTATTGGTGTATAGGAATGCAACCAATTTCTTTGCATTGATTTTATATCCTGCAACTTTGCTGACTTTATGGATAAGTTCTAGCAGTTTTTCAGTGGAATCTTTTGGATTTTCCATATAGAGTATCATGTCATTTGTGAAGAGTGAAAGTTTGACTTCCTCCTTGCCGATTTGGATGCCTTTTATTCCTTTGTATTGTCTGATTTTTGAGGCTAAGACTTCCAATAGTATGTTGAATAACACTGGCAAGAGTGGACGTCCTTGTTGTGTTCCTGACCTTAGGGAGAAACCTCTCTGTTTTTCCCTATTAAGGATGATATTAGTGGTGGGTCTTTCATATATGGCTTTTATGATCTTGAGGTATGATCCTTCTATGCCTACTTTCTTGAGGGTTTTTATCAAGAAAGGATGCTGTATTTTGTCAAATGCTTTCCTTGCATCTTTTGAGAAGATCATGTTGTTCTTGTCCTTTCTTTTATTGGTGTGATGTATCACATTGACTGCTTTGCAGATGTTGAACCAGTCCTGCATCCCAGGTATAAACCCACTTGGTCATAGTGAATAATTCTTTCAATGTATTGTTGGATCTGGTTGGCTAGTATCTTGTTGAGGTTTTTTGCATCCGTGTTCATCAGGGAAATTGGTCTGTAGTTCTCCTTTGTAGTGGGGTCTTTGTCTGGTATTGGAATCAAGGTAATGCTGGCTTCATAGAATGAGTTTGTAAGTTTTCCTTCCATGTCTATTTTTTGAAACAGTTTCAAAAGAATAGGTGTTAACTCTTTAAATGTTTGGTAGAACTCCCCTGGAAAGCCATCCAGCCCCGGACTGTTGTTTTTTGGTAGGTGTTTGATTACAAATTTGATTTCTTTACTAATTATGGGTCTGTTCAAATTTTCTATTTCTTCTGGTTTCAGTTTTGAAAGTTTATGTGTTTCTAGGAATTTGTCTGTTTCTCCAGATTGCCCAATTTATTGATGTATAATTACTCATAATATTCTCTTACTATGGCTTGTATTTCTGCAGTGTTTGTTGTGATGTCTCCTCTTTCATTCTTGATTTTACTTATTTGGGTCTTTCCCTTTTTCTTTTTGATCAAACTGTCTAGGGGTTTATCAATTTTGTTAATTCTTTCAAAGAACCAGCTCCTGGTTTCATTGATCTGTTCTATTGTTTTTGGTTTTGATAGCATTGATTTCTGCTCTAATCTTTATTATTTCCCCTCTTCTGCTGTTTTGGGGCTTTATTTGCTCTTCTTTTTCCAGCTCATTAAGATGTAAGCTTAGGTTGTGTATTTGAGACCTTTTTTCCTTCTTTAGTAAGGACTGGATTGCTAAATGCTTTGTTGCATCTCAGAGGCTTTGGGCTGTGGTATTTTCATTTTCATTGCCTTCCATGTACTTTTTAATTTCTTCTTTAACTTCTTGGTTAGCCCATTCATTCTTTAGTAGGATGTTCTTTAGTCTTGAAGTATTTGTTGTCTTTCCAAATTTATCCTTGTGGTTGATTTTGAGTTTCAGTGCATTGTGGTCTGAAAATATGTACAGTATGATCTCAGTGTTTTTGTACGTGCTGAGGGCTGATTTATGTCCCTGCATGTGATCTGTTCTGGAGAATGTTCCATGTGCCCTCAAGAAGAATGTGTATTCTGCTGCTTTACGATGAAATGTTCTGAATATATCTGTTAGGTCCATCCAGTTCAGTGTGTCAAAGTCATTGTTTCCTTGTTGATTTTCTGTTTAGATGATCTGTCCAATGTTGTAAGTGGGGTGTTGAAGTGCTCTACTATTATGATATTATTATCAATGAGTTTCTTTATGTTTGTGATTAATTGATTTATATATTTGGGTACTCTCATATTTAGAGCATAAATGTTTACAATTGTTAGATCTTGGTGGATGGAACCCTTAATTATGATATAATGCCCTTTTTCATCTCTTGTTACAGTCTTTATTTTAAAATCTAGATTTTATGATATAAGTATGGCTACTCTGGCTTTCTTTTGGTGACCATAGCATGATAGATGGTTCTCCATTCCCTTACTTTCAATCTGAAGTTGTCATTAGGTATAAAATGGGTTTCTTGTAAACAGCATATAGATGGATCTTGTTTTCTTATACATTTTATTACCCTGTGCCTTTTGATTGGAGCATTTAGTCCATTGACATCTAGAGTTAGTACTGAAAGATATGAATCTATTGCCATTACGTTGCCTGTAGGGTTGGAGTTTCTGGTGGTGTTCTCTGGTCCTTTCTAGTATTTGTGGCTTTTTATCTTCTTTTTTTTTTTTCCGTTTTTTTCTCCCTTTAGAGAGTCCCACTTAAAATTTCTTGCAGGGATGGTTTAGTGGTCATGAACTCCTTTAGTTTTTGTCTGGTTAACTTTTTATCACTCCTTCTATTTTGAATGACAGCTTTGCTGGATCAAAAATTCTTGGCTGCATATTTTTCCAGTTCAACACATTGAATATATTCTGCCACTCCTTTCTGACCTTCCAGGTTTCTGTGGATAGGTCTGCTGCAGATCTGATCTGTCCTCCCTTGTAGGTTAAGGACTTTTTTCCGCTTGCTGCTTTCATGATTCTTTCCTTGCCTGAGTATTTTGTGAATTGGACTACGATATGCCTTGTTGGTGGTCGGTTTTTGTTGAATCTAATGGGAGTTTTCTGTGCTTCCTGGATTTTGTTATCTGAGTCTTTCTCCAGGTTAGGAAAGTTTTCTGCTATGCTTTGCTCACATAACCCTTCTACCCATTTTTCTCTCTCTTCATCTTCTCGGACCCCTATGTTTTGGATGTTATTCCTTTGTAATGAGTCACTGAGTTCTCTAATTCTTATATCATGCTCTTTTATAGTCTTATTCTTTTTTTCTGCTTCATTATTTTCCATAAGTTTGTCCACTGTATCACTCATTTGCTGCTCTGCTTCATCCATCCTGGCTGTCGTGGCATCATTCAAGATTGCGTCTCAGTTACAACATTTTTAATTTCATCCTGACTAGCTTTTACTTCTTTTATCTCTGTAGAAAGCCATTCTATGCTATTTTCAACTAGCTAGTGTTCTTATTATCATGATTCTAAATTATGGTTCAGGCATCTTGCTTGTATCTGTGTTAAGTCTCTGGCTATCATTTCTTTCTGTTCTTTCTTTTGGGGCAAATTCCTTCACTTCATCATTTTGTAGTAAGAAAATGAATTAATAAACTAAAAAACATAAAAAATTAAACTAAAAACAACACCAAAAAGAAAATACACGATGCTAGATCCTAAGTGTGTTTTGGTTTGGTTGTTGAAAGAAGCTTGATAGATTAGAGAAAAAAAGGGAAATAAAAGAAAAGGAAAATGTTTGAATATTTGATAAAAAAGAATACAATAAAATAGAATAAAATGAAATGATGAATGTAAAATAGAATTGTAAAATTTTATGAAAAAGTAAAAAATATAATAGAAAAAATTAAAAATCTGTTTTATAGAAATGGAAAATAAAAGTAATTTTTTTCTTTCTGTATTCAAGAATAAGAAAAGAAAAAGAAACAAAAATTAAATAGAAAGATCACCAAACAGAATGAAATATGATTGAAATTATATCCAGTTTCTCTAGGAGTCAAACTATGAAGTACTTTATAGTCTGTAAACTAAGCAGATGGAGAGAGTTGTGGTGTTCCTTAAGAGCATGATTGGCCCACTTGGGCAGAGCTTAGTGTAACAGCTCCATTTTCTACTAGATGGCACTGATTAGGTTACTGGGGTGGATTGTTGTGGTGCTTGTAGGCATTTATGCACACATGTGGGAGGGGTGAAAATGGCATCACCTAGCTATGCAGTCTGAAGTATCAGAACTTTGTGCTCTCTCCAACAGGCAATCAAGCACCCCTCATTTGTCTCCTGCTTCCATCCTCTCCCTGCTTTTGCACTGTCTGTGACCAAGCTGTCAGGCTGCCAGGTGGTACCTCCCTCCTGAGTTTTATCTCATATGCGACTGTGTTTCCCAACCCCTCACTTCTGAGGGACTGCGGCTTTGACCAGCTCAGACCCTCGGGGTAGAGTATCACCAAGCAATGGCTGGGTGTTGGCCCACCCCCCAGGAATATTGTTGCAACCATTTTCCTGCAGATGCTCAGAGACTGTGGTTGGGTGCCAGCCCTCCCCAGAAAAAGTTCACGTGATCATGTAGCAGCAGTGTTTTAGGGATTATGTTAAATCACAACACACATCTGGCACCAGGCTTCACCCTTGACATCCTTGTTCCAACACGAGGGAATGTGGGTCCTCTTTGGGGTCAGCTGGGACCTTTGCCTGTGGGGAGGCGACACAGCTTCTACCAAATGTCCTCCCAGGAGGGGTGAACCACTTCTCCCCTTGTGACGTGACCTTTTGAACCTCAGTCTCTGCTCCTGGGGATTCTCCTTTCCCACTAGATATTGAGCTGCAGAGTCTCAGACTCTGTGCTCCCCCTGTTTATAGTCTTAATGGAATTTAAACCCTCTCCTTTCTCCTTTTTCCCTTTTTTTGTTCAGTCCCTTGCAGCTGTTTCCATTATTCCCCTTTTTCTCCAGCTGCTTTTGGGGTGGGGGGGTGCTTTTCCCATACTCTCTCCCTGTCTCCATCCTCTCGCCACAGGCAAAAATAGCTCCTTGCCCTCTGCGGCTTCTCTGTCCCACAGTTCACCTCTCTGCTATGTACCTACTGAGTTCTGTGGTTCAGGTTGTACAGATTGTTTTGTTAATCCTCAAATCAGTTTTCTAGGTATGTAAGATGGTTTGGTGTCGATCTGGCTGCCTTTCAGGGATGAGAAGGGCAAAAAAAACTTCCATGCTATTGTGCCATCTTGACCCCTCCTTATTTTTCTTATTCTTAATTGATCTACCAGATAATTTGTCAAAGTAGTAATAGCAACAGTGTATTTGATTATCTACTCATGTGTCCTTATATGTAAGTAAAATGAATGACAGCAATGATACAAGGGATAGTGGGAGGAAAGAATTAGGATCATTTATTATTATGAAGTACTTGCACTAACCTGTGAAGAGGTATAGTGTTATTTGAAAGTGGACTTGGATTTATTGTAAATGTGTATTGGAAACTCCAGAGGAAATGCTTTAAAAAGTTTAAAAAATATAATTGATATGCTAACAAAGAGAGAAAATGGAATCATATACAATGCTCTGTTAAAATGACAAAAGGCAGAAAAGAGTGGAGGACAAAAAAATAGGAACAGAGAACAAGGACAATGAATAGAAAACAATAACAATATGATAAATGTTAATCAAACTATATCAATAATCACTTTGAACATCAGTAGTCTGAATATATGGACTAAAAGCCATAGATTGTCAGAGTATCATTTTACATCTGTAGAATGGCTAGACTCAAAAGGACAAGAAATAACAAGTATGGTAAGAATATGGGGGTGAAAAGGAGCCCTTGTGCACTGTTGATGGGAATGCAAATTGGTGGAGCTTCTCTGGAAAATAGTATGGACATCCTTCAAAAATTAAAAATGGAATTATCATATAATTCAGTAATTCCACTACTGGATGTTTACTAATTCAAAAAGATATATGCATCACTCTGTTTACTATGGCATTATTTACAATAATAGCCAAGACATGGAGGCAACCCAAGTGTCCATTAATAGACAAGTGGATAAAGAAGATGTGTGTACACACACACATACACACACACACACACAGAGGAATATTATTCAGCCATAAAATGAATGAATCCTTGTGCGGAAATAGGTTCTACTTACATAAATGGATTAGAAAAAAGCTTAGGGTGAAAGCTGCTACCACAGGGTGAGAGCACATGGGGTTAGCTAGCAAGGTATTGTAATGGGGTCACGAGTAACTTGTTATATAACCTGCAGGAAATTACTTTCCATCTGACACCAATATACTATTTTACTTTGATCATGAACTCCACTTGCCCCCCAGACCCTTTGCTTCTTACAAACACAAGTTAATCATAGCTGTCTGATTGTTTTCTCCATGTTTACCTATGTAAGATCTTGTTTTCTTCATGTTCAACATGTGAGTATTATCTTTTAAACTCAATAAATATGGTGACAAAACCCCTGTTTGGTGCTCTTGTCTCCTCCCAGACATTAGCCTCTCTCGTATTTAATTCTGGGTCCACTCTCTTGCTGGACAAGAGAGAACTCAGACTTACAGTCTGTGAGAAATGCTGCTCTTTGCAACAACATGGATGCATCTAGAGGATATAATGCTAAGTAAAACAAGTCAGAGAAAGATAGATACTATATGGTTTCACTCATGTGTGGAATTTAAGAAACAAAACAAAGAAAGAAAGCAATAAAAAGCCCCACAGACTTTAAATACAAAGAGCAAAACTGGTGGTTTCCCAAGGAGAGGTGGATATAATAAAGAGAATTAAGAGTACATTTATCATGATGAGCACTGAGTAATATATAGGAATGTTGAACAATTATATTGTATACATGAAACTAATATAATACTGTATGTTAATCACACTTCAATAAAAAATAATAAATTCAGGACCGAATGTCAGAGTAAATTAAAAAACCCAAGATGTTTTTCGTGTGTGTGTGTGTGTGTGTAAGTTGCAAATATGTGTTATATAAAATAAATCCACTTTAAAAATGAATACACAAATAGATTAGAAGTAAGTGGATGGAGAAAGATAGATATACTATGCTAACTTTAAAGAGAGAGGAACTATATTAATTTCAGACAAAGAAGACTTCAGAACAAGGAGATTTATTGTGGATAAAGATAGGCATTACATAATGATAATGGGGTAATTCTCCAAGAAGACATAATTCTTTGTGTGAACCTAACAATAGAGTGTCAAAATGAGGCAAAAACTGAGATCACTGTAAGGAGAAGTATATGAAGCCGCTATTATAGTTGGAGTCTTTAACATCCTTCTATCAGAAATGGACAGGTCCAGCAGGCAGAAAATCAGTAAGGGCATAGTTGAACTCAACAGTACCATCATTTAACTGAATATAATTGACATGTATTGAGTATTTCATCCTTCAGCAGCAGAATATGCATTCTTCTTAAGCTCATATAGTACATTAACCAACAAAGACCACATTTGGTGTCATAAAGCACACCTTAAATTTAAAAAAGTAGAAAATCTATGTTTCTTTTCAGACTGCAGTGGAATTGAAGTAGAAATCAATAACAGAAAGATAGCTGGAAAATCCCAAAATACTTGGAAATGAAAATACACTTTTAAGACATAGGTCAAAGAGAAATCTCAAGTGAAAATAAAAAAAAAATTGAAGCAATGAAAATACAACATCAAAATTTGTGTGATGCAGTAAAAGCAATACTGCATTGGAGAGAAATTTAGAGCACTGAATGCATATATTGAAAAGATGAAAGATCAAGAATCATTAATCTAAGCCTCCACCTTTGGAAACTAGAAAAAGAATATCAAATTAAATCTACAGAAAGCAGAAGACAAGACATAATAAAAATTAGAGACTAGATCAATGAAATTGAAAGCAGAAACTTGTTTAGAAAATTAACAAAACTAAAATCTGTTTCTTTGAAAAGATTAATAAAATTTATAAGCTTCTAGCAAGGTTAAGAAAAGAAATAGCACAGATTACTAATAATAGAAATTAAATTGACTTTAATAAAAATTAAAGAAATTGTATTAAAATAATATAATTACTAAAGATCTTAAGGTCATTGACAGGATACTAAAGGAATATAATGAACAACTTTCTTCCCACAAATTCAGTGACATAGATGAAATGGACCAATTCCTTGAAAGACATGATCAGCCAAAACTCACAGAAGAAGAAATAGACAATGTGAATAATTCTCTCTGTCTCTCTGTCTCTCTCTCTAGTATATAAAAGAAATTGAATCAATAATGAATAATTTTCCAAATGGCCCTAGACCCAGATTGGTTCCCTGTTCTACTAACATTTAAGGCAGAAGTTATAACAATTCTTTACAGTCTCTTTCAGGAGATAGAAGCAGAGAACATACTTCCTAACTCATTCAAGGAAGCCAGCATTACTTTAATACCCAAACCATATAAAGACATTAGAAGAAAAGTAAACTACAGAGTAATATCTCTCATCAACATAGATGCAAGAATCCTCAACAAAATATTAGCAAATTGAGCAATCCATAAACAGAAATTTAACAACATTTAAAAAGAATGATATATATCAGGACCAAGTGAGATTTTTCTTAGATATGCAAGGCTGGCTCAACATTCAGAAATCAGTTTAATGTAATCTGTTCCATCAACATGCTGAAGAAGAAAAATCACACAATCCTATGAACAGATACAGAGAAAGCATTTGACAAAATCCAGTATGCATTCATGACAAAAATTCTCAATAAACTAGTTATAGAGGGTAACTTCCTCAACTCGATAAAGAACATCTGTAAAAACCTACAGCTAACATCATACTTAACAGTGAGAAACTAGAAGCTTTCTCTTGACTGTTTCCTCTTACCAGTTCTTTTCAATGTAATACTGGAAGTCCTAGCTAATGCAATACAAGAAAAAGAAAAGTTACCTGTTTGGGGGAGGAAGAAATAAAGAGTAATTATATTTTATGGTGTGATTTTAACTGAAATCTTGATTTTTTTTAAAGCTATAAAGGATATTTGGGGCCAATTGGAAATATTTGTGGGCTTTTTATTAAATAATATCAAAATTAAATCTCTTGTTTATGATTATGGTATTGTAGTTATATAAAAGATATTTGGTGAAGTATGTTGAGGTAAAGTGTTTTCATATTTGCAACTTCACAAGTTTCAGCAAAACCATATGTGTGCTCAATGATGTATAAATATGAATTAATTAATTTTATTTTCTATTGTAGGAAAGATTACTAAAAATGATAACATCCAAATACATTAAGACCATGTGAAGGCAAATTCATACACTACTCATTGAAATTGATACCACTTCCTGTGAAGCAATTTTGTATATATTTTTTAAAAGTCTCAAAATTTATGTATATATGTTAACATAACATTACTATTTCTATGAATTTATTCTATCAAAATAATCAGAAAACAATATAGAGATATATATAAGAAAGGATATTCCTTGAAGAGGAATTAAATATGATGAAAATTATGAAAATAAGATGATAATGACATTTTCATTATAATGAAAATGAAAGGGAAAAACCTAAATTTCACCAGTGATGGTTGACTTTACTGAAGTTTCCAGGCTTGGCATATATATTACTCCTGACCAATCAGAGCATTTTATCTTTGCACCTCCAGGGATTGGTTCAAGATTGGACACATGTTCCTACCAGAATAAACCTAAGACTTCTGCTGAAGTGTTCAAATAACATCATAGTTAACAGTGAGAACCGGAAAGACCGTAACCCCGATTTGCAGGAATACATCATGGAAGGAGCCTTTTTTTGAGAATAAAGCCAATATATAGGAAAATAAATTTAAGATATGGAGGGAGGTTATTTAGGGACCTGATCATTTAGGGATCTGATTCCATCTATAATTGAAACTCTAGACTCTTTAATTAAGTTACTACATTTTTTCGTTGTTTGTTTTGTTTTTGCTTTTTTCCCCCAAATCCAATTTGAGTTGCATTTTCTGTCACTTGGAACAGAAATCATTCTGAACAACTCAGTATTCTTAGACGTGAGAATTAGAAATGTGCAAACATAAAGGATATGCCAACATTCCTTGTGTTGGAAGTATGGACCCATTATTTGTATTTGTAGCCAGAAATGAAATTGCTATTGAATATAGTTTTAAATTAGCATAATCATATCATACTGCTTTTCAATGTTATTTTTAATCTCTGTTTCTATACAGTAATTTTTGATTCAACTGTTCAACTGGATGAAGCCTAAAAAAAAGAGACAGTAAGTATTCACAGGATGCTCTTTTTGTTTGCTTCACAGATATCACCAAGCTTGTCTATATTACAGTGATTCACTTCTCTGTTCCCTACTGAGTCACTTTCAGGCGTGGAGGGTAGCAATATAAGTTGTAATTCACATTGTAAATGGAGTGAGGATGGTTCCAGTGAAAGTAAGATGAAAATAAGTATTTCTTGTGTGTGGAGATAGAGGTCGGCATCTGAAGTATTGAGACTCTCAAAATGATTTTTTTCAATTTCAAATGTTTTAAGTAGGTTGCTTCTGTGGGTATGCGATACCTAAAGTATAAGATGATTTCTTCAACTGTTGGTCCCTCTTAAACTAAATTAATCATCCTATGAAATTGTAACATTAAAAATAAAATGAAGTACCATATGTGTTTGAAATTAAAGTCATGATTTTCAAACTTGGTTCCTTTCATTGGTGCTTCAGGAATTCCACAGTGTTTTACTTTTTTCCATTGACTTAAAAAATATTTTTTTAGCATTTTATTGGGTTGAATGGTGTCCCCACCAAAAAAACAATTTGGGACTTCTGGCTGCCAAGACTGTGAGAGGATAAAGTTTTATTGTTTTAAACAGCATAGTTTGTGGTAATTTGTTAATGGTAGCCACAGAAGTAAATACAAGTATGTTTTAAAACTTAATTAAAATACATTCTGAAAGCACCTGCATAAGTAATCTGCCAAATCTGAACACACTGGAGATCAGTAGTATGTTGTTACTTTCAGGGTATCTCATTTTTGTGTAGAAATTAGGTATCTTACCTTTTATAGTTAGTAATACTATCCTAAGATTTCAGTATAAGATATTAAAATACTGTTACGATACAGTCAGTCATCTCAGTGAATCAAATTGTTTAGTTAAGACTCCTTGAGATGTAAATACAACAAATTTAGAAAGAGAGAAAAAAATAACTTATTAGTTTATTAAACTTAAAATTTCTGAAAGTAGTATGCTTGATTCAGGAACTCTAACATGGGTTTAGAATAAATCTCAAATTCTGTTCTATGAACTAAAATGTCTTACAATATCTGATTTTTTTTCTAGTTTCTTCCCATTTACTCATCTCATTTCTTTCTACTCCTTGTTTTATCTACACCACTCTAGCGTCAGTAAACTTCATGAAGTTTCTAGAATAGTTTGTTTGCTTGGAATGTTCAATCTTTTGGTTTTCTTATTCATATCATTTTGACGTCAGTTGAAATGCCACTTCTTCAGTGAACTTCTTTGGCTACCCCATATGAAATAGACTATGTGTCTTTTATCTATTACTTTGTAACAGACTACCATAAATCTTAGTGTCTTAAAACAACTATCAATTGCCCATGATTCTCTGTGTCAGAATCAAGTAAGACTCAGTGAGTAGCTTGTCTTTCCCTCTATGTAGTGTTGGCTGGGTGGGTTGTTTGGGGCTAGAGAACCAATATTCCTTCACTCACTAGTCTGGAGCCTTGGTGTAGGCTGTCAGATTAGGTGCCTCAAATCTTCCCCACTTGGCTTCTCTCCTCATAAATTCTCTCATCTTTTGGAACTTCTCTTTCCATGTGGCTTCACGGGGCTTTGCTATATAATAGCTTTCTTCTAAGAGTGAAAGCTGAAGCTATCAGGCCTTTAAGGGCTGATTAGAAGTCCCAGAATGCCATTTTCACCTCATTCGTAGTTGGGTCAAAACAAGTCATAAGATTACCATGTATTCAAGTGGTGGTAAAATAGACTCCCTGTTTGTTGGGAGTTCTGTCATGTGTACAGGGATTAGATAATTGTTGGTGATGATTTTTGTAGATAAGCAACCACAGTCCATCTTATGGCTATACCCTTTCTCATTTGTTTCACATGTAAAATATACTCATCCCCTCAAGACCTCCAACCCCTATCCAAATATAGCATCGGGCCCAACATACAGTGTCTTGTAATATACAACTGCTCTGGAGAGGAAAAGTCTCTATGAATGTAGTTCTTCTTGATGGTAATTTTGTGAACTAAGAGTCAAGATATCCTCTCCCACACCAAATGCAATACAGGAGCAGGCTAACTATGGTAGACACTCCCATTCAACAGTGGGAGAAAGGAAGACACATAGCAGTCACTGGTCCATAGCCATTCTAAAACCATCTAGTCACACGTCACCTGTTTTCCTAATCAAGACAACGTTTCTTTAGTAGAGCCTAGTTTTTCTGCTCCCCGACAGGGGTTCTCTAGTGCAGTTTTCCTTGACGCATGGCTTTGTGCCTTGAGAATTTCTGTTTGCAGTTTAACAGCTCCCACCTCCTGCTGTCTATCTGCATAAATTTGAGGGCCCATAGGCCTCTTTTCATTTTCATCTATCTCAATCCCATTCAATCCAAGATAGTAGTACTCCTACCAGTATAGATCTCTTAGAATATTTGTGGACTTTTCATACGTCTTATAGGGATTCACTCTGTGTGCCAAAGTCACATTGATAACTTTTTTCCCCTCCACTTTGGGCATACCAGGTTGATTTAGGGCAATGCCTTAAGATTCTTATTTATACTTGTTTTAATTTCACTGAAGGGTGTAATAAACATAACTCTAATTCTTCTGAGTTTTAAACAAAGGATCTTATGGCTACACTCTTGATTTTATTTTCATCTGGAGGCCATTTCTTACTTTGAGAACATGTTTCTGACTGAAAAACTGTCCTGGGTCCTCTATATTTCCTCTAAACTATGCTTATATATGTAGCAATTCTTCTTTAGTTTGTCTCTCTGCTATACTTGATCATGCATAACACAACAGGAAACTGATTGGCACTTTCAGACTTACATCTAAAAACCTTAGCTAGAGTCACAAGTGTTGCCAAATGTTTCATGTTTGTGGATCATAGGTCATCCTGTCCCCAGTCCTTAACAGCATTTTTCCAATGCTTTTCAAATCTCCATTAGTAGTTCTCAGCTTTCTTCAAGCCTCCGTCTGTCACCTAGTTGCAAAGGCAATGCTGTGTGTTCCAGGTTTTTGTCAAAGCAGCACTCTATGTCTGGTTCTAATTTCTGTTTCCCTTACTATTGCTGCAAAAAAAAGCACCCCAAAACTTAGCAGCTTAAATCAATAACTATTTTTTCATCCATGATTCTGTGAGTCAGGAATTCCAGTAAGTTTTCGTGAGGATGGTTTATCTCTGTTCCTTTCGCATGGTAGCTGTTGGCCAGAGTATCTTGACTGGGGTCAGAGGATCAAACATAGCTTCACTAATTGGTTGAGGGCCTTAGTATGGCCTATGAGGCTTCATTTCTCCTCTCTATAGCTTTTTTTTCTCATGTGGTCTCTCATTGTTCAGATACTCTCTCTCTTTAAGGCCTTTCTCTATAGCAGGATAGTCTAGATTTCTTTACGTGGGGTCTCATTTCCAAGACTAAAAGGAAAAGCTACAAGGCCTCTTAAGACGGAGGCTTGGGAGTTTCTCAGAATGTTACTTCTGCATCGTTCTGTTGGCCAAAAATACTTATAAGCTCAGCCAAGGTACAAAGAGTGGAAAAATAGACTCTGCATTTTGATAGAATTCAGTGTCAGGCATGTAGAGGGACTGAAGGAATTCTTGTGAACTACTTTCGTAGAGACTAGCAACTTTTTCCATGAAGGGCCACACAGTAAATATTTTAGGCTTTTATAGCCACATGTTGCTAATGTTGTATATTCTCTATCTCTTTAACAATCCTTAAAAAATGTAAAGAAGAGATATGATCTAAGACATGTAGTAGTTGGCATTAGACAACATAGCACTTCCACTTCGTCATGAGCTTTCTTACTATGCTTTGTTTCTTACAGGGCCTCACATCACTCTGAAATTATTTTTTGTTTAAATTACTATTAGTCCCACTACAAAGTAAGCCATCCATCATGTGGGCAAGACTATTTGTTATTTTATTTTCTACCTTATCTGTAACTGTTCTGGCCCATAATAAATGTCCAATAAATATTTGTTGAATAAATAAATTAGTAAACAAATGTATCAGAATTTATTTTCACTTTATCTTATAGAGATGTCTTCTATTTTGGTGGAATCATTCTCAGGGTTCTATATAATATTAAGATGGCTGCGACTAGCTCCAGACCAAATTCTTCCAGATTCAAATCCAGTGACTCTCCCAATAATCGCAAGAAAATGTTCAGAATTTGCTTCTTTTGTGAATCTCAACTGTGTCAGATACTCTGTTTCGAAGCAATTCTTGCCAGGAAAAATAAAGAAGTCTGATTGGCCAGAATTGAGTCACATGCCATGGGTGGAACTACAAATAGCCCCAAATGTGTGAACTAGAAATTGGGGAGGCATCTTCCAGAGGAATCACCTTACTGGAAGAATGATGAATAGATGCTTTCTGGCCAAAATATGTCCAAATCACAGACTTTTTTTAATCCAACTTTCTTCAACTTTAGTTGAATGAAATGCTGAAAGAGGGCAAATCAAAAGCTGTTATATGACAAGGCTTGTGTCTGCATTTGGGCTTTCTAATTGTTGATATCATGAAAATAGCTTTATTTTTCTAACTTAATGACTTTAAATAGGTGCATTTATATTTCTTTAAAGACATACACTATAAAATAATACCATTATCTGTCTTATTTCTGAGAGTTTTCTCTTTGGTTTAATTGGGGGGAATAGTGGTGCCAGTGTTGTTAAAGTAAAATTGAAAGGCAGTGATCTAAAATTAATGAATCAGTCACATGCGCTATGTTTGTTTTATTAGGATTGCCTGCATCTTATTAGTTACTCTGTGTTAACAGAGGATATTGCCTCAGTGGAGAAGAAATATCTTTCCTAAATCAAGAGCTTTCAGTCAGAAATCTATTTTCTCAGGGAAATCTGCAAATCCATTCTACATTCTATTTAAAATCAGTATATTTTATCTGACTACTGTTTTGAAGAGAGCTTACTAATACTTGTTTTTTAAAATTTGGCAGACTATTGAAAATCAACTTTTAAAAAAAGTACTGAATGTTTGAACTTACATTTCCTACTCTTTTCTTAACATTTGAGGTAAAAATAGGTGTGGGAAATATCAACATATTGTCTTTTTCTATAATAGCTCTCAAATTCCTATGGTTTTAGTTATAAAGCATTTCCAGTCTAAATTTTTCAGGCTGGATAAATATGGAATAGATTCCCATGTTCCAGTTTGTAATCACTTGGCAGTATGTGTCTGTATTCCTCACTAGATTGGCAGTTTATTTGTATATTCTGAGTTAGGAGCTTCCTCCTTCAATATTACATATTAGTTATGCATTTTCTCAAAGATTGCATGGCTAACAATAGAAGAGAAAAGATGTGGTTCCCAGTATCATTTAGAAAACATTGATTTCAAGTTTTCACCAAGACTTTTGTAAGGTTTTTCTAATAACCACTTTGAAAGGGTGGGCGGAGTTAGCTAGATGGTACTATTAACAAACAACCAAGACTGATGAAATGACTATTTTGGAATGCCTCTTTTCAACCAATTTAGAATCAAAGCTATGTTTCTGAGAAATTGCATAAGTGCCAGTTATTCTATGTTGTTTTCAAGTCAGTCTGCAATATCGTTATGTGCTTGAACTCCCTCTATAATTTTGTACACAACAAATCAAGAGGATTTCTTCTTCTTCTCCTTCTCCTCCTCCTTCTTCCTCCTCCTCTTCCTCCTCCTCCCTCCTCCTCCTCCTCCTCCTCCTTCTTCTTCTTCTTCTTCTTCTTCTTCTTCTTCTTCTTCTTCTTCTTCTTCTTCTTCTTCTTCTCTAAACACTAACATTGATAAAACAAACAACAGCTCTTCTACTGCATCTCTTCTTTTAATGCCTCCTCCCATTTAAGTAAGCATGTTTAGAATTAGGTTTATAAACAACCCCTTGGGAAAAGAGACTCCCTTCCTCACTCTGTCATTCAGTGAATTACAGCACAGCAGGAATGTATTTCCAAGTAACATATACAGAAGAGAGTGCCAAATGATTTTGCTGTAAAGCAATATAATCTACGGACATCTCACAGTAACCTTATTTTATATTGAATTCTTGTTCTCTTTGTTTTCCTATCCCTCTCATTTTACAATAAATTTTAAGTCCTCCTGGGAGCCACCACAATTATGTAGACACAAGAAGATGTACATTGTTTTAGTTCTCCCAAGAGTGGAAATGAATTAACATTCCATATTGATTATTCTAACTCCTCATTCTTCCCTGAAAGATATTTGATGGTTCCTTCTGGTAGACCCCAATGTGCCATCACTTTTCCGCCAAGCACTGGTGCCCTTTGTTTTTTATTTGAGCCATCTGATCTAATCTGTTCTGTCTTTTTATATTGAAATTAACAAGGCATATACCCTGAGGCATAGGCCGTATCTACAACAGTGAGGCACAAACGAACTTGAACATGAGGTCAATCAAGTGCACAAAATACATCACACAGTTATTCTAAGTCTCATGCTGGGTCTATAATTGCCCCTTGTTCTGTCATTAGGGCTCCCTTACAAGTCATTATTTTGAGTCGGCAGAGCTATGGGGAGTATTCTTCCTGATGGTTAGTATAAAGTTGAATTGATAACATAAATATCTCCCAGCACAAAATACAAGGAGCAGGTATTTAGATTAGATCTAATAAAGTGTGCAGCTGTTCAGTCTCTTTATGAATCCTGGCTAAAACAATCATCACAACTTTCAATTGGGTTCTCCTTCAGTAGTTCTGTAAAAGAGAAACTTTTTTCTAAATGAATGGACACATACCTTATTACAATTTGCCTGTCTGCTCTTATCCTGTTTGTTTTTTGCTTGGCCAAGACCAGCATTAACCAGATTTCATGGGAATTTTGCCTTAGTCAGCATTGTGTAAAAATTATTCCATTTTAAAGTAGAAGCATCATTTATTCATTTGTATTGCGGAGAGAGGTGGTGTGAGTTTAATGCTGAAAGAATATACTAAGTTTGTGGCCTCAAGCACATTTTTAGAAGTATTACCTTTCCTGGGAAAAAAGAGAATTCAAACCCCTGCTCAGAACATAGTAGCTGACAGTGCTCAGATGAAGTTTGTAGAGATGAATGTAGTTTAGATTCTTGATGTGGATCTAGCCTCTGGACAAAAACAAAGTTGCAGAAATGATGGGGAGGGAAGACCTGAGTGATTTTGGAAATACCCATGCACTCAAAGGAAGACACTAAGATGCTTTTTAAAAAGTGATCAAATTAGGTGAATCAACTCATCTGAGGTCCAGCTACTTCATGTTGGAAAAGATATTTTCCAAAATAGGGATGCCTTTTCCTTAACTGTAAAATAAAGGGATTAGACTGTAATAGAGACCGCTAAATAATGGTGTGTGGTCTGGGTTCAATTCACAGAACATTGTGTTTGAATTGTGTTGCATTGTTTAAAAACCATGAATTTGTTGCTAATGTAAAAAAAAAAACTTTCATCATAGGCGAAATACCTATACCCTACATGGATAAAGGAAAGGTTGTTAGAAAAGGAAAGCTAGTGGAGGCCAAGAAACGTAATAAATAGATGGAAAACATCCCCCCCCCCCTTGGTAACTCAGCATGATGGTTTTTCAAGAACTTCTTTCAGGTACAAATCGTGAAAGTCAGAAGATTTCACCTAGGGACTTGGATTTGTGTATCAGTTATCTTCTACCATGATAATGCTGCAGAGCAAACAACCACAAAGCTTTGGTGGCATGCAAAAAGTAAGTTTATTACTCATGTGTCTAGGATAAATTGAGGTTTAGTTATGTGGCTTCCTTGATCTTGGCGGGCTCACACATCTGGCTTTCAGCTAGGGCAATTTGTCTTTTCTCTGTATCCTTGACTCTTAAATATGTGTTCTCATGCTGATGGTAAAAATAAAATAAGAGTATGCAGAAATGTGTAAGACTTTAAGCTCTGGGTTTAGAAACTCTGGCATTACTGTCACTTGTACTTTATTCTGTTGGTCAAAAGAAGGACATAGGAAATCCCATAGTTCGAGTATGAAGACATTATATAGTTATAAGCCAAAGGGCATAGACACAGGAAGTGGGGATATTTTTGGTATCCACCACATTTTGCTTAAAAATTCAGAACATCTGACAGTATTGGAATCTACACTTCAGGCATGGCACATATAGGTAAGGCTGGGTAGCAGCTGCCAGCTTTAGATGATCAAGTATTTGTCAGTTTGTGACAGTACCTACCCATGCTTTATTATCTCTCTGAGACCAAGACCAGTGTTGTTTTTTGTCATTATCATTGCACTTTTGTGGTAACATTTCTTTGGGAGATTGGTTTCTGCCTCCAGGCCATTCTGAAAAGTGGGCAAATGGTAGGCAGACCAAGATGACCATACAATTTTTTTTTCACACATAGATTGCTTCATTCACTTATGCCATTTGCCTAGATTCTGGTGTCATCTGAGTTTGAGGTACCTGATGAAGACGACTTCTAATTTTGAAACAGTCTTCATTAATTTAGAATAAAGGTAAAATAAAGACATTGGAAGTCCTGACAAAGCCTGACAAAACTGAAAGTTCATGATAAAATTGTAAACATTTTAAATTGCAAAAAGTATTCTTGTGAGAGCTGGGAAGAGTTATTAGAATTTATGTGAACACAGTGCAACCGCACATAACTGATTTGCCCTAAGAGCATTCATTTCATTTCCGTTAGAGACAAATATCTCTATCCTACATGGATAAAAGATGAGTTAGTAGAAAAGGGGATCCTAGTCCAGGTCAGAAGACTCAGTAAACAGAAAACATGTTGTTGTTTTTTTCTTTCCAGTGACTCTGCGTACTTCTCCAAGAACTTCTTCAAGCTTGCATTTCCTCAAAATTCTCAATACCTACCACAAAACATATCTAATTTTACTGTTATCCAGAGAAAGGTATGTTTCTTGGTGCTCTTCAAGACTATTTTTCATTTCTTCTTCCTATCCTTTTCGGGGCCTCACTCCACTCTTCTCAGGCATCCTTTTGAATATGTTTGAGTATGTATATATGTATAGGCATATTATGCCTACAAATCTATATACAATTTCCTTTTACCATCATTATTGCTATGGATGATTTGCATTTTTTGTGGGATAGAGAGGAAAACAATTAGGGAAAGAGAATTAACTGAGGGGAAGTTTAAATGGGTTAAAGAGGTAGGTCCTTAGAATGCTAGCCTACCTTCCTGTCTCAGTTTTCTCATCTCTGTAATGGTATGATGGCTTGTAGTATAAAGAGAATAGAATGCAACTCATTTTTTTTTCTCTGTATAATGGGGTTAATGGCTTATAATATAAATGGAATAGAACCAAAATCATATTATGAATAATAATCATATTATTTGCAATAGCCATGAACATTATGAATACTATTGTTTCTAGACATGTTTTTGTAGAAATACAGAGTTAATATGATTTGGGTATATTCTTGTGGTACCTTTTTATTCTTTCTTTCCATTTGGACCCTCCTCTTCCCCCTATTTTCTTATCTGGGGAATATTTCTTTGTTGTGCCCTATATTAGGGAAATTTTGCTTTTCATAAGTGAATATCCTTAAGAAGGTTTTTTTTTTTTCCTGAAATTCTTCCACATTACTAGGTTTTGGGAGGAGACTTGTGAGAGGTACTTCCCTAGGCTTATTATTCTCTAGGAAGGTCCTGCCTTGTGGTAAGCTCAGGGCTCCCTCTATAGTCATTTTTAAATATCATACCCTGGTAAATCCTATACTTTGCTGAGGACATTACCTTTCTTCTCAGACTAGGAGTCATCTGACCTTTGATGATCCTGATGCCAATATAGTATCTTTGTGTGATGATTTCACCATAATTATCGCCATTTTAATGCTGTCTGTGGCAAGAATATGATGAGAGGGATGTGTTGGTACTCCTTGCTTGGTGATGAGTGAATATAAGCATGGAGTATAGTTTATCTTCCCCTAATATGTTCCAAAAGCCCTCTGTTATTATCTACAGCATTATGTATTCTGAAGATAACCCATGTAGTGTGCTATTTTGCCAAAAAGGAAAAAAAAAAATCCGGAGTCAAGTGTATCTGTAAAGTGTTGCAAACTGCTCCCCTCAGAGTGAGTTAGTTTCAAAAAAAGAACTCTGGCTGTCAAGCCTGAGTGGAATTCATAGAAGAATTTGGGAAAGCTCAGAACCTCTAAGGAAACCTGAATCACTAGACCTTGCAAAGAAGGGAGAGTCCATTAGTAGGAATAGAGCAATGATGCTTCAGGGCAATTTTTTATCCTTATGTCCATCTGTTAAAGCAGCACATTTTTAGGAGGGAGAACCTGATTAGCCTTGACTTGGTCACGTGTCCACTAGTTTGGGAGAGGGGATGTAACCTGAGCACTCCCATGGAAAATCCCAATGCAAGCAACCATTTTGCTCCCCAAATGAAAAGTGACCAGGTGATGATGAGGAACAAAGAACAGGTATTTACCACACACTTCCCTTTTGGAGTATCACAAGGCATGTTAGCTCTCAATATTCTCTACAGGAAAGACACTTCTAGAACCACATATAACCTGGATGTGTTTTATATTGTTTTTATGTAATATCTATTACCCTCAGGAGAGACTAGTAATCCTTTGAATATTCTCTGGAAATGATGACTTATATCTTTTGGGTATCATACTTTAATCTTTGATTGGGTTCCTCTTATGCTGTATATTACAACTTCCTAATCCTTTCATAGTTATACCAACAGTGTCTCATATTTTAAAGTACCAACTGCTGTAGGTGACATAGGTATTTGCTTCTTAATCATTGTGAATAAAACAAATATTCCTAAAGATGTGCTTTGGAGCTATTCATCTTCCTTTTCTCTCTGCCATTGTCTTGGTCTACAATCCTTCTCCGATTTCTGAAGTTATTCTTCTTTGGAATGTCCTTTATATTCTCTGGCTCACCTTTCAACACACCACTCTCAGCTTTTAGGCCTTATCCATATATGACTCCTGACAAAGCCTTCTTTCTTCTGGCTTTCTGTTTTTCTAGTTGTTGACCTTAAACCCTTCCTTGTGTTTCAGTTGGACATATTCTGTAAATACTGCCACTCACAAGATGGCCCATGCATGCCCTGCATCTCACTGCTGTCTCATTCTTTTGTGCATGTGTCACTTTACTTATTGATTATTTAATCTTTCTTCTATCTAAGGTCCCTTAGTTATACTTTTTCAGGTTGTTTCAGCATTTGACTTAAAATAGCAAATTCTGAATTTGTAGAAACTCTAGAAGGAGAGAGAGGTGATTCACACAATAATAACTGTTTACCAAAAGTGAGGTTAGCCAGTAGTCTGGGGGATAACTCAAAACATCGGATTTCAAAATACAGGTGAATATGTGCTCTTAACTAAAGTTTTTTTTTTTTTTTTTAATGTATTCTCACTTGTTCTACACTTACCATTAGGTAATCATGTAGCTGGTTAATAAGTGATCATCTTTTATGGGGAGTGGGGTTTGTACACATCCATCAAACTCTTTCAAAGGCTTTACTTTTAGATTTCTTTTCTGTCAGTTTCTCACAGCCCATCTCCCATTCTGCTCTTATCGTTCATTTCTTTTCCATTACAACTGTAAAAAGACACATAAATTGGATGTAGGAAATGGACACCTATTTTATTTCTCTCCCAAGGCCAAGATAGTTTACTACCACACCCACTACCTTTTTAAAAAATTTATTTAACAAAACTCCAATAACAGCAAACAAAACGGCCAAAAAAAAAAAAAAAGGAAAAACAGAAAAGCCCTTTTCACTCTGAGTTCTGACAGTTGCCCAGTGACATTCTCTATTTGTTGTACAGTGACAGATGATGAAATTGAAAGGACTTCCTTTAGTCCTATCCCCTGGCTTTATGCCATAAGCTCTATCTAATCTTTTCTAATAGACATCTAGACTTTGTCCATATCACATCAGTAGTAGATTCAGTGTTTCAACGTCACTCTTCATATTCTCTCTATGGATCTTCTTCCATTGTGATTCTTGAACTTAGTTTGGAACAAGAGAAGGGTTGCTGGAAGATAATGGAGAAACCAGATATAGGTACAGACAATTTGACATTCCTGACTATTCTTTGTGACCCTTTAAACAAATGTCATCTATTTACGATTCTGAATATAAATGACATCAAACCTTTATTGGACCCTTTCTAGGTTCTGGTTATTGAGACAAGACTGTTACACTTAATTTCACATTGAATCTTTATCTTAACCGGCTAAAGAACTAGTTGTCTGCCAGTATAAATTCTCTACATTCCCCTTTTCTTCCTTTAGTAATAGTAACCTAGCTGTAGCTGCATTTCTCAGCTTCCCTTGCAGCTACTATGGCCATTTGACTAACAATAGTAGAAGTGATATGTGCAGATTCTGAGTCATAGCATTAAAAGGAAAGCTTTCTTTTTTTTATCACTTGCTGCCAAAAAAGCCACCTCCAAATTTAGTGACTTTAAACAACAATAATTTACTTTTACTCATAATTCTGCAGGTTGGCAATTTGGGCTGGGCTCAGCTAATGGAGTATTGTGGTGTTATCTGAGTTTACATCTGTGATTAGCTATCAGATCAAGTGAGGCTGACCATCACCTGAGGCAATGACTATCAGCTGAGGCTACATGTCTTTCTTTATTCCAGGCTAATCTGGGCACATTTACACAGTGCCTGTCAGGGCACCAAGAGAGCAATGAGACCTGTTGAAATCTAGATCCAGAACTCACTTTTGATGCATTCTTTTGGTTATAAAGTAAGACTCAAGGCACTCATGCATTCAAGGAGTAGAAAAATAAACTACTTTCTGAAGTTACTACAAAGTCACCTTGTGAAGAGGCATAGATACGGGAAGAGTGGAGAATGATGATTATTTTTGTAGTGTACCTACAAAAATGCACCTTGGAGTCCACCTCCTATTTATTCACTTTTTCACTGGCTGATACATGGAAATGATAAGAGCATAAGCAGCATTTTTTTTTTTTTGCTGAAATATTGAGGATGGCAGAGCCATATGACAGAATGAGCCCTGTCCCTGGCACCATAAAGCTGTTGTATTAGCATGTAATGCTTAGCTTGTCATTTGAGAGAAACTTTTATTTTGTTTGAGTCAGTATTATTTTATAGTCTGCTATAGCAACTGAACCAGAAACCAAACTATTACTATACCCATTTTACAGATGACAGAATTGAGCTTTAAAGGGACTGAGAAACTTGCCCAGAGTCACCAAGCAGACACATAACAGGACATCACTTGAACTTAGCTTTGTCAGATCCAAGAGCCCATGTGTTTAAGCAGTCTCCTGTATTTGAATATTGCAACGGTATTTACTTTTACTTACCTACAGGGAGTAAACCTTGGAAGATCTGGTTTTCATCTTCAGTAGGAATTTATGGCTTCTATCAGATATGTACACTCAATTTAAGGTCTAAATCATTCATTTGTATTTCAAAATGTATTTGTCTTGGGTAATTGAAGAAAAAGATATGTCTATTAAAGATTATCTATCTCTCTGTCTTTAGACATACAAATATTAGTGCTTTGACCAGTCAGCTTTTGGATTTATCCCTTAGAAGTTAATGTTGTATAATTAAGGCCAAACTTGAATGATGAGCCAATCAAAAGAGAAAAATATATAAAAAGTCAAATAATATTGGGTGATATGTAATTGATATCTGACGCTGAGTGGCAAAAGACAGAAAGCATTGCTCTATTCTTGGGATAGAAATTGTAAAGTAGATACAAAATGGTATAAGCATAACAGTCAAACTCAGGCATTATGAATATCTATAGTTAGGAACAACTTAAGTATACATCCTGGTTTATACTTATAATGGCGCATTCCACCACTCTAATGGAGTTTGAGACTAGTCATTTAGGGGACTTTATAGGGATGTGTTGAAACTGGGAATGAAGGCCATTTGTTGAGGTTTGATTTTTGTCTGACTAAGATGAAATTAGTGATCCAGAGCAACTGTTCACCAGTACTTTGCTTCCTTATACTTCTGCCATTGTATTGTTCCTTTGGTTTGCTCTAAAGACTTAAAGCTGGATATTTTTATATTCAAGTGAAGGTTTTTCTATGTCAAGTTATTAGAGGGAAAAAAAAAAACCACTCAATGCTGCCCATGTAGAGAACTGAGAATCTTCTACAATTTCTTTCAATCCTTTGTGTACATGATGAGCTAGAATAACCTCACTGAACTGAATTATCCTTCCATGGTATGGTTCAGTGAATACCATTATATTTCAGCACAGCTTGAGTGATTTTTAATGCCAAAAACATCAGCAAGAAATACAAATGTTACAAAAATATTGAAACAATACCATAAAAAAGCCCAGGATCATAAATACTTTACTTTGCAAGGTCTCAGAGGTCAAAATAGCAATACCATGGAAAATTAAAATGCTCTCTGTATGAGTGCCTTTCAGGGGAAGACACACACACACACACACACACATACACACACACACACACACACACACACACACAACAGTGGCTTACTATCAAAATTCTCAAAACCATTTTCCAAGTTTAGGCTGATTATCAAAGAAAAAATAACTTATAAAGTTATTCATCTGCATGTTTCCTTATTTGGTTTTAATTATATTCTAATTAAGTGAGAATTACGGCCTGTAAAACAGAGATAACTTTTGTATGAATTATGTCCTTTAATCACACAAAGGAGCATGGCATACAAGTAGATGTTGGATGAGGATTTGGATTTGGATTTGGATACTTAAGACATGACTAACTGTTACCTAAGAACAAAGGCTTTGCATCTGAGAAGTCTCCTTTCATTGGAATGTTCTCTGAGAGACTGTGCTACAAGTGTATGTAAAGTGAGTCAGGAGAAAGAAAAAAAAAACATCTTGCGAGATCTGTGCACAGCTGTGAAAAGTTGTTCTTTACTCATCCTATGGTACTGAGATGTGCTGGTTCCTAATGAATTTACCCACCATGGGTCAAATCATTCTCTCTGCTGCTTTCCTGGGTGATATGTCAGCTTTGATTTAAGGCAGTGAATTCATGGGAAAAGAGTCCAACCTGATATTTCTAATAAAGAAAAATGGCCCAGTGGAAATAGTCGTTTAACAAAGAAGAGTGGCTCTGTGTTACTGTATAGGGCATCTCAGGTTTGTAGAGCCATCAGTGTTCTGTCAAGCCTCTCTCTACCCATCTCCTCATGTATTTGTTTGGGCTTCTCATTTTTCATGTGTATTTTAGGTAGCTTGCTTAGTAGAACTGTAGTAAATTCCATCATTTTATGAGTTTTATTTAAAAAAGTATTATTAAAGAATTCCAAAACAGCTCTTTCTATATGGACAATTAAATTTATTTATTTATTTATTTATTTATTTATTTATTTATTTATTTATATTTTAGTTAGCCAACATACACTGCAATATTGGTTTCAGGAGTAGAATTCAGTGATTCATCACTTACATACAATACCCAATGCTAATCACAGTGAGTGCCCCACTTAGTCCCCATCATTATCTAGACCATCTGCCACTCACCTGCCACCATCAATCCTCAATTTGTTCTCTTTTGTTAAGAGTCTTTTGTGGTTTGTATGTTCATCTGTTTTTTTTTTTCTTAAATTCCATACATAAGTGAAATCATATGGTATTTGTCTTTCTCTGATTGACTTATCTTGCTTAGCATAATACAGTCTAGCTCCATCTACATTGTTACAAATGGCAAGATTTCATTCTTTTTAGTGGCTGAGTAATACTCCATTGTATACATATACCGTATCTTCTTTATCCATTCATCAATCGATGGACATTTGGTCTCCCTCCATAGTTTGGCTATTGTTGATAATGCTGCTATAACCATTGGGATGTATGTATCCTTTTGAATCTGTATTTTTGTATCTTTTGGGAAAATACCTAATAGTGCAGTTGCTGGATTTCAGAGTAGTTCTATTTTTAGTTCTTTTTGAGAAACCTCCATACTCTTCTCTCAAGTGGCCAATTAATTTTAGTTAAAGGTGCAAAGGAAATTCAGTGGAGAAGGAAATGTTTTTTTCAAAAATATTGTGTTGGAGATAGGAGATCCATTTGTAAAAAGTGAATCTAGACCTATACATTGCATCTTTCATGCAAATTACCTTAAAATTTTTCCTAAACCTAAAACCTAAAATTATAAAATATTTAGAAGAAAATATAGAATAAAATCTTTGTGGTTTTGGAATAGGCACATATTTCCTAGATATGACATTAATGACAACCATAAAAAAGAAAAAAATAATTTGGACTTCCTCAAAATTAAAAATGTCTGCTCTTTGAAAGACATTATTAAAAGAATGCGAATCTGTGGGCTAAAAGGAATATTTGCAAAACACATACCTGATAAAAGATATATATTCAGAATGTATGAAGAACTTTAAAATTATGATAGTAAGAAAACAGCCCATTTGAAAATATGGGCAGAGGTTTTGCACAGACACTTCACCAAAGAAGATAAATGCATGTGAAAAAGGACATGAAAATATGTTCAATATCATTAGTTATTAGGGAAATACAGATAAAACTATGTTGTGACACTATATACCTATTAAAATGGCTTTAAAAATCATATGTGACAAAACCCAATGCTGGTGGGGATCAGAGCAATTGGACTTCTGATACATTACTGGTGGGAATGCAAAATGGAACACTTTGGAAAACTGCCAGTAACTTACATAGTTAAAAACATATGGCCCAGCAATCCTACTCCAAAATATTTACCTAAGAAGAATTAAAACTTATGTTCACCCATAAACCTTTATGTAATGGTTATAGTGGCTTTATTAATATTTGACAAAATCTGGACCTAAACCACTATCTTTAAACTGATGAGTGTATAAACAAACTGTGTGGTGCATCCATACAGTGGAAAATTACTCAGTAACAAAAACAAATGATCTGTTGCATGTGTCCATGTGCATAATATGTGAACAAATCTCACATGCATTAGGCTAAATGAAAGAAGCCAGACTCAAAATACTGCGATCTGTGTGATTCTATTCATACTAAAATCTGGAAAAGGTAAAACTAAAGAGACAAAAAACAGATTAGTTGTTGCTCTGATTTAGGGGCTGTGGAAGCGTAGGGAAGAAAGTGATTAAAATGGTTGTAAGGAAATTTGTTTTTTGGGGGGGTGGTGGAGCTGTACCATATTTTGATTGTCAGGATAGTTATACAACTGTAGCTTTTTTTCAAACTCATAGACCCTCACACTAAAAAGATCTGATTTTACAATGTGTAAGTTGTAACTCAATAAACAAAGTGTATCAGACAATTTGTTGAGTTGACATTAGTGTTAATCATCATGATAATAAACCTATTATAATTTGTATTTTACCATCATTAATAGAAATGGATTGTACTCATTGAATACCTTATTCTGGACCATTTTGCATTTCCTTATATATATTTTGGGAGTGGGTGCATTGAGGCCTTGACTATTGGAGGGGAACATAATGGCAATCATTCTCTTTTCAGACAAGATTATGTTTTAGATATACACATTGTTTAGTTAGCCACTTTAATTCTAATCTATGTCCACACTCATGTGCATGAACACACCCACACGCATACACACACACACAATAGAATCCTGATTTCCTCTCCAGCATCATCTCCTATTTCTTCTCTTGTCCTCGTGTAATACTAATAATTCAAAGGCCCTTAATAGGCCTTAAATTTCATGCCTCTGTATCTTATCCTCACTCGAGGGCAGCCTAGAATGCCCTTGCTCCACTTACCTGTGTGGTGAGTTCCTCTTTATGTTTTAAGCTCCAAGTCAGGCTTTCTGTCCTCACTGAAGCTTTCTGCCCCTCAGGGTAATGCCCAATCACCTTTGTTCTAGTCTACTGCTCTTCTTTCACTTATGACACTTCCTAGTGAACAGTGAATTACTACACGAGACTTACTGTTTTATAAAATTTTGTATCTCCTCAGCTCCTAGTACAGTGTGTAACATATAGTGAGTTTTCAGTGTATTTTCCTTTAGCGAACTAAAGAATGGAAACATACTTTCTTGGAAAAATATAAAATGTTTGTCAATCATATGGCACACCTTTGTGTTTTTAATGCTGGCTTCCAAATAAACTTAGACTCATATTCTCTCACATGCATTCAAGGAGTATAGGATGTAATTTCTTAAACATGTATTCTTTAATTTTAAACACTGTCTCATCTTCAAGAGCAAAACAAGAAACCAAAACAGAAAAGTGAAATAGCCACTTTGTCTTTGCATTGTTAGAACATTAACTTTGCTTTAGTTTAGGATGGTAAGGATAGGAGTATACCGCTCAGAAGTGGTACTATTCTTGTTAATGTTAGAGTTTGATGATCAGACTCTTGGGTGGTATAAGCATCGATTGATATCTTTATTCATTTGTATGTATTAAACATAGCTTGGAAAAAGCAAAAGATAGGGTTATTTACAATCCTGTGTGAAACATGAGTTTATTAATCATAGGCCATATCATTACATTATGCTTGGGAACAAAAAAGGAGTTCAACATCTATTCTTGATTTGTGGCCAAGGCTCATGAGTGTACAAAAGAGGTTGACAGCCCTTGACTGGTGGTCATTACTAATTTAATAAGCAGTCTTCAAAGCTCTTGCAGATACAAAGGAATCTGAAGTTACATGTGTAATATGCAACGTGCGCAAAATACTTAATTCTATTCACTTTGAAACCTAGAGGACAGTTATTAAAATTGTATAGTGCAAATTAAAATTTAAGATTAAAATACAAGATCAAAAGAATCTTTTTTTTTTTTCTCAGTGCTATTAAGGATCGGCTTTCTGAATAGAGAAACTCAATGTTCAATGTCGTGTCCTTTCCCTCTGGAGAGCCAGATTAGAGCTAATCAGAAGTGACTAGAGAAACGTAACTTTCTGTATTTTTTTTCAAGTGGGAACATTTTTTTTATTACTTTTTAATATATGATGTAATTATAGTCATAGAGTAGAAAATACAAGTCAAATAAGAGTATGGGCAGTTTTGGAGAAAGAAATATAATGTGAGAAAAAAATTTACATCAATTGCATTCTTAGAATTCTGCAAAAGTGCACCATCTCATTACATAACAAACATCTGCAACATGAGTAATGGAGACTGATAGGTAGATTCATCTCCTCTCTCACCTCCTTATGAATTTAAAAACACCTGATAGTGATTTTTTGTCAGCCTTCATAAATGGTCCAGTAGCATGTAGGATGATTTAGGAGTGATTAAAGCAATCAATAGCAGATATCTTTAGCTTGTGGTTGTGAGCTTACACCCCTAGGCTGGACCACATCTCACATTAAAATGGAGGTGTTATGTAAAGAGCTGGAAAAAGAGCAGCAAATAAAGCCCAAAACCAGCAGAAGAAGGAAATAATATAGATTAGAGCAGAAATCAATGATATCAAAAAAAAAAAAAAAAAAAAAGAACAGATCAATGAAACTGGAAGCTGGTTCTTTGAAAGAATTAACAAAATTGACAAATCCCTAGCCAGATTTATCAAAAAGAAAAAGGAAAAGACACAAATAAAACCATGAATGAAAGAGAGAACTAACAACCAACACACAGTGATACAAACAATAAGAGAATATTATGAGCAATTATATGCCAACAAATTGGGCAATCTGGAAGAGATGGACAAATTCCTAGAAACATATAAACTACCAAAACTGAAACAGGAAGAAATAAAAAAAATTGAACAGACCCATAATCAGTAAAGAAACTGAATTGGTAACCAAAAAATATGGCAAAAAACAAGAGTCCATGTCCAAATGGCTTCCAAGGGGAATTCTAACAAACATTTAAATAAGAGTTAATACCTTTTCTTTTGACACTGTTCCAAAAAATGGAAATGGCAGGAATACTTCCAAATTTATTTTATGAGGCAGCATTGCCTTGATTCCAAAACAAAAAAACCCACTAAAAAGGAGGATTACAGATCAGTCTCCCTTATGAACATGGATGCAAAATTCTCAACAAGATACTAGCAAATCAAATTTAACAATACATTAAAAGAATTATTCACCATGATCAAGTGGGATTTATTTGTGGGCTGCAGAGGTGGTTCACTATCTGCAAATCAGTCAATGTGATACATCACATTAACAAAAGAAAGGATAAGAACCACATGATCCTTTCACTAGATGCAGAAAAAGCATTTGATAGAATACAGTGTCCTTTCTTGATAAAAACCGTTAAGAAAGTAGGGATAGGAGGAACATACCTCAGCATCATAAAGGCTATCTATGAAAGAACCACAGCTAATATCCTCAATGGGGAAAGACCGAGAGAGAGCTCTCCCTCTAAGGTCAGGAACGTGACAGCCAGATCCACTCTCACCACTGTTGTTCAACATGTTACTGGAAGTTCTAGAATCAGCAATTACAAGAAAAATAAATAAAAGGCATCAAAGTTGGCAAGGACTGAGTCAAACATTCACTCTTTGCAGATGACATTCTACATTCTACATGGGAAACTTGACTCCACCAAAACACTGCTAGAACTGATCCATGAAATCAGCAAAGCCACAGGATATAAAATCAATGTACATAAATCTGTTGCCTTTCTATAGATCCATAATGAAGCAGCAGAAATAGAAATCAAGGAACTGATTCCATTTACAATTGCACCAAGATCTATACATAAGAAGAAACCTAACCAAAGAGGTGAAAGATATGTATGCTGAAGACTATAGAATGCTTATGAAAGAAATTGAAGAAGACACAAAGAAGTGGAAAAACATTCCATACTCATGGATTAGAAGAACAAATATTGTTAAAATGTTGTTACTACCCAAAGCAATCTACACATTCAGTGCAATTCCAATAAAAATAACACTGGAATTCTTCATAGAACTAGAACAAACAGTTCTAAAATTTGTATGGAACCAGAAAAGACCCCAAATAGCCAAAGCAATCCTGAAAAAAGAAAACCAAACATGGAGGCATTTCAATTCTGGACTTCAAGCTGTATTACAAAGCTGTAGTCATCAAGACAGTATGGTATGGGCACAAAAACAGACACATAAATCAATGAAACAGAGTAGAGGACCCACAAATGGACCTACAAACATTTGGCCAAATAATCTTTGACAACGCAGGAAATAATATCCAATGGAAGTAAGACAGTGTCTTTAGCAAATGGTGCTGGGAAAACCGGACACTGACATGCAGAAGAATGAAACTGGACCACTTTCTTAAACCATACACAAAAATAAATTCAAAATGGATGAAAGACCTAAATGTGGGACAGAAAACTATCAAAATCCTAGAGGAAAACACAGGCATCAACCTCTTTGACCTTGGCCACAGCAACTTCTTATTAGACATGTCTCTGGAGGCAGGGGAAACAACAGCAAAAATGTATTATTGGGAACTCCTCAAGATAAAAAGCTTCTAAAGGAAAGAATCAACAAAACTAAAAGCCATCCAAGGAAATGGGAGAAGATATTTGCAAATGACATATCAGATAAAAGGCTAATATCCAAAATGTATAAAGAATTTATCAAATGCAGTACCCAAAAGACAAATAATCCAGTGAGGAAATGCTCAGAAGACATGAATAGATACTTTTCCAAAGAAGACATTGAGAAGGCTGACAGACACATGAAAAGATGCTCAACATCACTCATCATCAGAGAGATACAAATCAACACCATAATAAGATACCACCTCATACCTGTCAGAATGGCTAAAATTACCAACTCACAAGACAACAGATGTTGGCAAGGATGCGGAGAAAGGGGAACCCTATTGCACTTTTGGTGGGAATGCAAACTTGTGCAGCCACTCTGGAAAACAGTATGGAGGTTTTTCAAAAATTTAAAAATAGAACTGCCTTACAACCCAGCAATTGCACTACCTTTTATCCAAAAGATACAAAAATGCTGATTGGAAGGAGCACATGCACCCTAATGTTTATAGCACACTATCAACAATAGCCAGATTATGGAAAGAACCCAAATGTCCAACACCTGATGAATGGATAAAGAAGAGGTGATATATACGTAATGGAACATATTAATGGAATATTACTCAGTGATCAAGAAGATTGGAATCTTACCATTTGCAACAATGTGGATGGAACTAGAGTGTACTAAGCTAAGTGATATAAGTCAATCAGAGAAAGACAAGTGTCATATGATTTCACTCATGTGGGATTTAAGAAACAAAACAGATGAACATAGGGAAAGGGATGGAAAAACAAAATAAAATAAAAACAGAGCGGGAGGCAAACCATAAGAGACTCTTAAATATAGGGAACAAAGTGAGGTTTGCTGGAGGGGAGGTGGGTGGGGAGATGGTCTAAATGGGTGATGGACATTAAGGAGGGCACTTTTTGGGGTGAGCACTGGTTGTTATATGGATGTGATGAACCACTAAATACTAGTCCTAAAACTGATACTACTACTCTGTATGTTAACTAACTTGAATTTAAGTAAAAATAAATAAATAAATAAATAAATAAATAAATAAATAATAAAAAGGGAAAACAAAACCAAATAAACATACATACATACATACATACATACATACATAAAGTGGAGATGTTAGATATGGCCCAGGACAGAAGGCCTCTTGTAAGTGGAAGAACTCCCATTCCTACTACGTTGTCTCTTTGACTGCTATATGGAAAGGAGACATGTACTTAAGTCCCTTTTCTCACATGGGGAAATTCTAGAAACAGCATAAGTGTACTCAGAGTTCAAAACGCTTCTAAAACTAGCAGTATTTAAAATGTAGTGCTAGTCAATAACTTTTATTTCATTGACAGGAGCAATCATAGTAGCTAAAGTAACTCTTAATTGTAAAACCTTATTTTTCTGAATGTGCAAATACTTAGAATGTTCTTATACTGAATTTTTCAGAGCAGCATATGATATACATTGCTGTGGGTGACTTTCCTTAAACATAAACTTGTCAAGCTATAGGCAGGGCATGGGTTCTTGGCTTCACCATCATTTTTAAAATATTGAACAACACATTTTGAGTGCCTAGAGTTTATTGGCACTATACTTGGCTATAGTCTTATAAAACTAGGTGACTATATACTTTATTGTCTAAACTAGGATACCTTTTAGGGTTAAGGTAGGTCTATTAATATATTTGTCCCTTCCCGCCAAAAAAATAGGTATAAATCAGGTGTATCACAGGCAAACTAGAATGTATGGTCTCCCTACAAATAATGATTACTTTTTAGAGTTGAGCCTGCAGCAGTGCAGTGACCCTGAAGCACTTTATATTCTTAAAACGATTACATTATATTTAGTGTGTGGTATAGTTTATCACATGGTGTAATGCAGTTTAGTGGAGTAGTAGATAGTTTGGTTCTAGAGTCTTGGTTCAGATTCCAGAGTGCATAAATTATGAGTTGTGAAACCATGGAAATGTTTCTAATCCCATCGAGTCTCAGAATCAATATTTGTCTTTTGGAGATAGTAAGAGTATACTGTGTACAGCAGTATGTCGCTGTGAGAGCAAACTGAGAAATCCACAAGGGGTGCCTGGTGTCAAGTCTGCCACATGGGCAAGTTGGTAGTTCTTAATGTAGTCTAAATTCAGTTCAGGTCAACAAGTTGAAATGAGAATTACCAACCTGTGCTCACTGTAACTGTCTAATGAAGGTAGACAGTTTCTACTGTGCAGAAAGTTGTAGGTGCTTAATAAATTCTTGTTGAATGAAAGAACGATTGCAATGGAAAACAAAAATTAAACAGAAATAGCCCATACTTTCTAACTATTCTGGATAAATAGAAGTTTACTTGCTTTGGAGTGTGGGGCGCCTGGGTGGCCCAGTCACTTAAGCTTCTAACTTTTGATTTTGGCTTGGGTCATGTTCTCACAGTTGTGAGTTCGAGCCCCGAGTTGGGCTCTGCACTGACAATGAGGAAGCTGCTTGGGATTCTCTCTCTCCCCCTCTCTCTGGACCTCCTGTGCACTCAGTCTCTGTCTCTCAAAAATAAATAAGTAAACATTTAAAAACATTACCTGGAGTGTTTTATATACTTCCACTTGGGTCCTAGTCCCAGCAATTCTGATTTAATTGGTTTTAGGTAGGACCCAAGCATTGGAACTGTCTCCCAAAATATTCCCAGTTTATTTATTTATTTTTTTAATGTTTATTTTTGAGAGACAGAGAGAGTGTAAATGAGGGAGGGCAGAGAGAGAGGAAGACAGAGGATCCAAAGCAGGCTCTAGGCCATCAGCCACCCAAGCACCCTTCTCAGTTTATTTTATTTTATTTTATTTTATTTTATTTTATTTTTTTAATTTATTTATTTTTTAATATATGAAATTTACTGTCAAATTGGTTTCCATACAACACCCAGTGCTCATCCCAAAAGGTGCCCTCCTCAATACCCATCACCCACCCTGCCCTCCCTCCCACCCCCCATCGCCAAATTATGGAAAGAGCCTTCTCAGTTTATTTTAATGCATAGCCTGGATTAAGAACCACCTACTACTAGGTTCTGTGCTAAGTATTAAATTTTCTAATGGATGCCATATTTTAGGAGAGAATGGAGCTAGTACAAGTAAAAGGAGTTGAGATGGTAGAAGGTTGAGAAATTACAACCCAGAAAGAATTGTTAAAAGAATTTAAGAAGAAATTTAGGAGGATAAGACACCTAGGTCTCATACTTAAAGGAATGTAAGATTGAAGTAGACCAAATGAGAGCCCACATTTTTTTTTTAATGTTTATTTATTTTTGATGGAGACAGAGACAGAGCATGAGCAGGGGAGGGGCAGAGAGAGAGGGAGACACAGAATCCAAAGCAGGCTCCAGGCTCTGAGCTGTCAGCACAGAGCCCAACAGAGGGCTCGAACTCACAGACCGCGAGATCATGACCTGAGCCAAAGTCAGATGCTCAACCGATTGAACCACCCAGGAACCCCGAGAGCCCACATTCTATCTAAGGTAGCAAATTATTTCATTGTGGGAATTTTATCGTATGGGCCTGGTGTTGCCAGATCTTCAGATTTTATAAGAGGAGACAGAAAATAAGGTTTTTATGTGAATTTGAAGTTTGAATGTAAGATTATTATTATTTTTTTAACCATTTGATCCAAAGTATTTCTGTAGATTTTATCTGGTTGTTGTGTTATCTACTGGTTTATTCCAGGAGTCAGCAAATTTTGCTTAAGGGCCAAATCCAGCCTCCCATTTAATTATGCATGTCCTGATAGGAGTGTTTTTTACATTTTATTAATGGTTGAAAACATCAAGAGAAGATTAATACTTCAGATGTGAAAATTATATGAAATTTAAATATTGTAATGTGTGATACAGCCATGCTTATTCATTTACATATTGTTACTGGCTGCTTTTATGCTACAAGAGCAGAGTTGAGTATTTGCAAGAAAGACCATTTCGTCATCATGTTCAGTTACTACAATTTGCGTTGATGCTGTTATAACTTGACAGCATTTCAAAATGCACATTATTACATACTGTCTTACTTACTTTTTTTATTATCAGTGCATACTCATTATATCAAAATGAGAAAGCAAAAATGGATTTTGTGCAGTAGGTTGAATATCTCAAAGGTGTTCATGTCCTAATTTCCGAAACCTGTATGTCACCTCATATGGCAAAAAGAATTCTGTAGATGTGATCACATTAAGAAGTTTGAGATGGAGAGATTATCCTAGATTATCTGGGTGTGTCCAGTATAATTATGAGAGTCCTTATAGGAATGATGTAGACATAGTCAGACATAGAAGGTGATGTAGTGACAGAAGGAGATACTGGAATGTTGTAAGTCACAAGCCAAGAAATTCCAGCCAACTCTGGAAGCTGGAAGAAGCAAGGAGTGGATTCTTTCCCAAAGCTTCCAAAAAGAACTGGCTCTGATGATATCTTGATTTTAGTGCTTTATAAGACTTATTTCAGGCTTTTCCCCCCCCAGAACCATAAGAGAGTAAGTTGTGTTGTCTTTAGGCACTTAATTTGTGGTGATTTGTTAGAGTGGCCACAGGAAACTAATATAGAATATCACATTTTAAAAAGGCGAAAGATTTATGTGATCTGAAGAAAAAACAGAGTATTAGAATAGCACATTTTAAATGTTTTTATTTATTTTTGAGAGAAGGGTGGGGAGGGGCATAGAGAGGAAAACAGAAGATCAAATGCAGGCTCTGTGCTGATAGCAGAGAGCCTGATGCAGGGCATTAACTCACGAACCATGAGATCATGACCTGAGCCAAAGCTGGGCACTTAACCAACTGAGCCATCCAGGCGCCCCCAGAATATCATACTTTTAAAACACAGTGGAGTATGAATTACTTTATTATTGAATAGGTGCGCCACATTGTTTATATTATGCAGTGACAATATAGATTGCTAAAAGACTGTTAGAATAAATGGTGAGATTACCAGAATAAGCACACATCACAATATCCCCAATGCACAAGAAAGCTATGGGCAGGAAAATTTTTAAAATTTATGAGTGTATCTCATCTCATCAGAAATTCTTTACAACAGTGATAACTAAACAAGAAGCTGCAAACGAAATAAAATTTTGAATAGCCCACTTGTTAACTAAGCAAGAAAAGTCACTTACTTATAGAGAGTTAAGTAAATTATGTTTGATTCAAACAAAGAAATGTATTCAGAGAAAATTTGTATAAGACTGTCAGTTTTTCAGCAAGAACTGTTGCTTAAAGAGTTGAGAACACTTGGAACAATATAAATAGTCAATTATAAAACAAGACAAATAATTTTGAATGAACTTCTGTGATTATTGGTGAGTTGACAGCTGTTACCATATTGCTCAGTTGTTTCTTTGAGGAGCTAGCACTACGTTTGAAGAGACTGAAGAATTAGTTAGTATGGAACATTTATTTATAGATAAGAATTTTTTCAAAGACTTTAATTCAGTACCTCCTTAAGTGGAATCTGCAAAGATGTGTTATAACTGAAGGTGACAAAAATATGTGTATAGTAGGAGTAGGTTTAGTTGGACAAAGCTTGTAAAAATATGAAGTGTTTAAAGCCCATAGTTACTCATCATGTTATTCATTGGCAGGTACTTTGCCAAAAATATTTTAATGTATTATGTGTTACTGAACTGGTAGTATCAGTGGTGAACTTTATTCACTCTTACCCATCATCAGGCTTTTTTTTTTTTTTTTAATTGGTTTGCCCTACCACTCAGCAGGTTAAGTCTGGTGACTTATCAGGGGTAAAGTTTCATTGCAATTGCTTGAGCTTAAAACTGAAAATGAGTTTTTTTGAATAAGGAGAACCATCTTCAGTTGTTAGGGAACCCTACACATTTTGGAAATTAATTTGCTTTTGGTGAAGACTTGATAATTTGTGTAATGAATTAAAACTAAAATTATAAAGCAAAGCAGCACTAACATTTGAAATATATACTGCCATAAAGGTATTTTGACAGTAACTAACATTGAGTCACATGTCAAGCTCTTTATATACTTCTTATACTATGAAGAGTCAAAACAAGAAGTAAGATATTCAATTCCACACACATTTACAACAGATAGACTTTTCAAGCCCAAACCAAACATCCAGTAGCAGGTTTTGGACTTCACTGCAAGTGAAGAGGGAATTTCCATATTGCAAAATCCATTTAAATGGACAACTGAGGAGCTTCTGTTTCACATTTGATTGGAGTGACTAATCTGCACTGTCATGACATGCTGAAAAACAATACCAAGAGAAGTATCTAGTAGAATTTATAAATGTCTTTCAGATAACAAATATCCTCAAAATTATATGCTCATGAATTAGTATAGATATTTGAAAATACCTATCTGTGCAAAAAGACATTTTTAAAGATGAAATCGTAAAATATCATTACAGATCAGCATTAGTAGATAAATATTTGCAACTGATTTTTATTATAGAGATGCCAACTTTGAACACCCTTTAAGTGAAACATTATCTCTCTCCCTCATAAGAATTCCATTCTTTCCTTTTGTATACCTCTATTAATAAAAAATATATACATAATGATTTTTCTGTTTTGAATTTTGTAAAAAAATATGAAAAAAATTCTCTTATTATATTACTACCCACATAATGTTCTTGATATTTAAAAAAAAAATTTAATGTTTATTTATTTTTGAGACAGAGAGAGACAGAGCATGAGCGGGGGAGGGGCAGAGAGAGAGACACACAGAATCCGACGCAGGGTCCAGGCTTCAAGCTGTCAGCACAGAGCTTGATGCAGGGCTTGTACTCTCGGTCCATGAGATTATGACCTGAGCCAAAGTCAGGTGCTTAACCGATTGAGCCACCCAGGTGCCCCTCATGTTCTTGATTTTGACTCTTGGTTCACAAGACCTAAAAATATTTATTACTGGCTTTTTTACAGAAAATGTTTCTGGCACTTGCTCTAGTTGATTTTTTAATACCTAAACTAAACTGCATGTGCTTATCATGTGGACTGGAGAATATGTAGGGGGTGGGGGGCAGTGGGGTGGGAAGAGAGTTGGGGTTAGTTGGATTTGGGAAGTTTAGTTATTGTCAAGTTAGGTCTTTTTGATTTTCTGCCTTTATGAACCCTCCCATAAAATAAGAACACACAACTAGGCATTTCAATTTATGGAAATAAATAGAAACATCCAGTCCTCCTGTATATGCTCCATGTCATTAGGTCGATGTTATCACATAAAGAAGAGAAGTAATGTCAGCATCCAGGTATTCCTGAACAAACATCTCAGTCACCATTTTCCATCATTCTAGAAATCATTTTTCTAAACTACGCAATTGCCTCACTGGACCATATTAACTGCAGCTTTTCTCTCATTACATGAAATATCTCATGAAAAAATTTCCATTAGCTTTTAAATTAATGATTGGACTCAATTCTCTTGTGTTTATTTTTCTGTCTAACCCTAGATTGTATTGGTACCAAACTGCTTTAAGTGCATTTGCTTTCTATTACATTTTTCTCTATGATGGCTTGTTTTCTATAATTTTTCAAGTATCTTCTTTATATGGTTGCATGTTTTCCCTTTTATGAATGCCATTGGGTGTTCTGGGCTAAGTCTGATTCATTAGTATGTACGCACAGAGAAAGGTCATGTGAAGACACACAAAGAGGATGGCCTTCTGCAAGCCAAGGAGAGATCTCATCAGAAAGCCATGCAGCAGCTCCTTATCATGGACTTCCAACCTTCAGAACTATGAGAAATAAATTTCTGTTGTCTAAGTCACCTAGTCTGTGGTATTTTTTTTGGGCAGCCTAAGCAGACTAATGCATATACCGGCATTCCTTATTTTATTGTGCTTTGTAGATAGTGCATTTGTTTTTTTATTTTTTTGTTTGTTTTTACAAAGGGAATGCTTGTGGTAATCATGTCAGGCAAGTCTTTTGGTGCCCTTTTCCCAACAGCATTTGCTCACTTTTTGTCTCTGGGTCACATTTTTGTAATTCTAGCAATATTTCAGAATTTTTCTTTATTATTATATTTGCTATGGTGATCCCTTATCAGTGCTCTTTGATGCTACTATTGTAATTGTTTTGAGATGCCACACACCACACCCATGTAAGACAGTGAACATCTATTTAACTGCTCCACTCGCCGGCTCTTTTCCCATCTTTCTTCCTTTCATCAGGTCTTCCTATTCCATGGGACACATTATTGATATTAGGCCAGTTAATAATCCTAGAGTGGCCTCTAAGTGTTGAAGTGAAAGGAAGAGTCGCATGTCTCTCAGTTTAAATCAGAAGCAGACATGATTTAGTTTAGTGAGGGACACCTATCAAAAGCTGAGATAGGTCAAAAGCTAGGCCTCTTGTACCAGCTTCCCAAGTTGGGAATGCAAAGGAAAAGTTCTTGAAGGAAATTAAAAGAGCTACTCTGGTGAACAAACAAATTATAAGAAAGCAAAACAGTTTTTTTTTTATTATTGCTGTTATAAAGGAAGTTTTAGAGGTCTGGATGGAACATCATACCAGCCACAACATTCCCTTAGACCAAAACCTAATCGAGAGAAAGGACCTAACTGTCTTCAATTCTGTGAAGGATGTGACAGCTGAGGAGGCTGCAGAAGAAAAGTTTGAAGCTAGTAGAGGTTGCTTTGTAAGATTTGAAGAAGTCAGTTCTATAACATAAAAGTGCAATGCTAAGAAGCAGGTGCTGATGTAGAAGCTGCAGCAAGTTATCCAGAAGACATGGCTAAGATAATTGATGAAAGTGGCTACATAAAAAACAGATTTTCTTTTTTTTAATATGAAAATTATTGTGAAATTGGTTTCCATACAACACCCAGTGGTCATCCCAACAGGTGCCATCCTCAATACCCATCACCCACATTCCCCTCCCTCCCACCCCCCTATGAACCCTTGGTTTATTCTCAGTTTTTAAGAGTCTCTTATGGTTTGGCTCCCTCCCTCTCTAACTTTTTTTTTTCCCTTCCCCTCCTCCATGGTCTTCTGTTAAGTTTCTCAGGATCCACATAAGAGTGAAAACATATGGTATCTGTCCTTCTCTGTATAACTTATTTCACTTAGCATGACACTCTCCAGTTCCATCCACATTGCTACAAAAGGCCAGATTTCATTCTTTCTCATTGCCATGTGGTACTCCATTGTGTATATAAACCACAATTTCTTTATCCATTCATCAGTTGATGGACATTTAGGCTCTTTCCATGATTTGGCTATTGTTGGAAGTGCTGCTATAAACATTGGGGTACAAGTGCCCCTATGCATCAACACTCCTGTATCCCTTGGGTAAATTCCTAGTAGTGCTATTGCTGGGTCATAGAGTAGATGTATTTTTAATTTTTTGAGGAACCTCCACACTGTTTTCCAGAGTGGCTGTAATAGTTTGCATTCCCACCAACAGTGCAAGAGGGTTCCCGTTTCTCCACATCCTCTCCAGCATCTATAGTTTCCTGATTTGTTCATTTTAGACGCTCTGACTGGTTTGAGGTGGTATCTGAGTGTGGTTTTGATTTGTATTTCCCTGATGAGGAGCAATGTTGAGCATCTTTTCATGTGCCTGTGGGCCATCTGGAAGTCTTCTTTAGAAAAGTGTCCATTCGTGTTTTCTGCCCATTTCTTTACTGGATTATTTGTTTTTCAGGTGTGGAGTTTGGTGAGTTCTTTATAGATTTTGGATACTAGCCCTTTGTCCGATATGCCATTTGCAAATATCTTTTCCCATTCCGTTGGTTGCTTTTTAGTTTTGTTGATTATTTCCTTTGCTGTGCAGAAGCTTTTTATCTTCATAAGGTCCCAATAGTTCATTTTTGCTTTTAATTCCCTTGCCTTTAGAGATGTGTCAAGTAAGAAATTGCTGTGGCTGAGGTCACGTTTTTTTCCTGCTTTCTCCTCTAGGGTTTTAATGGTTTCCTGTCTCACATTCAGGTCCTTTATCCATTTTGAGTTTGTTTTTGTGAATGGTGTGAGAAAGTGGTCTAGTTTCAACCTTCTGCATGTTGCTGTCCAGTTCTCCCAGCACCATTTGTTAAAGAGACTGTCTTTTTTCCATTGGATATTCTTTCTTGCTTTGTGAAAGATTAGTTGGCCATGCTATGTGGGTCCAGTTCTGGAGTCTCTAGTCTAGTCCATTGGTCTATGTGTCTGTTTTTATGCCAATACCATGCTGTCTTGATGATGACAGCTTTGTAGTAGAGACTAAAGTCTGGGATTGTGATGCCTCCCGCTTTGGTCTTCTTCTTCAAAATTACTTTGGCTATTCGGGGCCTTTTGTGGTTCCATATGAATTTTAGGATTGCATGTTCTAGCTTTGAGAAAAATGCTGGTGCAATTTGATTGGGATTGCATTGAATGTGTAGATAGCTTTGGGTAGTATTGACATTTTAACAATATTTATTCTTCCAATCCATGAGCACAGAATGTTTTTCCATTTCTTTATATCTTCTTCAATTTCCTTCATAAGCTTTCTATAGTTTTCAGCATACAGATCTTTTACATCTTCGGTTAGGTTTATTCCTAGGTATTTTATGCTTCTTGGTGCAATTGTGAATGGGATCAGTTTCTTTATTTGTCTTTCTGTTGCTTCATTATTAGTGTATAAGAATGCAACTGATTTCTGTACATTGATTTTGTATCCTGCGGCTTTGCTGAATTCATGTATCAGTTCTAGCAGACTTTTGGTGGAGTCTATTGGATTTTCCATGTATAATATCATGTCGTCTGCAAAAAGTGAAAGCTTAGCTTCATCTTTGCCAATAATGATGCCTTTGATTTCCTTTTGTTGTCTGATTGCTGATGCTAGCACTTCCAACACTATGTTAAACAATAGCAGTGAGAGTGGACATCCCTGTCGTGTTCCTGATCTCAGGGGGAAAGCTCTCAGTTTTTCCCCATTGAGGATGATATTAGCTGTGGGCTTTTCATAAATGGCTTTTATGATGTTTAAGTATGTTCCTTCTATCCCGACTTTCTCGAGGGTTTTTATTAAGAAAGAATGCTGAGGAGTTCCGGAAGATGGCGGCGTAGGAGGACGCTGGGCTCACCGCGCGTCCTGCTGATCACTTAGATTCCACCTACACCTGCCTAAAGAACCCAGAAAACCACCAGAGGATTAGCAGAACGGAGTCTCCGGAGCCAAGCGCAGACGAGAGGCCCACGGAAGAGGGTAGGAAGGGCGGCGAGGCGGTGCGCGCTCCACGGACTGGCGGGAGGGAGCCGGGGCGGAGGGGCGGCTCGCCGGCCAAGCAGAGCCCCCAAGTCGGGCTGGCAAAAGCGGAGGGGCCGGACGGACTGTGTTCCGACAGCAAGCGCGACTTAGCGTCTGGGAGGTCATAAGTTAACAGCTCTGCTCAGAAAGCGGGAAGGCTGGAGGACAAAGGGAGGGAGAGCTGCTGAGCCCGCGGATGGCAGAGCTCAGCTTGGCGGGGAACAAAGGCGCTCGCCAGCGCCATCTCCCCCGCCCATCCCCCAGCCAAAATCCCAAAGAGAACCAGTTCCTCCCAGGGAACTTGCTCGCTCCGCGCAAACACCCAACTCTGTGCTTCTGCGGAGCCAAACCTCCAGCAGTGGATCTGACTCCCTCCCGCTGCCACAGGGCCCCTCCTGAAGTGGATCACCTAAGGAGAAGCGAGCTAAGCCTGCCCCTCCCGCCCCCGTGCACCTTGCCTACCCACCCCAGCTAATACGCCAGATCCCCAGCACCACAAGCCTGGCAGTGTGCAAGTAGACCAGACGGGCCACACCACCCCACAGTGAATCCCGCCCCTAGGAGAGGGGAAGAGAAGGCACACACCAGTTTGACTGTGGCCCCAGCGGTGGGCTGGGGGCAGACATCAGGTCGGACTGCGGCCCCGCCCACCAACTCCAGTTATACACCACAGCACGGGGGAAGTGCCCTGCAGGTCCTCACCGCTCCAGGGACTATCCAAAATGACCAAACGGAAGAATTCCCCTCAGAAGAATCTCTAGGAAATAACAACAGCTAATGAACTGATCAAAAAGGATTTAAATAATATAACAGAAAGTGAATTTAGAATAATAGTCATAAAATTAATCGCTGGGCTTGAAAACAGTATACAGGACAGCAGAGAATCTCTTGCTACAGAGATCAAGGGACTAAGGAACAGTCACGAGGAGCTGAAAAGCGCTTTAAACGAAATGCAAAACAAAATGGAAACCACGACGGCTCGGATTGAAGAGGCAGAGGAGAGAATAGGTGAACTAGAAGATAAAGTTATGGAGAAAGAGGAAGCTGAAAGAAAGAGAGATAAAAAAATCCAGGAGTATGAGGGGAAAATTAGAGAACTAAGTGATACACTAAAAAGAAATAATATACGCATAATTGGTTTCCCAGAGGAGGAAGAGAGAGGGAAAGGTGCTGAAGGGGTACTTGAAGAAATTATACCTGAGAACTTCCCTGAACTGGGGAAGGAAAAAGGCATTGAAATCCAAGAGGCACAGAGAACTCCCTTCAGACGTAACTTGAATCGATCTTCTGCACGACATATCATAGTCAAACTGGCAAAATACAAGGATAAAGAGAAAATTCTGAAAGCAGCAAGGGATAAACGTGCCCTCACATATAAAGGGAGACCTATTAGACTCGTGACTGATCTCTCCTTTGAAACTTGGCAGGCCAGAAAGGCTTGGCACGATATCTTCAGTGTGCTAAACAGAAAAAATATGCAGCCGAGAATCCTTTATCCAGCAAGTCTGTCATTTAGAATAGAAGGAGAGATAAAGGTCTTCCCAAACAAACAAAAACTGAAGGAATTTGTCACCACGAAACCAGCCCTACAAGAGATCCTAAGGGGGATCCTGTGAGACAAAGTACCAGAGACATCACTACAAGCATAAAACATACAGACATCACAATGACTCTAAACCCGTATCTTTCTATAATAACACTGAATGTAAATGGATTAAATGCGCCAACCAAAAGACATAGGGTATCAAAATGGATAAAAAAACAAGACCCATCTATTTGCTGTCTACAAGAGACTCATTTGAGATCTGAGGACACCTTTAGATTGAGAGTGAGGGGATGGAGAACTATTTATCATGCTACTGGAAGCCAAAAGAAAGCTGGAGTAGCCATACTTATATCAGACAAACTAGACTTTAAATTAAAGGCTGTAACAAGAGATGAAGAAGGGCATTATATAATAATTACAGGGTCTATCCATCAGGAAGAGCTAACAATTATAAATGTCTATGCGGCAAATACCGGAGCCCCCAGATATATAAAACAGTTACTCATAAACATAAGCAACCTTATTGATAAGAATGTGATCATTGCAGGGGACTTTAACACCCCACTTACAGAAATGGATAGGTCATCTAGACACACAGTCAATAAAGAAACAAGGGCCCTGAATGATACATTGGATCAGATGGACTTGACAGATATATTTAGAACTCTGCATCCCAAAGCAACAGAATATACTTTCTTCTCGAGTGCACATGGAACATTCTCCAAGATAGATCATATACTGGGTCACAAAACAGCCCTTCATAAGTTTACAAGAATTGAAATGATACCATGCATACTTTCAGACCACAATGCTATGAAGCTTGAAATCAACCACAGGAAAAAGTCTGGAAAACCTCCAAAAGCATGGAGGTTAAAGAACACCCTACTAACGAATGAGTGGGTCAACCAGGCAATTAGAGAAGAAATTAAGAAATATATGGAAACAAACGAAAATGAAAATACAACAATCCAAACGCTTTGGGACGCAGCGAAGGCAGTCCTGAGAGGAAAATACATTGCAATCCAGGCCTATCTCAAGAAACAAGAAAAATCCCAAATACAAAATCTAACAGCACACCTAAAGGAACTAGAAGCAGAACAGCAAAGGCAGCCTAAACCCAGCAGAAGAAGAGAAATCATAAAGATCAGAGCAGAAATAAACAATATAGACTCTAAAAAAACTGTAGAGCAGATCAACGAAACCAAGAGTTGGTTTTTTGAAAAAATAAACAAAATTGACAAACCTCTAGCCAGGCTTCTCAAAAAGAAAAGGGAGATGATCCAAATAGATAAAATCATGAATGAAAATGGAATGATTACAACCAATCCCTCAGAGATACAAACAATTATCAGGGAATAGTATGAAAAATTATATGCCAACAAACTGGACAACCTGGAAGAAATGGACAAATTCCTAAACACCCACACTCTTCCAAAACTCAATCAGGAGGAAATAGAAAGCTTGAACAGACCCATAACCAGCGAAGAAATTGAATCGGTTATCAAAAATCTCCCAACAAATAAGAGTCCAGGACCAGATGGCTTCCCAGGGGAGTTCTACCAGACGTTTAAAGCAGAGATAATACCTATCCTTCTCAAGCTATTCCAAGAAATAGAAAGGGAAGGAAAACTTCCAGACTCATTCTATGAAGCCAGTATTACTTTGATTCCTAAACCAGACAGAGACCCAGTAAAAAAAGAGAACTACAGGCCAATATCCCTGATGAATATGGATGCAAAAATTCTCAATAAGATACTAGCAAATCGAATTCAACAGCATATAAAAAGAATTATTCACCATGATCAAGTGGGATTCATTCCTGGGATGCAGGGCTGGTTCAACATTCGCAAATCGATCAACGTGATACATCACATTAACAAAAAAAAAGAGAAGAACCATATGATCCTGTCAATCGATGCAGAAAAGGCCTTTGACAAAATCCAGCACCCTTTCTTAATAAAAACCCTTGAGAAAGTCGGGATAGAAGGAACATACTTAAAGATCATAAAAGCCATTTATGAAAAGCCCACAGCTAACATCATCCTCAATGGGGAAAAACTGAGAGCTTTTTCCCTGAGATCAGGAACACGACAGGGATGCCCACTCTCACCGCTGTTGTTTAATATAGTGCTGGAAGTTCTAGCATCAGCAATCAGACAACAAAAGGAAATCAAAGGCATCCAAATTGGCAAAGATGAAGTCAAGCTTTCGCTTTTTGCAGATGACATGATATTATAAATGGAAAATCCGATAGACTCCACCAAAAGTCTGCTAGAACTGATACATGAATTCAGCAAAGTTGCAGGATACAAAATCAATGTACAGAAATCAGTTGCATTCTTATACACTAACAATGAAGCAACAGAAAGACAAATAAAGAAACTGATCCCATTCACAATTGCACCAAGAAGCATAAAATACCTAGGAATAAATCTAACCAAAGATGTAAAAGATCTGTATGCTGAAAACTATAGAAAGCTTATGAAGGAAATTGAAGAAGATATAAAGAAATGGAAAGACATTCCCTGCTCATGGATTGGAAGAATAAATATTGTCAAAATGTCAATACTACCCAAAGCTATCTACACATTCAATGCAATCCCAATCAAAATTGCACCAGCATTCTTCTTGAAACTAGAACAAGCAATCCTAAAATTCATATGGAACCACAAAAGGCCCCGAATAGCCAAAGTAATTTTGAAGAAGAAGACCAAAGCAGGAGGCATCACAATCCCAGACTTTAGCCTCTACTACAAAGCTGTCATCATCAAGACAGCATGGTATTGGCATAAAAACAGACACATAGACCAATGGAATCGAATAGAAACCCCAGAACTAGACCCACAAACGTATGGCCAACTCATTTTTGACAAAGCAGGAAAGAACATCCAATGGAAAAAAGACAGTCTCTTTAACAAATGGTGCTGGGAGAACTGGACAGCAACATGCAGAAGGTTGAAACTAGACCACTTTCTCACACCATTCACAAAAATAAACTCAAAATGGATAAAGGACCTGAATGTGAGACAGGAAACCATCAAAACCTTAGAGGAGAAAGCAGGAAAAGACCTCTCTGACCTCAGCCGTAGCAATCTCTTACTCGACACATCCCCAAAGGCAAGGGAATTAAAAGCAAAAATGAATTACTGGGACCTTATGAAGATAAAAAGCTTCTGCACAGCAAAGGAAACAACCAACAAAACTAAAAGGCAACCAACGGAATGGGAAAAGATATTTGCAAATGACACATCGGACAAAGGGCTAGTATCCAAAATCTATAAAGAGCTCATCAAACTCCACACCCGAAAAACAAATAACCCAGTGAAGAAATGGGCAGAAAACATGAATAGACACTTCTCTAAAGAAGACATCCGGATGGCCAACAGGCACATGAAAAGATGTTCAACGTCGCTCCTCATCAGGGAAATACAAATCAAAACCACACTCAGATACCACCTCACGCCAGTCAGAGTGGCCAAAATGAAGAAATCAGGAGACTATAGATGCTGGAGAGGATGTGGAGAGACCGGAACCCTCTTGCACTGTTGGTGGGAATGCAAATTGGTGCAGCCGCTCTGGAAAGCAGTGTGGAGGTTCCTCAGAAAATTAAAAATAGACCTACCCTATGACCCAGCAATAGCACTGCTAGGAATTTATCCAAGGGATACAGGAGTACTGATGCATAGGGGCACTTGTACCCCAATGTTTATAGCAGCACTCTCAACAATAGCCAAATTATGGAAAGAGCCTAAATGTCCATCAACTGATGAATGGATAAAGAAATTGTGGTTTATATACACAATGGAATACTACGTGGCAATGAGAAAAAATGAAATATGGCCTTTTGTAGCAACGTGGATGGAACTGGAGAGTGTGATGCTAAGTGAAATAAGCCATACAGAGAAAGACAGATACCATATGGTTTCACTCTTATGTGGATCCTGAGAAACGTAACAGAAACCCATGGGGGAGGGGAAGGGAAAAAAAAAAAAAGAGGTTAGAGTGGGAGAGAGCCAAAGCATAAGAGACTGTTAAAAACTGAGAACAAACTGAGGGTTGATGGGGGGTGGGAGGGAGGGCAGGGTGGGTGATGGGTATTGAGGAGGGCACCTTTTGGGATGAGCACTGGGCATTGTATGGAAACCAATTTGACAGTAAATTTCATATATTAAAAAATAAATAAATAAATAAATAAATAAATAAATAAATAAAATAAAATCCTCTAAAAAAAAAAAAAAGAAAGAATGCTGAATTTTGTCAAATGCTTTTTCTGCATCAGTTGACAGGATCATATGGTTCTTTTCTTTTCTTTTCTTAATGTGATGTATCACATTGATTGATTTGCGAATGTTAAACCATCCCTGCATCCCAGGAATGAATCCCACTTGATCATGGTGAAAAATTCTTTTTATGTGCTGCTGAATTTGATTTGCTAGTATCTTACTGAGAATTTTTGTATCCATATTCATCAGGGATATTGGCCTGTAGTTCTCTGTTTTTGCTGGGTCTCTCTCTGGTTTAGGAATCAAAGGAATGCTGGCTTCATAGAATAAGCCTGGAAGTTTTCCTTCCCTTTCTATTTTTCGGAACAGCTTGAGAAGGATAGGTATTATCTGTGCTTTAACTGTCTGATAGAATTCCCCAGGGAAGCCATCTGGTCCTGGACTCTTATATGTTGGGAGATTATTGATAACTGATTCAATTTCTTCACTGGTTATGGGTCTGTTAAAGTTTTCTAGTTCTTCCTGTTTGAGTTTTGGAAGTATGTTGGTGCTTAGGAATTTGTCCATTTCTCCCAGGTTGTCCAGTTTGTTGGCATATAATTTTTTATAGTATTCCCTGATACTTGCTTGTATTTCTGAGGGATTGGTTGTAATCATTCCATTTGCATTCATGATTTTATCTATTTGGGTCTTTTTGAGAAGCCTGGCTAGAGTTTTATCAATTTTGTTTATTTTTTCAAAAAACCAACTCTTGGTTTCATTGATCTGCTCTACAGTTTTTTGGGTTCTATAATGTTTATTTCTGCTCTGATCATTATTATTTCTCTTCTTCTGTTGGGTTTAGGCTGCCTTTGCTGTTCTGCTTCTATTTCCTTTAGGTGTGCTGTTTGACTTTGTCTTTGGGATTTTTCTTGTACCTTGACATAGGCCTGGATTGCAATGTATTTTCCTCTCAGGACTGCCTTCACTGGATGCCAAAGTGATTGGATTGTGGTATTTTCATTTTAATTTGTTTCCATGTATTTTTTAATTTCTTCTCTAATTGCCTGGTTGACCCATTCATTCTTTAGTAGTGTGATCTTTAACATCCATGCTTTTGGAGGTTTTCCAGAATTTTTCCTGTGGTTGATTTCAAGTTTCATAGCATTATGATCTGAAAGTGTGCATGGTATGATCTCAATTGTTTTATACTTGTGAAGGGCTATTTTGTGACCCAGTATGTGATCTATCTTGGAGAATGTTCCATGTGCACTCAGGAAGAAAGTCTATTCTGTTGCTTTGGGATGCAGGGTTCTAAATATATCTGTCAAGTCCATCTGATCCAATGTATCATTCAGAGCCCTTGTTTCTTTATTGATCCTGTGTCTAGATGATCTATCCATTGTTGTAAGTGGAGTATTAAAATCCCCTGCAGTTACCACATTCTTATCAATAAGGTTGCTTACATTTGTGATTGTTTTATATATTTGGAGGCTTCTGTATTTGGCGCATAGACCTTTATAATTGTTAGCTCTTCCTGATGGATAAACCCTGTACTTATTATATAATGCCCTTCTTCATCTCTTGTTACAGCCTTTAATTTAAAGTCTAGTTTGTCTGATATAAGTATGGCTACTCCAGCTTTCTTTTGGCTTCCAGTAGCATGATGGATAGGTCTCCATCCCCTCTCTTTCAATCTGAAGATGTCCTCAGGTCTAAAATGAGTCTCTTGTAGACAGCAAATAGATGGGTCTTGTTTTTTTTTTTTATCCATTTTGGTACCCTATGTCTTTTGGTTGGAGCATTTAGTCCATTTACATTCAGTGTTGTTATTGAAAGATATGGGTTTAGACTCATTGTGATGTCTGTAGGTTTCATGCTTGTAGTGACGTCTCTGGTACTTTGTGGTCCTTGCAACATTTCACTCACAGAATCCCCTTAGGATCTCTTGTAGGGCTGGCTTAGTGGTGATGAATTCCTTCAGTTTTTGTTTGTTTGGGAAGACCTTTATTTCTCCTTCTATTCTGAATGACAGACTTGCTGGATAAAGGATTCTCGGCTGCATATTTTTCTGTTCATCACATTGAAGATTTCCTGCTATTCCTTTCGGGCCTGCCAAGTGTCAGTAGATAGGTCTGCCACTAGTCTTATGGGTTTCCCTTTGTAGGTGAGAGCCTGTTTATCCCTAGCTGCGTTCAGAATTTTCTCTTTATCCTTGTATTTTGCCAGTTTCACTATGATATGTCATGCAGAAGATCGATTCAAGTTACATCTGAAGGGAGTTCTCTGTGCCTCTTGGATTTCAATGCCTTTTTCCTCCCCTAGATCAGGGAAGTTCTCAGCTTTGATTTGTTCAAGTACACCTTCAGCCCCTTTCTCTCTCTCTTCTTCTTCTGGAATTTGTATTATATGGATATTGTTCTGTTTGATTGCATCACTTAGTTCTCTAATTCTCCCCTCATACTCCTGGATTTTTATTATCTCTTTTTTTCTCAGCTTCCTCTGTTTCCATAATTTTATCTTCTAATTCACCTATTCTCTCCTCTGCCTCTTCAATCCGTGCTATGGCAGCCTCATTTTATTTTGCACCTCATTTATAGCATTTTTTAGCTCCTCATGACTATTTCTTAGTCCCTTGATCTCTGTAGCAATAGATTCTCTGCTGTCCTCTATACTTCTTTCAAGCCCAGCAATTAATTTTATGACTATTATTCTAAATTCTTGTTCTGTTTTATTGCTTAAATCGTTTTTGATAAATTCGTTAGCTGTTGCTACTTCCTGGAGTTTCTTTTGAGGAGAATTCTTATGTTTTGTAATTTTGGGTAGTCCCTGGGGTGGTTCCAAACTGCAGGGTACTTCCCCTGTGCTGTCCAGAGTAATTGTGTTCATGGGCGGGGCTGCAGTCAGACCTGATGTCTGCCCCCAACCCACTGCTGGGCCACAGTCAGACTGGTGTGTACCTTACCTTCCCCTCTCCCAGGGGTAGGACTCACTGTGGAGTGGTGTGGCCCCTGTCTGGGCTACTTCCCCACTGCCAGGATTGTGGTGCTGCTTCACTGGGATCTGGTGTATTAGCCAGGGTGGATCCGCAAGGTGCACAGGGGCGGGAGGGGCAGGCTTAGCTTGCTTTGCCATTGATGGTTCCCTGTGGGAGGGGCCCTGCAGCACTGGAAGGGAGACAGACCCATTGGAGGGATGGATCCACAGAAGCACAGCCTTGGGTATTTGTGCAGTGCAAGGAAGTTCGGTGATGAGAACTGGTTCCCTCTGGAATTTCGGCTGGGTGATAGGAGAGGGAGATGCAGCTTCCCAGCACCTTTTTTCCCCCCGCCGAGCTGAGCTCTGTCTTCCGGGGCTCAACAACTCTCCCTCCCAGTGTCCTCTCACCCTCCCATTCTCTGAGCAGAGCTGTTAACTTTTAACAGTCCCGCTGGCTGTCAGAACTCATGGAGTCCCGCCCCTCCGTTTTTGTGAGCCAGACTCAGGGGCTCTGCCTTGCCAGGCAGGCTGCCCCTCCACCGCCTCAGCTCCCTCCTACCAGTCCGTGTTGTGTGCACCACCTCTATGCCCTTCCTACCCTCTTCTGTTGGCCTCTTGTTTACTCTTGGCTCCAGAGAGTCCGTTCTGCTAGTCTTCTGGCGGTTTTCTGGGTTACTTAGACAGATGTGGGTGGAATCTAAGCCATCAGCCAGATGCAGTGAGCCCAGCATCTTCCTATGCCACCATCTTTCCTACTTAACAACAGATTTTCAATGTAGATGCAAACAGCCTTATATTAGAAGAAGATGACATCTAGGACTTTGATAGCTAGAGAGAAGTCAAGGCCTGGCTTCAAAGCTTCAAAGATGAGACTGACTCTTTTGTTAGGTGCTAATGCAGCTAGTGACTTTAAGTTGAAGTCAGTACACATTATCATTCTGACAATTTTAGGACCCTTAAGAATTATGCTAAATCTACTCTGTCCTATACATGGAACAACCAAACCTGCATACAGAATATCCATTGACAACATGGTTTTACTCAGTATTTTAAACCTGCTTTTGAGATCTGCTCAGAAGAAAAGATTTCTTTCAAAATACAACTGCTCATGGACAATACACCAGGCCATCCAAGATGTACAGTGAGATTAATGTTTATATAAACTTAGTTGATAAAGCAGCACCAGTTTGAGAGAATGAACTCCAATTTTGAAAGAAGTTTCACTGTGGGTAAACACTATCAAACAGTTTTGCATGCTACAGAGAATTGGTTTGTGAAAGGAAGAGTCAATTGATGTGACCAATTTAATTGTCTTATTTTAAGAAATTGCCACAGTCACCCATCCTTCAGCAACCACCACCCTGACTAGTCAGCAGACATCAAAATTAAGGCAAGACCCTCCACCAGCAAAAAGATTGTGATTCTCTGAAAGTTCAGATGATAAGGAGCATTTTTAGCAATGTAGTATTTTTCTAATTAAGGTATGTACATTGTTTTTTATACCTAAGGCTATTACACACTTAATAGACTACAATATAGTGTAGGCATACATTTTATATGCATTGGGCAACTGGACAATTCATTTAATTCATTTTGTTGTCATATTTACTTTATTGTGGTGACCTGGTACCAAACACACAGTGTCTCTATGATATGCCTATAGTCCGTGCTTCTTTAGATTTAACAATCCACACATGGCTTTCTTCTCTCTTCATCCTTTTCTGCTACTGATTCCTTCTGAGTTTAGCTTCCTCTTCCATGAAGTACATCCTGTAATGGTTCTTATAGTAAACTGTTCTCTCCTGCTCTCTCTCTCTTATTTTTGACTAAAAATTGTTTCATTTTTTTCCTCATTCTGGAAAAACATTTAAGAGTAATAATTTTCCATAATTTATTTTAATACTTAAATATATTTTGGACTTCATTGTTGTTACTGAAAATTTTATTAAAGATATAATTCTCATTTTTTTTAAAGAGTAGTCTGTTTCTTACTCTTTTGCCACTTTTAAGACTTATTCTTTGTTTTTATATTCAGTATATCCAAGTGTGGATTTTGTTTTACTTTTCTTCTCCTGTATTTTGTATGTTTTCTCAGGCTAAAGATTATTATATTTAGTAATAATAACTCATTTACGGTTATGAGACATTCTCAGTTGTAATCTTTGATATATCGTTTTTTTTTGGATTCTATTCTTTGTATACTCCTATTAAAGATGTATTAGACGTTCTCATTTTTATCCTCTATATGTCTTAACTTTTCTTCGAAATGTTCTTCTATTTTTTTTTAAGTTTTTAAAATGTTTATTTTTTTTTGAGAGAGAGAGAGAGGCAGACTGCAAGTGGGGGAGGGGCAGAGAGAGAGGGAGAGACAGAAACCAGAGCAGGCTCCAGTCTCTGAGCTGTCAGCACAGAGCCTGATGCAGGGCTTGAACCCACTAACTGTGAGATCGTGACCTGAGCCAAAGTCTGATGCTTAAGTGACTGAGCCACCCAGGCGCCCCCCAAATGTTCTTCTATTTATGTGTGCTTACTCCTAGGTATTTTTTTTTAACCTATATGGTTTACTAAATCTGTTTTCAGTGGTTTTATTTTATTTTCAGAAGCTTGTTTCTTTTTCAATTTTACCAGGTGTTTTGTTTTGTTTTGTTTTACTATTTTTTGAAAACTGTAACTTAAACCTTCACTTTTCTTTTCTCATGAGTATAATTATTTCAATATATTTAAGTCTGGGGGCACCTGGGTGGCTCATCAGTTAAGCGTCTGACTTCAACTCAGATCATGCTTTTGTGGTTCATGAGTTCAAGCCCTGCGTCAGCCTCTGTGCTGACAGCTTGGAGCCTGGAGCCTGCTTCAGATTCTGTGTCTCCCTTTCTTTCTCTGCCCCTCCCCCACTAGCTCTCTCTCTCTCTCTCTCTCTCTCTCTCAAGAATAAGTAAACATTAAAAAGATTAAGAAAACACACACACACAAATATTTAAGTCTGTAGCTTTATTATGTGAAGTTTCATGTGTTTGTTGAGGCTGCTGACTTTATTAATGATCTGTTGTTTCCTTGAGCTTCCTGCAACTTTTGTGTTCTACATGTAGGCTTAATGTTAGAAGGCCTTATCTGTAATAATTCATCTTTTAAGGAGGTTTACAGTTACCTCTCAAATACCTGTAATGATCATCATTGCCCTTCTAATGTTAATATTTCAGCTAGGTAGCATCTATATCAAGCAAATAGTTTAAATCTGAACCTCTGGCTTATGAATTTTCAAAGAAGACTTTTTTTTTTCTTTCCTATCATAATTCAACCTTAAATTTTTTTCTCACCTCCTTGTTCTATTTGTGGAATAGTAACTCATTTAATAGCACTTTACTGATTTAGTAACTATTGAAATGTCTTGCCTACTTCTGAGAATCTATATAATAATATTTCTTCTTCTGTATCATCATGATCATTAAATCCACAGTCCCTTGGTCTTGGTGATGAGAGCAGAAACACTCCATACATCTTCTGTGGAGTCAGCTCATATGCCAGCCCCTTTGCTTTCCAGTTTTCTTTTAGTTTTTGTCCCTGGGAGATCCAAAGGCAGGTACAAAACATATACACATAGGTATGCTTTTGAAGGACTGCTTGTTATATTTCTTCTAGAATTTCCTTGTAATTTATAACTAAAAATTTTTAGTCAACCGTACTATAGAAGTCAAAATCCATGGTCATGGTTACATAAATCCCAATAAATGGGCTACCTTGTATAAAGCAAGTTCTTAGTCAAAAGAGGTATATGCAGAAGGCAAAGGGCCACTTCACTGGAAATATATAGAGGGTTGAACAAATTACTTTCAATTCTGAGATTCTTTGACAGAAATCTTGCTATAAAATTCATTAAAAGAAGATATCCCAGTCACTGGTGTGCTAGGAAAGAGACTGAAATAAATACACAGAAAACACAAAAGCCCTATTTGTAGTTCTTGCTAATTTCTTTGGTGTAAATACTCTCCCAAATGGCTGATTTCAAAACTATTGATAGTTTACCAACTAACTCTCAAAATTCCTGAAAACTAATAATTGGTTCTCGGAAGACAGTGTGAGCCAGCTCTAGCATATCACCACAACTTAATCAGCATTCTTGGACAGTTTCTGTGGTAGATATGGCATTTTCACTCTCTCTTGGTTCTAGGTCTCTGTGTCCTAGTTTGTTGGTTTCTTGGTATAGAAAAGAGAAATACTAAGTTTAAATTTTGGGTTATGCTTCAGAATGGGGATCAGCAAACTTTTTCTGTACATCACCTGGTAATAAACATTTTAGAGTTTGCTGGCTACATACAGTATCTTTTGCATAATCCTCTCCTTTTACCTACTTTTTAATTCTTTTTAAACAACTCTTTAAATACGTAACGACCATTCCATAGCATGCCTTTAGCTGGATTTAATCCAGGACTATAGTTTGCTGACCTTTGACAACTCTACAAGCTTATGATTATTGCTGCCTTAAAACACACTTTGTTGAAGTTTCTAAGAAAGGATAAGAGAATCACAGTCTCTTTTTCCTAGCTTCTTGAGTCATTTCTACAGATACCAAACCAAGAAGTTTTCGCTGGCATCATTGTGCTGGGACACTCTATTTTGATTCTGATTCTTTGAAGCTGTCTTTACAATAATTGAATACACATGTCACTGGAGGGAAAAGATTTAAGTTCTAGAATTTTCTTTTCAAGGTATCTTTGACATATTTGTTTTTGTTCCCCTTGTGACACTTTTTGAAGGCTTCCCAAATAAACCAAAACATTAGAGTATATGGATTATTTTGCCCTTATCCAAATGCTTGAAGTTATTAATTTTTCTTTGTATAAAAATGTTTTTACATCCTTCCAAACAGGACTTAAGCTTACTTCCAGTGGTAGGTAAGACTTGAAACCCCATGGCTTAACTACTTTATATTATTTTAAGGACTGTGGAAATTGATGGATTATCATCATGAAAATGAAAACAGTTTTCACAGAACTACTTTGCTTAGAGAATTGAGCCTTTCAAAGCATATCCCCTCCTCAAACACCAAGTATTATGTGGTTTAAGCTCCTGTTATTTCTGCAAAGAGCTTAAAAGACTGACTGACCAGCATGAAAAAGCAGTAGAGTATTAATTGAACAGATTTGAAATAATCGAATTCTACATTTGTTAAGAACATAATAAAGGATGTTATCAAAGTTTCACATGTGGATATACCATTCCCAAAACTGCTTATGAAAATAATAGACTTTGATGCTAAGAATGAAAAAAATATATGCTTAAAAAATTCATTAGGAAACTCCCGTAAAAATGAATCATAGACATTTTTGCCTTATTATAGAAATACCTTCTGACAGGCTGCAGTTATCAGTTTCTAGATTTGTGTATCATTGAAGCAAAATTGACGAAGATACAGGGTATTATAGATTGAATGCAGAAAATTCCATCTCCTAACAGAAGTCAAAAATAGAAATGAGATCAAATAAGAGAGGGCAACTGGGAGAAGGAAAATGGAAAAGAAAAATGTTTTTCTTTTATCTATGAAATGAGTCTAGGCAGCAGAATGGAGATGGTTGTCAGGGTAAACAACAAGAAATCAGAGTTGAAGGCACATTATATATACTCTTTGTTAACTGATCACTGTGCTAGTTTATTGTAACTCAAATTTAGTCATCACAATTTCTCAGTTGATAACTATTTGGTGTAAACTGTTATATGAGCAGTTAAGAAATTTAATTATTTTTTTTAAATGAGCAAAACCTTTAGGTAAAAATCAATACTTCCATAATTCTGGCAATTATGCTGAATTTGGTAATCTCTTAAAATCTCATCAGAAGATTTTGCTACTACTGCTTTGGTGAATACTGAAAAATAAACATCTATTTTTTGAGTGATGATTATAATCCACATAACATGTGTATTCTAAAACAAAAAGCAAATTCTGCATGTCACCAATGGCTGCCTTATGGAAGGCTGTCTCTAGGTTATCACATATGGATGGCTAAATTCTATGGTTATTACTCCTATTTGTGATAAAAGAATGAGCTAGTTTACCTTTTAAATAATATGGCAGGTAAGGAAGGTATTCATCCATTCAAAGAGCAAATGTTTAATGATCACCTCTTTGTTCTAAGCATTAGAAATAAAGCAGTGAATAAAACAGTCCATGCTTTCATGGAGCTTGTAATCAAATGTAAGGGTTAGAAAGGAAGAGACAATCAACAGAGAACACACATAGAGTAAATCAGTTGGTGATAAGAGCTAGAAAGAAAAAGAAGAGTAAAGGGTATAGAGAAAGAATATAGTTGTGACTTTATATAAATTGTTAGAGATGTCCTATCAGATAGAATATTTCAGCAAAGCTTTGAAAGATGGTGTGATGATTAATTTTCTGTGTCAGCTTGATTGGGTCATGGGATGCCTACATATTTGGGCAAACATTATTTTGGGTGTTTCTGTGAGAGTGTTTTTGGATGAGATTAACATTTGAATTAGTAGCTTGAATAAAGCAAATTGCCTTCCCTAATGTTGGTGGGTCTCATTCAATCAATTGAGGGCCTGAATAGGACAAAAAGGTGACCTTCCTATGAGTAAGGGGGAACTCCTTATGCCTGACTGCCTTTAATCTGAGACATGTTTTTATTTTTATTTTTTCCTGGTTTTAGACTCAAATGAAATATTGGCCCTTGCAGGGTCTTGAATCAGCATTTTGTACATATTATGTATACATCCTATTAGTTCTGTTTTCCTGGGGAACCTTGACTATCAGAGACTGTGAGCAAATGTGACTTTTGGATCTGGACAGGAAGATAGCTGAAGGCAGGGAGAAAACAGTGTGTAGGCCCTGAGTGAGTCAGGGGGCAAAGTGGTGATGTGAGATTGTATGGAGGTAGATGAAGCAAAGCCACATGGATCCCATAGATCGTGGTAAGGGGCTTAGTTTTAATTTTTAATAATAAGGTAGGCCTTAGGGGTATTTTGACTAGAGAGTTAATATGATGGATTTATGTTTTTAAATGAATCCCTCTGGCTCTTATTTTCTGAAATGGGGAAGACTAGAGGAACAATAGGTGTGAGCTATCGTGAATGAAGTTAAGTGTTTGGTTCTGCATATGTGACTTATGAAAAATTTTGGTAGATAGCCAGTCACTATAATATAACCAGCTGATGAAAATATTTCTGAATATGAGGGTGTTGACGCTAGAGAAGTACAAAGATGGTATTTAAAATGTAAGACTTGATAATGATAGAGTTTACTATGGACCAGGAACAATTTTAATTCTCATAACAACCTTATAAGGTAGGCATTATTAATATTTCCATTTTATAGATGAGGATGTTGAGGCATAGGAGGTTATGTCTCTCCCCTATAATCCACCTATACTTAGTAAGTGGTGCAGTTGTAATGTAAACTCAGGTAAAATGACTTCCACAATTATGCTGTAATGCTTTCCCTGTGAGATTCTCTAAAGAATTTTCTTAGGGTAATCCAGGAAACAAAGGTCAGTAAAATGAAGAAGACCCTTCAAACAAGACCTAGAAGGAACACAGTGAACTCAAAAGAGACTCAGAAAGTGTTGTCTAGGAAGCCAAGTAAGGAGCATATTTCAAATGAGTGAATCATCCAGTCACACGCTCCTTCTGGGGTATATGTGATGAAGATTTAGGAAGGACCATTTGATTTTCCAACATGGCATCTCTTGTTAAGCTCAACTGTAGATATTTCAAAAGAAAACAGGCCTTGTCTTGGTTTCTAAATACCATTTTCCACTAAAAGGAACAAACCAGGGCTCCTTAGAGAAAGAAATACCTGATTCCAGATACAAAGAGTAAAGATGAACCTGGAATATCATGTAGCAGAAAGTGAGGGTGTACTCGGTGATTGATATTTTCAAAAGAGATGTGTATAAGTTTGAAGAGACACTTACTAGCCAAATCTTGGACAATTTGAGCATCAACATAAAGAATGAAGATGACAGTAAAGGATTTTAACCTGTTGAATAACATGAATCCATGAATCCAAACTTAGGATAATAAATAAATAAATAAATGAAAGAAGAATCTCCTCACAATTAGCAAGTTATCATTTGGACATTGTAATAATAACAATTGACTCAGACAAGAATTCTTAATAGATATAAAAACCAATGGGTGAAAGTTAAAGGAGTAATAGAATATTTATGTAGATAAATGTATCACATGTATTATATACATTTATCTCCTCATAAGAGACTTATCAATTACAAAGGATAAAATAACTAACTTTGCAGCAGAGAATTCCTTCAGACACCACTTTAACCAACTCATCCCAGTTATGGGACCAGTCAGTAGCATATACCTCCTGATCTGATGTTTTAAGAACTTTACATCACCTTGTCACCTCTGAGATGCTCCTGCCAGAAGTCCATAATATGAATGAGGAAACATCACACAAATCCAAATTGAGGGACATTCTACAATAATTGGACTCTTTAAAAATATCAAGGGCTTGAAATATAAAGGCTCAATGACCTCTCAGATTAAAGGAGACTGAAGTCACATAACAATGCAATGTGTAGTCCTGGATATTCTTTTGCTGTAAATATTATTACAAAGATAATTGGTAAAATCACTATAAAGTCTATGGGTTGGAGAATAGGCCTGTTTCATTGTTATTTTTCATCTTTTAATAATTTGATATGTCTTAAAACATATTTGATAGGCTTTAAAATAACATGACTGGGGGTGCCTGGGTGGCTCGGTTGGTTGAGCGTCCGACTTCGGCTCAGGTCATGATCTCGTGAGTTCGAGCCCCGCGTCGGGCTCTATGCTGACAGCTCAGAGCCTGGAGCCCGTTTCAGATTCTGTGTCTCCCTCTCTCTCTGCCCCTCCCCTGTTCATGCTCTGTCTCTCTCTCTGTCTCAAAAGTAAATAAACATTAAAAAAAATTTCAAAAAAATTTAAAATAACATGACTGAAACTGGCAGTGTATCTAGGCGGGCATTCTTTATGCTTGCTACATGTTAAATATCACTATTGTAAACATTGTAATATCTGTTGAGATTAACTACAGATGAAAATCTGTTCATATTATCATCAAGCATATTGAGTTCATATTATCATCAAGCATATTCAGATCAGACATGCCCTGGGCCTCAAGGATATCAAACATATACGATGGAGTCATTACTGTCAAGAGATTTAACACTTTATTTAGGAAAAAGGGATGTACATATGGAAATTTAAATGTCAGTGCAAAATAACATATAGTAAGTGCTGAATAAATGGTGCATGTATACAGCATGATAACATTTTAGATAAAGGAGTTAGGCAAAGAAATGAGGAACAAGTGGAAGAAATGGACAATGAAATCCAACTCTGCTTAGTATGTGGAATTAGCTAAGTTACTTATCTGTTCTAAGCCTGAGTTTGTTCACTTGTGACATTGAATAATAATGATGCCTGCTTTATAGTTGTTGGCCCTCTTCATGCGCCACAATGTCCTTCATGAGGGCAAGGTCCACATCAGCCTCTGTCAGTATTGTATTCCCATAGTGTAGGTGCTTGATATGTGGATTAAAATAATGAAATTTATGAAAATTAGAAATTATTTTTAAAATTTGATGTTTTAATAGTGAGGATGAGGATTCTGCTATAATGAGGATATTCTAAGCACAGTATCTGGTAGATAATAAGAAAAATAACTATGTATTGAGAAGCTGATATCATTACCATCACCAAACTCTGACACTATCTGTGGAAGTCTTGAAGAAAGGGTGATGCTTCTAAATACAGAAGAGAGGAGTGAACAGACAGGAAGAATGGCATAAGCAGAGTTCCCAAACGACGGTGACATCTTGTTCTTGCAACAATAAGTACAGAATTTGACTTAGAGAGCTTATCCAGTGTAGCAATGGAGGAAAAATTTAGAGCGGTAAGTAGGCTTGACTTGTCAAATCTTGTGTTCTAAGCAAGGAGATTGGACTTTATCCAGGGTCTAGTGAGGAAGCATTAGATTCTGAGTAGGAGGTGATAAATCCTAAGCATTAGGAAGATTAATTTAATAATCAAATAGTGAAGTTATCAGAAGTACAACAAATAGCTAGGACACTATTGAAATAACATTTCATTATTTTAATGTAGCTACAGCTACCTGCTATTAGATATATGTGAAGTTTTTATATTTTGCTAATAACAATTTCTTTTTAAAAACTGTCTTTATTATATATAATTATCTTGCCAAAGACTGAGGTGTATATGACAGAAAGCATGCCAGGCAAATCTTGACAGCAGTTTACCCTAAAGGCTAAGGTGGATTATGTGCAACTCCTAGCATCCTTTTATTTATTTTAATTGCAACTGAGACATTCAAGACATTTCCACCAACCACTATATTGATAACCATCATAGTTACGGTTACCTGGAAGCAACAGATATGCCCAAGGAAACTTATTACTTTATAAAAAGTTCATCTCTTAGTGTCTTCCAGACATGATGAAACATTTAGGGTCTTGGTTATGTCTCAAGAGTATAGCAGGGGTATAGTAAATGGACTTAGAAAATGCAAAATTGCTACATTTCAGCTGGTTGCCATAAGTCATCTGTTACATGCTGACTGCACCCATAAAATACCTCAATTTTGTATATATCCTTAGGGAATGCCTCCCTGCCACATACAAATAAGAAAGAGATTGGTTTGGGAAAGTTGTAACAGATGATCAAGCAAGGTGGTAAATGCAAGACGAATGCAGAAACTGGGAACTCTATCATACAAATGTTTTCCTAGTCTTGCCTATTTAGAAGGTGGGGCTGACAGAAGTCCTATCAGAAACTCCTGTTATGTTTCAAAGGCCCTCACTGGATTTTTTTTTTTTTTGTAAATGCCTATTATGACCTAAATTATTTAGTTGGTTCATTTTTCTGTACTCACAAAATTATACAACCTATCTGTGTTACATTACCAATGGAATAATTGGGTTAATTGGATATTTTCATGTGAAGTTGTTTAGGCACAAAGTTAACTGAGCCACATGCTATGAAGAATATGGGGAACATTAATAAAAATAACAAAAACAAAACCCCTAGAAATATTATGTTCACACCACTAACTGCTTATACATTTCAAATTGCAATTAGAGGAAGAAGTTTATTTTATTTTATTTTTTTAAAGATTTTTTTTTTAATTTTGAGAGAGAGCGAGAACACAAGCAGGGAAGGGGAAGAGAAAGTGGGGACAGAAGATCCAAAGCGGGCTCCACGCTGACAGCAGTGAGCTGGATGCTGAGCTCGAACTTACAAGCCACCAGATCATGATCTGAGCCAAAGTCAGACTCTCAACCAACTGAGCCATCCAGGTGCCCCAGAGAAAAAAAGTTTACATTATAGCATTTCCTTTCCTTCCACCACTTTACATGTGCAAGATATGTGTCTGATATGACTCTTTTCTAGAACTACGTATTCACCTTGAGTTTTAATTTTACCTCGATTGTCTAGAAAGAATGTTAGACTTCTGTAGTTTTAATTAATTTGAATTCATTTCCTGTAAGGGACAATAACATATAGTAAATTCATATTTTAATATACATTTTCCCTCTATGAGAAAACCCTTGTGAATATAGTTTAAAGACTATACTATACTATACTGAACTCTTCTGTGAGATGGGGCTGGGGTCTGGGGTGGAAAACACAGCTATTGTATGCTTATTTTAAAGACCTCTCTCAAGGTAGCCAGTTGCAGGGGGGCTCAGGTTTGGAGGCAGAGGTGAGAATTCCTGGATAGCACATTTTGGGCTTGGTAGAGAGTGACATTCTTGCACGGGACTTAAGTTTTCTTTTCTTTTCTTTTCTTTTCTTTTCTTTTCTTTTCTTTTCTTTTCTTTTCTTTTCTTTTCTTTCTTCTTTCCTTTTATTTTTTCTTTTACTTTATTTTCTTGGTAATTAAAATATAATTGTTAATATATTTTTTATGAATATAATTTATTGTCAAACTGACTTACATGCAACACCCAATGCTCATCCCAACAAGTGCCCTCCTCAGTGCCCATCACCCATTTTCCCCTCTCACCCACCCTCCCATCAACCCTCAGTTTGTTCTCTGTATTTAAGAGTCTCTTGTGGTTTGCCCCCTCCCTCTCTGTTTGTAACTCTTTTTTCCCCCTTCCCTTCCTCCATGGTCTTCTGTTCATTTTCTCAAGAACCACATACTGGTGCAGTCACTCTTGAAAACAGTGTGGAGGTTCCTCAAAAAACTAAAAATAGAGCTACCCTATGACCTAGCAATAGCACTACTAGGGACTTAAATTTCAAGTCTGCAGTAGGTGATAGGTGAGTTAAGAGCCTTTAGGGAGGTGATTTGTCACTGAATGTCAAGTGCACCTCTTCAAAGGGACTAAGCAGGGGAAGTGGAAAGATACCATATGATATGCCATGTTTGTTCAGGAAGATACTAAATGAGAAGTTCTGAAGTGGAGTTGTGGATTTAGAACTGGTTTTACCACTTACCTGGAGTCTTGATGAAACATGCCACAGTGGTCATGTTTTCTTTCCCTGGGAGGAGGATGATAAGGTCTTGCTCTTTTGCAGGGATGGTTTTTAGGAAGCTTGCTTTTGCCATTGCTGTTATTTTTGTTTCTATCTTTATAAAAGGTGCCATGGTGGCAGATGTCTGGAGAAGTCCAACAATTTGGCACTTATGGAATATTATATTTCTAAGATACTTTATTATTTTTTACATCTTAGCAGAAAAATCAATATTAAGACAGTTTCTTCTATTAATTCACGTTAATGGTTACACACGTGTTGTTATATCAGTAGCCACATAACAGCAATTTTTTTTAACCTATCTCAACAGTGTGCAAGTCTGTAATTATATAAAGAGTATATAAAATGTAAAAGTACATGTTAATAACCTTATTCAGCATTGTGTTTATTGATGGGGCAAGTGCATATTAAAATCATGTACTTTTAGTTGAGAGTTTATGGAATTACAAAAACTTTATCTTCTCTCCTATCATCTTATACATACTGGGAATTCTACCATTAGAAGTATATTCATTGTGTATATAATGAATATACTTCTAGTGGTAGAATTCCCAGTATGTATAAGATGATAGGAGAGAAGATAAAGTTTTTGTAATGGAATACTACGTGGCAATGAGAAAAAATGAAATATGGCCTTTTGTAGCAATGTGGATGGAACTGGAGAGTGTGATGCTAAGTGAAATAAGCCATACAGAGAAAGACAGATACCATATGGTTTCACTCTTATGTGGATCCTGAGAAACGTAACAGAAACCCATGGGGGAGGGGAAGGAAAAAAAAAAAAAAAGAGGTTAGAGTGGGAGAGAGCCAAAGCATAAGAGACTGTTAATAACTGAGAACAAACTGAGGGTTGATGGGAGGTGGGAGGGAGGGCAGGGTGGGTGATGGGTATTGAGGAGGGCACCTTTTGGGATGAGCACTGGGTGTTGTATGGAAACCAATTTGACAGTAAATTTCATATATTAAAAAATAAAAACAAAACAAAACAAAAAAAAACAAAAAAAATTAAAAAATAAATAAATAAATAATTAAAAATTAAAAAAAAGAAGTATATTCATTTGTGATATTAATTACTTTTTTCAAGTATTTTGTTAGGATACAATTAAAATAGTAATAAACACCAGAACATTTCCTTTAAGGCAGGAGTGGCAGAGCCCATACAAAGGCCCTGGCTACAAATTTTATATTAAACATATTAATGATATTTCATAATTTTGCCTTTATTCCTCACTGCCCTTGGAATCAAGGTGTCTGTCTCTATCATCTATCTATCTATCTATCTATCTATCTATCTGTCATCTATCCAAAAAGTGTGTGTTTCTCCAGAATTTGTGTTTTGAAACCTTGGTCCCATGTGACGTTATCAGGAGATGGGACCTTTTGGAGGCTCCACTGTCACGAATGGGATTAGTGCTCTTCTAAGAATAGGCCAAAGAGCTATCTTACTCTTTTTCTTTGACATAAGGACACAGCAAGAAGACTTCCTGTAAACCAGGAAGAGCACCCCCCATGAGAACCCAGCCACGCTGACACCTGGATGTTGGAATTCCAGCCTCCAGAATGTGAGAAGTAAATGTTTGTTGTTTGAGCCAACCAGACTGTCATAATTTGTTATAGCAGTTCGGACTAAGGCAACATATCCATTAGCAGCACCTCAATTTTCAACCTACTCCACTTTATGTATTGGAGCTTCTCCTCTAATTCTTAATGGTTTGGCAATGAGCCGTAGTACTTTTAAAAGAGAACAGATTTGCACATGGGATGTTAGGTGGAATGTAATTCCCTATAAAAAGACACATATTGTTCTCTAAGGGGTCCTGTACTATGAAGATCAAAAATCAGCCTGTGGTTAAAAGAAGCAATGTGCAACATGAATATGTGAAATTTTTCTTTTTGCCTACCTTGGGGAACTATGACAAGATGAGTAAAGTACAAAGAGTTGAGACGGGGGAATAGTCCTATTATTTTTTATTTTGGCACTAAATGTTTGCTTACACAAAAAAAGCAGTTTAAAGAAAGTGAAAACATGGAATTATTAAGATTATCTCTTTAAAGTAAATGCTCAGCAAATAAAAGAACAAAATGTAGACATTGGCAGAGATTTCCTACAATCCTCGGCCAAATGTTGGGGCAATAAATTATGTAAGTAGCCACATAAGCAGCATGAAGGCCAGGGATGTTTATAAAGGAACATTCACACTAGGCACTGGCGACTTGAACTTAATTTCTATGGAGACCCAAATGATTGATGAAAGATGATTGCTTGAAGGTATTATTTCTTTATCTATAAAGAGTGACATAGTGTGCTGCAATGCAAGATACTTGAAAGGCACTATAGGTAAGCAAGCAAGATCTTACTTTGCCATCCAAACTACCTGAAGCTGAGTATCCAGACCTAGTTTATCAAGTCCCCAGGCAGACTGGCCCCATAAGGCATGCATCTGTTTATAGCTAATGCAATTATTGTTTCCAAGGGGCTGTGAGATTTGACAAACCATGGGATGCAGTAGTCATTACTGAAAGGAAGGGTGTGACTGCCCTCTGACTTTGCGATTTCTTTCATTTCTCTTCTTGCCCCGGGAGCAACCTGAAACTTACTTGCTTCTTTTTTTTTACAACTTGTCTCCAAAGTCTTCTTCCCAGCTCTCTCAGTTTTTCTTTCTTTTTTTCTTTACTTTTTCCCCCTCTTTTTCTTTTTCCTTCCCTTCCTTCCCTCTTTTCTTCCCTCCCTCTCTTTCTCAATTTCTTTTTTCTCCTTCCTCCCCCCCCTTTCCTTCTTTCTTTTTTCTGTTGAGAAAGGAGAAGCAGAAACCAAGGATTCTTTTTCAAGGGTGAAGATGATTAATTGTGTATTCTGCATGTACTGCAAGAACACTCACCAAACAAAATTGATTAACTTCAATACTGTAACAGTTCATCAGGCAAGTGGGATGTTTTGTTTCCCTTGCCCTGAAAATACCTGGCTTAATTTTCCATTATTTCAGTTTAATAATGAATTTCCATTGTGAGCAACAATTTCCTGTCCCTATCTTCTTTATGTATTTACACTGCATGTTGAAGAAGAGAGTCCTATGTTACAATCAATTTTATGAATATTTTACACTAGAGTAATCACACATAACAATGAAATAAGTTTATTTTGTTTTCTTACAGAGGAGAACAGGTTCTGGTAGATTCTTAACAATATATAAGTTGAGCATAATTATAGGGCACTTCATTTTGGGATATGTAAGTGCTAAAAACAAAAATGAGTCTTATATATTCACAAACATTAACAGTGTTTATAATATTCGCTAGTAAGGACTGTATCAAAGTCTTGATTATGTTCATAAAGATATCAGAGGAAAAGGAAAATAGCCTTGTGTTTGAGTTTTATGTTTACACCGATCAGAATTCTCAATCATCATGCAGCTATGGAATAATTTTACATTTTCTCTTTTGTCTGGGCTCTTATTTATATTTATAAGTATAGACTTCCTTTTCCTGTTTCCCTGTCAAAGTAACTTACAGTTTCATTGTAATGTAGCAAACGGAACTAACTTGGAGGCAAGACAGTTTTCCTAGTAAGGTGTTAAGCAACACAACATAACACATTTTGCAATCTCTTCCAAGTGTCAAATCTCTTGTAATGCATCAAAATGAGAAATACACAGCGATTTTGTTATTAATTATGAGGAATAAAAGTGCAATTGCTGAAACATAAAATGCTTTTACATCTTTAGGAAAAAATGTCTCAGGAAGAAATGATTGTAAATTTCAATTAGAGAATAAATCCCACACTATAAATTTGATTGTTCTAAAATGAAAATATACCTAGCATGACTGTTACTTTATTGAATGCAGCCATATGTTTGAATGTTTACCTCATCATGAAGGAGATAACTGGTTTCAGGACAGTACTGCTGTGAATAAGTCAAGGATTGTATACACTGTAGATTTTCTATCCTAGGGCAAAGTTAGGAAAACAATTTCTTGACTATCTATCAAATTGAATGTTTTGATAAGCATTGGTTTGAAAGTCACTATGACTTTGAAATGTGTCACAGGGGTTAGTGTTTCTTAAGCTCTTCTCTCTACGTTGATCACTGTTTGGAAAGCTCATATCCAAATATCTTAGCAAGCTTGGACTGTCATAACAAAATACCAAAGACTGTATAGATTAAGCAACAGAAATGTATTTTCTCACAGTACTGAAGGATGAAAGGTCCAATATCAAGGTTTTTCTCTTTCAGGGCTTACCTTCTTGCTGTGCCTTCACATAGGGGAAACAGACTGTGCTTTCACAGTCCTATCAATTTCAGACTCCATTCTTACGACCTTATTTAAACTTAATTACCTTCTAAATATTCTGTCTTTTGATCCGGTCATATTGGGGGGTTACAGCTTCAAAATAGGAATTTGGAGGGACACAGTTTAGTCCTTAACACTAAGAATTGGTTGCTTTTGTTCTCTCTCTCTCTCTCTCTCTCTCTCTCTCTGTGTGTGTGTGCGTGTGTGTGTGTGTATACGAGAGGTGTTGGAACTTTGAGTAAAGCTGTGAGGCCAATATCAAGTCAAACAAACAGCACTTCTTATTTTTAGACAAAAATGCTGTAAATGTTTTTTTAGTTATTTGCAATAAGCAGGGTTTCTCAGCATTGGCACTATTAGCATTTGGGTCAGATGAGGCATTTCTGTGGGGGTGACTGTGCATTGTATGATGTTTAGAAGCATCTCTGGCCTCTATCCTCCTCTTGCCAGTGCCCTGAAATGGCAATAACTCAAAATATCTCCAGATGTTGCCAAATGGCCCTCGGGGACAAAATCTCCCCCAGGTGAAAACCACTGTTTACAAAAAAGGTTAACAGCTTTTGAATTTTGAGAGAAATAACAAACAATTATATCCTTTATATTTGTTAAGTAATCTTAAATGGTTCCTATGAAATAAAGGATTAATGAAGCCATTAGAATTAAAGCCAAATATGAATCAGGTCTAGTAACTCCCATGCCTGGTACCCTGTAGTGGCAACTACATCACATAATTGACATGTGTTTATCACCGTCTCTAAGTATGAAGATTTTCGTTATCTGACATCTGTTGATAACTCTCATTTTACCCTCTCCCATTCACCCCTTGCTCATTTAGCCATTAGCTTTTCTGGCCAGTCCTGAACAACACAAATTTTTTCCTTCCTTAAGGCCTTTGGACAAGCTAGTCTTTCTTTCTAGAATGTTCTACATCCACTTCTTCTATAGCTCAGTCCTAGTCATTCAGGTTTTAGCTCAAATAGCTCCTCCTTTGAAAAAAGACTTTTTTTTTACTACTCTATTTAGATATAAAATTCCCACCACTTACTCTCTCTTCCATTGCTAGATTTCATTGCCTTTCCTCACAGCATTAACACTATTTGAAGTTACATTGTTTACTTATTTTTTTCCGTCTTTCCTCTCTCCATCTATCTGTACTTTTCTTGAACATAAGCTGTGTGAAGGCAGGAATTCTGTCTGTCTTGTTCACACAATTGTCCCCAAGACCCAGGATATACCTAACACAGAATGGAAACTTCTTCCACAGGGAAATATTTGAATACAGAAATTTTCAGACTATCTTTAGCATCTATTATTACGGAATCTAACATATATTCAGATATATGTTTGCATACTTCCTTCTCTTAGGATGTCATTCCAAGTCTCCTTGGGAAGATGAGGAAGTATAGTACCCCCAAAATAGTGTTGGAAATGTACTTGTATTCCTTTATCTCAACCCACTTATTGAAACCAAAAGGAGAGGCTTAAAACCCACAAATCCTATTATTTTCCAAAAAACATAAACTCTAATACCTTTGTGAATGTGTCACTTGAGAGTTCAGACTTAAATGAATACTTTTTTTTTTTGCTGTTTCCTATTTTATTTTCAAGATGTGAAAATATTTTAAAAGAGAGAATATCCACATCTCTCAGCTTGAAAGCATTACTGATACCAAATATACTTGCAAAGCAGAGTAATAGATAAAAACTCCACAGAACTAGATTTTATTTGACAGTCCTAAGCCTTTTTTCAATGGCTGCACAAAAGCGTTAAATAGAAATGGCCTAGGGATAGGCATTGAATCAATATGCACCAGTAAGTTTGTGAAATCAATTTTTTGCTCCTCAGATACAGGAAAATTGATGTAACTGATGCTGTGTAACTCCTATTAATTGCTCACAGTGACAGAAAATTTATCAATTACTTATTGACTTCTTTGCAACCATGGGAAAATGGCAGTACCTCCAAGGTTAAGTGTATACTGTAGAAGCCTTCCCTAGCTGAATGAAGGTGTAACTAGAAACCAGTCAGATTTTAAAATATATATCTCTGTGTTTGGTTCATATATTACATGTCTCTGTCCCACTCATGTCTTACCTCAGACATTAGGTATCTCAGAGATGTCTATCAATTAAGGTTTATAATAGAATCCCTGCTAATAACGTTAATCATCTATAGTTTTTAGCACTTACCATGTGCTAAGCATGGTGGTAATCAAAAAACATAAGGATTGGTACAATTATTATCTATGTGCTCCTCTGCAAGCAGTGGAAAGCCTAGAAAACAGGAGAGCATAAGCAAGTGAGATAGTCTATAGTATGTGTCCAGAGCTGGTACATTTGCTGCGTGTTGTAAGAAATCCTTTCATCTTCCTGCTTTGCCTGCCATCCTTAGTGTGTGATGTGTTTCCTCATACACAGTGTGGCTGCTGCTCCTCCAAGAATTGTGTCTAGATTCTAGATAAGCTACATAGGAGAAGGGTGAAAAACAGAGGACCAAAATGGAATGCCAGCTGATTCTGCCCCTATTTGAAGGCTTTCTTGGAAGTCCCACACAGAAACTTCCTCTTATTTCTCAATGATTAAAGCTGAAGTTGAGTGTTAATTAGGCACACTGATACCCAAAACTAATTGGCATTTATATCTAAGGACAAGGGGAGAGTAGACATTGAGAAGATAACTTACAGCATTTGCCACTGAAACCAAGACTGACTAAGGTAAAGTAACTTGCCAGAGTCACAAGACAAATGACAGGAAGGCAGACCTGGGCTTTGGGCTGGGTCTGTCAAACTCCAGAGCATAGCTTTCTGCAAACTGAAGAGTAATGTTTATCTTGGTGTGCTTGCTTTGTGGGTTGAAAACAAAAAAATAAGAGAAAAACAAAAAAAAAAAAAAAGAGAATTGTTGAATTCAACACTCCTGGGAAAAAACAAATTTGAATTATTTGTTATTGATCAGGACTGAAATAAAATATCTTAATTAAAACAGTAGTGATAGGAACAAAGTTTGTGAAATGCAATTTGTGAATTTGGCACTATATCTTGTTCTGCTATAGACACTCTTTTTTTTCTGCTGTAGTGTATACAGGTATGGCAAATGTGTTTATATATTCTCTCTTTTTATATTTAAAAAATATATAGACTAATGAAATGGGTTAAATTTAATTTCTAAAAGTTTTATTATTTTAGTCTCAAAACTATAATTGTCAGAAACATTAAAAACTACCCAAATGTTCTAGAGTGGAAGACAGGTTAGAACAGTCTAACTGCTTTTGCTGTGCTGAAGGGAATTAGCTGAGCCAGGTGGCCTTTGGCTGAGGGAGGTTAAGTGTCCAGTTTGAGGTTACCATGCTATTAACTGATATAGAAAAAAATTTGACCTAAGATCCACCATATCTCTTTCTACTCTCTAGATTTACTTGGATTTTATTTATTTCATTTTTTAAAGTCTCATTATATCCTTTAGTATTTCTACCATTTTTTAATGTTTAGTATTTCCTCTGGTTTTTCTAGGTACTTGATTAATGTTTGTTGGATAAATAAATATTCAAGCTGGTTATTTTAGGTAATAAAATATGTATGTATGTATGTATGTACATATATATCTCATACTATTATTATACTCTTTTTTTAAAAATGTAGCAGCTTGACATATGATTTAATTATCATATAGTTCACTCATTTTTTTTTAATTTTTTTTTTCTAGTTCACTCATTTTTAAAGTATACAATTCAAAGTATCTTCACTGACTTGCACAGCCATTGCCACAGTCAATTTTAGGATATTTTCATCACTCCAAAAAGAAAGTCCCTTTCCATTAGCAGTCACTTCTCATTCCTACCCCTTCTCAGTCCCCTTTTCCTAGGGAACCACTAATCTACTTTCTGATTCTGTAAATCTACCTACTCTGGATATTTCATATAAATGGAGTCATACAGTATGTTGTCTGTTGTGACCAGCTTCTTGCTCTTAGTGTAGTATTTGCCAATTTCATTCCAGGTACAGCATATATCCATACTTTATTTACTCTTTATGGCCAAATATATGGATATGGATATACCACATTTTATTTATTCATTCTCAGTTAATGGACATTTGGATTGTTTCCACTTTTTTGGGTGTTGTAAATAATGTTGTAAATAATGCACTCAAGTACATGATTTTGGTGGATGCATGTTTTTATTTCTCTTGGATTTATACTTAGAAATGGTTTTGCTGGGTCACTGTTTTACATTCCCACAGACAGTGTATGAAAGTTCTATTCCTCACTCTTTTAAGTATTGTTTATTGTTAAATATGTGCTTTCCAGTAAACACTGTGTACCCTTGGAGGAAGTTGTCCTGATGTTTTCAAAGGAAGAAAAGTCATTGTCACTGGAGGAAAGAAAAGATCTAGGTTGGTCACAGGTTGGTCAGGAAAAGATTCTGACTAATGACATCAGTTAACATCAGGAATGACTGGAATCTTTTCCAAAGAGAGTATGAGAGGAGGGCTGTAAAATGCCCCAAAGACATGTTTGAATGGCCAAGGACAAGAATTCATGGATGAGGACTATCTATGTAGTGTACATGTTTTCAAGAGAGATAGAGTTTGATTTACTTACCTTATGTCAGAATATTCCCTATGAAAAAACACCTTACACTGTTTTTCAAGCCATTAAAAAGTCTAGAAATGTTATTGATTGAAGTCAAGCAGAGATGGGGCATACAAATTTAAATTTAGTGAAGACTCCAAATGCGTCCTATAAAATTTCAGCATTTTGACCATGGTAGTATGAAAATTTCCTGGACAGAATACCTAAAGATGCAGGCCACAATTCATTTTCAAGATCCATTGTCAGAGCTTGATCAATTGGATTAACTTAAAAGAACATTGGATACAATGACACCAATGAAATTCAAAATGCAGAACATGGGCACACTGCTTATTTAATAAAAACCCACAAGGAAAGAATAATTTTATCTCTAGATGCCCTGAAGTCTGGCAGTGACCGAATTGTATGTTTGTATTTTTTGAAGTTTGAGATGCTGTAAGGTTACTCTTGTTGCAAGGTAGAAAAGAGGAGAAACAACAGCAAACAATAAAGAAGAATGATCTCAAAATAATTCTGTAATAAATATATAAACAGACACTATTAGATAGTGTTGGTTTTCTTTTAACTTTTTTAATTTTTACTTATTTTTGAGAGAGAGAGAAAGAGAGGGAAAAGCGTGCTAATGGGGGAGGGGCAGAAAGAGAGGGAGACACAGAATCTGAAGCAGGCTCCAGGCTCTTAGCCTTCAGCAGTAACAGAGATCAGGAAATTTTCTTTGTTGTTACTTTTGCAAGTCTTACCACCAATTTTCCTACTGGACTACTACAAATTCAAGGAGTCATTTAAATTTGGAAAGCAGCTTTTCCTTTCTGTTACTGGTTTAAGAGACATATACAAATTTTTTTTCTTTCATCAGAAGACAGGAAGGTATCATTCAAAATTTTATGTCTAACTGGTCTTCCTGCTTTTATCTGTGGCTTCTTTTGCACACCTCTTTGAAGCACTAAATCCATTTAATACCTTGCTATGAATGCACACTAACACCTTGTTAAGGAAGACCATCAAGCTTTTACCATTTGCCAATTTTTCATGCCTTCTAGTGTGTATAGGCTAAATTTCACAAACTGATTGAAAAGTAATCCTTAGTAATTCGATTTTAATGGCAACAAATTATATCTGTGACATTCCTGTATAACAATAAAAATCAACAACACTTAAGTATGGGATCCAGGATATATAATAAATTCAAGAAAAAAATAAAAACAGGTATCTCAGTATACAGTTCGTTGGTGATAAATGAAATACATAATGTATGTAGAAATAATTGATTAAAGTAGTGCTTAGAGGGGAGATGGAGACAGAGTTAAGTGTGAGTTACTTAGGGGAAAATCCTTTTATTTAAAAGTCTTGGGAATACCAAATAAATAGCACAATCAATAATTTAAAACAGCATCAATAATAAATGCACTGAATAAAAGGAAAATAGCCAAATCAAGTCTAGTTGCGAAGTGTTTCAAAGTAAATAGAACTTTATAAAGAAAAAGAAAAAAGCAAACATGTAGATGTTGCTGATGATTTCAGTGAAATGTGAAATGTTGTGATGTGGGTTCTGTTCTCTTGGGCTTGGAGTGTATATTTGTGAAATGAATAGGCCACAGAGCAAAAAAACTAAAAATGTGAATTCCCCCCAGAATTTCTATTTTTTTAAATTGTTTTTAATGATTTTTTTTTTTTAGAGAGAGAGAGAGAGATCAGAGTTATGACCTGAGTTGAAGTCAGATCCTTAACTGACTGAGCCACCCAGATGCCCCTAATTAAATTTTATTTTACAGATCCAGTCAACTGCTGTGATAGTAAGTGGTGGTTATTCTTGGTCTTTCATTTCAGAAAATAATGTATTTATAAACTGTACCATCTGATTTTTACATTGATTTAGCATATAATTTATCATATAAACCATGTCATTTTTAAGGCTAAAATGGAAGAGGGACACAGTTAATAATTATGCCAGAAAAATAGGCATACAGTGGGAGTTAAGTAAACTGGTACATATGGTCGCTCTGTCTGAAGATTTTAGTCCTAACAAAAATTTAACTTGATTTGTCCAAATTGAAAAGCACCAAAATGGTCACCAATTGTGGCATGGATTCATAAGTTGTGTATTTATGTAATGGAATACTATACCCCACCCCTCCGGAAAAAAAAAAAAAATAGAGTACTGCTACATACAGCAGCATGGATGAAATTCATAGGTTGAGTTGAAGATTCAAGTTTATACTTACATGATACTCAAAATGGACAAAAATTGTATATGGAAATAAAGGTGAACATAATCTCTTTTGTTGTAGTACTAATAGGCAGAGAGTATAAGGTTTACAGAGGTTCTAGACATTGATGTGGTTGGCAATTACACATTTATTCATACACGTATAACAATTTTCTATCTTACAAATTGGTGTGCTACTGAATTAAAATTATGCCTCAAAAATTTTAAACAAACAGGGGAAAGATGGTATTGCCAGGCATATCAGACTAGAATACTCTCATTATAATAAGGTAAATGGATGCAGGTCAGACAAAAATGAAAACAAAAACAAGGCATATGCTTACTACCTGGGCCTCTATCAGGTGAAATCTCCACACAAGACCTCTGAGAGCTACCTCTCCAGCTCATTCTAAACTTTTGCAGTCAAAGATGCTCCCTGCTCTTCATTGCACTTAGTGTTGTTCTTCCCCACATTACAGGAATTTGCTTGTGCAGAATTCCTTTTCCTAAGTACCCTCTCCCTCAAGAACAACTTGTCAAATCTTTATTCTTCCAAAACCCAGCCCAAATGCTTACTGTGTGATTTTTTCCCCTCAGTCACACTTAGAGATATTTCCGCTGTTTTTTTATACTGTACCCAGTTTTGATCAATCTTTCTTTTTTCCAGTTTTAAATTAAAAATTCTTCATTCAACAGACACATGGACCTTATGCTTGGAGAATACATTGGTACATAAGACAAAGGTTTTGTTCTAGAGAAACCCATAGTTTCTTAGATAATGGTCCTTTCCATATTATGCCTTCTAATGTAAGTATTTTGTGTCCCTATCAATAGTCCCTCTAGCTTCTACCTAAGGAGATTAAAACTCTTTAAAGGTGAGGAAAGGACGAGCCAAATTTACTCATCTGTGCATGACCCATAATGCCTCAGCAAGAGTGAAAATAGATACTCCAAAGAAAAAAAAGTGCAGTGGATTGAGATAACTTCATTTGGTTGAAATTGCTTGAAAATTTACTGTGGGAAAATAGAATGAGTTTCACCATTTAACTAACAATACATGGCTGGTAGGATTAGTTACTGCTTTTAATAACTCAGGTTCATTGTACAGAAAATATACCACCTATAATTTAAGCCTGTCCCCAATAGAATGACTTCACAAGGTTTCAGCAGAGCATGTGCGAATTAAGTGAATGTAGTGTGAGTGATTTCTGTATCCCTCAGTTGTAAACATGACTTCTTTTACCATTTGGTATTGGGTAAATAGGATCTGTCACCAAGACCTCCAGGAGGTGAACTTTCATCCTCCACAGTACTTCATATCCAACAGGCCTGTGTATTATCCTCAAGTCTTGTGCCAAATTCCATTTGAATTAGATTCAAGTCCCAGAACACTTTGGGGGGGGGGCTAATTTATAAATTTTAAATTAGACGGTTTTGTTCCTCTTTGGTCTTTTCTTCAATTATTACTGAGATTTGTATTACTTTATATCAAGGATGATCTGTCAGATACAATGACTTTTTATTCTACAATGACGTTTTATTCTACTCTGTTATATAATACTTGAGATTTAAAAAACATTTTATAGTCAGTATAACATTTATAGAGAATCCCAAGTTTTGTGCACTTAAAAACTCATATGTGGATATGGAACATTAAAAATAAGAACAAGTTTACCTACACTTTTGATTCAATTTACAGATCACTTAATGAGTGAACTAAAATTCATTGTTCCCATATATTTCTTGTTTTGTAGATACACTATTCCGTATATTTTAGGACAAAGTATAGGCATGAAAATGATCTTTATCTGGGACATTGATATTCTTCCCTTCTGAAATATACTATATTTTTAAAAACAGGCGGATGAGAGCAAAGAATACCCAAAACAAAACAAAACCCTATGAAAAACCTGTCAATGAATATATTCCAACAGAGGTCATATAAGCATCTGTCAGAGAAGTTATACAAATAGTTGTTACCTTGCATAAAAGGTTGGTCTTGATGATCTCCTACAACATTTAAAATTCCAAGTGTTTGAGGAAAAAAAAAACCAAATGTGTCACAGAATTTAGATCTTTGAACAAGAATGGCCTATACTGATTAGGATAAAAATACTAATAATAAAAGCTCCAGTTTATTGAGCACATGCTATTTTCTAGGCACTTTGCCAAACAAATTTAAATTTCTCTATGATGATCTTGATAAAATAAACACCAAGATAAAGTATTTTTCTAAGTCACAATAAATCTAGGTTGATGGTCCTACTTCCAAAATTGGCTAGAGGTCTTATATCAGCCATTTTCAATTGATAATCTTTTTTCTTCCTGTATAGTGCATGAAATTAGGAAGGGTTTTGTTTTTAAATCCATACTTGAAACTTTGGCAACTTTCTTTCCCTTGGCCAACATGGTCATTTAAGGGCAGACTTTTCCACTGGTGAACCACTTCAACTCTGCCAGAGGGCCTTCAACAAGGTGCCAAGACTACATAGTCCAGTTTATTTCTACCCCAAACTTAACTCTTTGCTACATCTGCTACCTTAAGAACATACATTTCGGTCCAGTTCAGCTTTTCCTCTGTTCACAGTATCTGGTTCCAGAAATGATGCCCCTATTCCTTCACCTTTGTTTCCCCAAATGAACATTCCATTGCCAGTGGGCTTAAAGGCCTGTTAGGGTTTAACTTTTTTGCCTTTAAAAAATAACCTTAAAAAATACCCTCTAGAGATAAGAAAGACCTAGAACTTGGAGATGCAGGCCTGAATACTCTCCTGAACATTGGAGAGAAGAGAGAGAGAGAGACAGAGAGAGAGAGACAGACAGACAGAGAAAATAAAAGGAAATTTGCACATTCTATTTTGTTCCTTCCACCTGCATTGTTAGTAGCAAGAAACAACTTGTCAACAAGTTTACCCTACTACATGAATTTCGCAAAATATTTTTTCTACTATATCTTACAAATATTGAATTGAATACTTACAACTACATTATGACTGGAATTATTGCCCAACTTCATACATGAGGAAGTTAAGTCTTAAGAAATGGAAGCAACAGTGTAAAATTAACACAGCTAATAGGTGGGGGAACCATGATTTAAAATATGATCCATTAGTTTGGAAAACCTGTGTTTATTGTTACCATAGCATATCACCTCTACAGTATCAGTATTCTGATCATGAATATTTCACCCAGAATATTCTGACACCTGTGTAGGAGATATATAATTCTTTTCCTTATATGAAGATAAGAGTAATGAACACATTTGAAATCAGATTTAGATTAAACTTTAAGTTTAGTTAATTCATAAAAAAATTAGTGAATGGGGTAATTTGTCAAAAGCTGTGAAGGGTCTGAGATTTTCCCTTATTTATAAGATAACAAGTTAGCCTGCAACAGTTCCATGGATGTTTGCAGAAGACAGGCAGGAGCAAAATAAATAGTCGCAAATTGTTGTCTGCACAGAGTGAGTTGTTTTACAAGACACACTCTGAGCTGAGGGAACCCACATCATTTATAATAGGCATTAAACCTAACTGTCCTTTGCTCTGGATGAAGATATTCTATCGTCACAAGTTGTTCACTATACAAATGTTTTAAATGTGATTGTCTAGAATGAAAGGGCAATGATATGTGCAGAGATGCAAGAAATCCATGGAGAATCATCACTTAAGTTTACCACTTAGAATGAATTGGTTGGAAAATTTGTTTAAATGAATGCTTAATTTAGTGTGAACTCTTATTTTTATATTTTGAAATAACTGCCGGGCACCTGGGTGGCTCTGTCAGTTAACCATCTGACTCTTGATTTCCGCTTAGGTCATGAACTCTTGGTCATGATATCTAGCCCCACGTCAGGCTCCGCACTGATTGTGGTCTGTTTGAGATTCTCTGTCTCTGTTTCTGTCTCTGTCTTTGTCTCTCTTCCCCCTCCTGCTCTCTCCTTCTTCCCCTTTCCTGCTTATGCACATGTGTACTCTCTCTCTCTCTCTCTCTCTCAAAATAAATAAATAAACATTAAAAAAAATCACTGATTGTTTTAGAGTTGTATATACACGCCTAAATTACTGTCTTTTTGTTAAAGCATAACACTCATTAAAACAAAAGTTCACAACTATGAATCCTTACCAACGTTTCATAAGTAAAGTAAATGAGTGATGAGGTTTGGATATAAGGCAATTACTAATTGGGCTCAATGTCGGAGAAAAAAAAGGTGAGGACTGTGTTGAAGTGGAAATGTGCATTCCATGTAAAGGGACATGGGTGACAGGTTTGGTTACATTCCAGATTTTTCAGTTATTTAAGAGAAGTCAGAATCCAGTGCATATATAATATCTGATTTTTCAAAGTGGACAATTTAATAATTTCAAGAATAATCTCAACAATAGTAATAGTGATAATAATAGAAAAGTATATATGACATGCAACAATGTGTACAGACCAGACTTGACGTGTAGATTCCTAGTTTTCATCCTCTGATTTAGCACTTGCTACAAGGAGAAGAAGGAGAAGAAATGGAATACAGTTTCTGGGTCCCCTACAACTGAGCACATTCATATGATTTAATGAGATTACAAATGTTTCAGGTAAATTGAATGTTCCCAGAGATATTAATCTTCATTTCTACTATTCATAGATTTTGTTCTTGCTAAGCAATGCTATAAAAAGGACCCATGTGTACCTTTTCTCCTATAGTGGTTGAATAATGTGGCTTCAAAAATACTGAATGCAGCAACACTTGTTACAAAAAAAAAATGAAGATAATTTCATGTTGCCATTCTACTTTTTCCTCCATTTTTTTGGGTAACCATCAACTAGTTATGTTTTTCATAGCAGTCTGTACTTGAGAAATCACATTCAAAACACTGGTTAAAAATGATAAGGCATCTGAAAGAATGGATTCGTTTTGACTTATCCAAGTAATTTTACTGAGCTGTCATAATTAGCATTTTTCCACTGTGATTCAAATAGGGCCCCAAAGGCAAAGAACTTAGGAAGGGGCAAGATGTTTTTCATAGTAATGGAGAATGTAATGATGGTATTGTCCTATGTGTACACAGAGGTAAAGAATTTATGAGGAGAACTCACATTGTTAAAAGCCTCATTGTGTGTGTGTGCATGTGTATGTGTGTATAAAATAAGATAAACTTCACATCACATACACACACACGTGTGTGTATATATAGTGGATGTATATCATGAATGACATTTTTATTATAATTTATGTATAATTTAATATTCCATGGTGAATTTTATGTAAATGAACAAGATGATCGCTTCTCGGCCTTTTGGCTAAGATCAAGTGTAGTAAATGAACAAGATGAATAATGTACAGAATGATCCTAGGAATGGTAGCTCCATAAATGAGAATTGTATGTGTGCAATTTGAAAGTGTGGAATTTTTCTATCAATCAGACATACTGGAAAAGTGATGGGGAAAGCTAGAAGGTACAGAAATTTTACTTGGGAGGGTGAGACTTGGATTCTTGTTTCAGTTTTGTTACCAATTTTCCATCTGTCCTTGGGAAAAGGTATTTCAATTATTTAGATTTCAGTTTACATGCATGTAAATGAGTAGGTTGAACTAATTGCCAATCTATGATAGTTGGATAGTTGTAGTCTTCTGCTGGATTTATGCTGATGCCACTCAGATGACACAGTGAAAATTCTGGGTTTTTGGGAATGTACTAGAAGCCATACAGTAGAGATTTCAAGCACTCAGCTACTCCATGGGATATAATAGTCTCAAAGATGTGTTTTATTTGATCCAAGTAGGGTGTTCAGCTTTTAAAAATAATTTGGTAAGATTTTATAATTAGTAGATTTCATATAAAAATCTAGATTTCTGGGTTCTTTTTAAAAATGGGCAACATTGTGTCCACATTATTGTCTGTCGGCTAACCATTGGTTGGTTTCAGCCAAATAACAGCTAGCCACCACCCTCCCCACCCTTACATGTGGCAAGTGTTCACTCATCCCGAAATCATCAATATTAAGAACCGTTGGTGTAGGCATGGTGAAACAGTGCTTCGGGAAGCAAATATAGGGACATCAGACCAGGTGGTGAGCAGTAGAAGGAATGGAAAATGTAGACTAATTGGAAATCTATTATAGTAATATTAATTGAAAAAAAAAAGCTTAAATTAGAATCATAAACAAGATGTCATAAAAGTGATTAAAGGGAAGCATGTTATGATTTCAAAGTTCAGAGGTCATCTTTGTCACTCACTAGTTTAACAAATAAGGAAACAGAAGTCCAGGTAGGTTAAATGATATGCTCAAGACCATGCACCTCAAAACAAAGACAGGATTTGAATTCATTTTTACTAATTTACAGCCCATCTCTTTTTGCACCACTCATTTTTCCCTCTTTCAAGTCACCATCTAAAAGATACCCCCACATAGAGACTAACACAGTTCTGGGCAGCTCCAAGTGTCAAAAAGAAAATGTCTATAAGCGCTTTTAGGGTTGAGCTCTATAGAAGAGATTAGCATTCAGAACGAATACCTAGAAAAGAAATGGCACCCTAGAGACATTTTTTGAATGAGCAAATCATGATTTACCCCACACAAGTTCCAACATTTCATTTTAAACTGGACAGCCTTCCTCTGATGTGTGAGAAAGGCAGACAAGCCTCAATATATGCCATTTGAAAGATGTATATAATGTTTGGGGGTGGGTGGAGGGGGGAGATTTTTATGTGATTATAAGGAAAGCCACAATTAATTACATTCAGTAATTTCATTTAATAGGAAGAGATTTTAAAATATGAGAAAAATATTGCCTAAAGTTTAGGTGACACATTTCTAATTAGTTACCCAAACTGTTAACACCAGCTTCCTTTTTTCATTATCCATTCTCTGTTTTGGAGTTCAGTCAGGATGGAAGGCTATATATGATGTTCTCCAGAGTTGGATAATATTTAAAATTTTTTTTATGTTTATTTCTGAGACAGAGACAGAGCATGAGTGGGGGAGGGCCAGAGAGAGAGGGAGACACAGAATCAGAAGCAGGACCCAGGATCTGAGCTGTCAGCACAGAGCCTGATGCGGGGCTCGAACTCACAAACCGTGAGATCGTGACCTGAGCCGAAGTTTGTGGTTCAACCGACTGAGCCACCCAGGCACCCAGAGTTTGATAATATTAAAGGCTGCTTAATCATACACAGTACACTTTATTTTAGAAGAAAATAGCTTACACTATTGAAACATGAACTTTTATCAATATTTATAACAGTGACTTGTGATGATAATGCCATAAAACCACCTGCTGTTTTATCAAGTTATTACATTGAAGGATTGCATGGTTGACATCAATTTTACTGAAAACAGGACTGCCGTTTTTGAACAAATGTATTGGCATGAGGTGAGCAGTATTATTAGGAGGTTTAGAATTTAGGTGTTTTGTATATGTAAACCCAAATTTTAGGGTAAAAATTAAGCACACTGAATTTTCCCTGGAAAAGCCAAAATTTAAAGATGGCTTAATCCATTGTCAGATATGAGCTATTTTCTCTCCATGACAGAGGCAAGAGGATTTCTTTCTGACTTACAGATAAGAAGTAATATTACAGATATGGGAAAAGAAAGTATATATGCTGCTCCTAGTATATATTTCACAGAAACAATAACCAGAATTTAATTTGCATGATTGGTATGATATTTCTGTTATTATGTACCAAAGAAATACCTGCTACCTTGCACACTGTCTGGAAGAAATGTACATATGGAAGAGAACGTATTTCATTTATTTTCAGAGAGCATCTTGCATAATATTCTTTCTTGTAATCTTATTTTCAACCTAGGATAATCATCATCATCATCGTCATCATCATGAAAAGCTAATAGGATTCATTATTGTTATTGCAGGCTATTATTAGTCTCATTGCCATTTCCAAGGGAAACAGTTAAAGTATCTATTAGTGCAATAGTTCTCTCATTCATTTGCTTTTGGCTTTGCCAATCTAATCCCAAAGGTAAGAAATCAATCAGTGTTTGAACATGTCTTCTCTTGTAGTCGCTGTTTTTCTTATGGATTTCAGTGGGACTCCATGGAGCCAGAAGATTGAGAGGAAAAATGTTTTTTATTTTTTTAATTTCATTTAGTGAAAATTAGACCATAAAACATACAAGTTTGGAATCAACTTAAATTTATTTTATAATAATTAAATGTGGAGTTGGAGGCACTTCTGACCTGAAAATGTTGGTCAAATGCTATTAGCATATTCTGAGAGCAGATATGGTGGCTAAAGTATATTATTGGATATCGGATCCAAAGTCTCTTTTGGTACATTTTTAACGAAAGCATGTGCTGATATATTGGTTCATGATTTATTATGTGAAATGAATCCTAAAATGCTACCTATTTTTATATTCAGGAATTTGCTTGGAGTTTTTTGTGTTTTGATCTTTGTAATTTAATTAGAAGATCATATTGCACATATTCTTTGCTCTTTAAGAATGCCAAAAATTTAATTTTGCTGTGTTCAGGAAAGCTTCTGTGTACATTATTAAAATATAATGTAGAGATCTGGGTTGAGTTCAAGATGGTTTGATTAAATTTGAATGGATGTTTGTGATTTTTCAAGGTTTTTTGTTTTGTTTTGTTTTGTTTTGTTTTATCTGAGCAGTTTCACCAAAACTTACTTTATATTAATTTTGTTTTTCTGTCATGAGAATTTTTCCTTGCCTATATTTTGACCTTTGAAATTTGAACCTGTTTTGTTGCAATAACTTTTATTTTACATTAAGCTTTCATTACTCAACACTCTTCTTCTATTGTAGATTGTATGGCTTCTGATCATTGTCGCATTATTTTCCTTATTATTTTTCAGTTTTCTCATTTTATGTTTATAGATGACTCGCCTTTGAAGCTTGATTTTGGTATTTCACAGAGTACCTCTGTTTGCTTTATCTTTTAACAATATTGTATATTAAATGTAGTTTTCTTTCAAAGATATAATGAATTTAAAGCTAATTGTGATTTTAAATATTAATTAGCTACTTATACTCTGCCTGTTATTTCAGTAGAGAGTTTCAGTGAATGTAGTTGTCTCACTTTCTGCTAAAATATAAATTATAAAATATTCTTACTTACCACCTTCATTAGATCCATCTTTTATCCTATACTTTTTCTCACAATAAGAAAAGTAAAACAACAAAGAAAGTTAAAGTGGGGGAGGAAGAAACCATTTAATTATAAGAGAGAGAATTAGAAATATTGACTATTGAAAGACCAAGCATGTTTCACATATAAAATCAAGGTAGGAATTGATGAGAAATGAAATGTGGAGGAGGCTAATAAAAATCTCCATAATTTTGATGAAAACACAAAGAGGAATAAAACAGATGCATTACTCCTCTTAGATCCTTTGTGACTATGCAGTCTTCTGCATAGAGATATAGCCACTGATTATAATTAGTTGAAAACTTTATTCCCAACTTCCCATCTTTCAAATGCAAATTAATGGTTTCTATGACAAAAATAAAAGTCCTTGACATCCTCTTGAAGAAGGACTCAAGTAAAATGAATAATCAGTTGAGATGAACAGCCTAAAATTATCCAGAAAGGATTCACAGACTCTGCTTTTCCAATAAAGCAGAAGGAACTATTGGAAGATAACACTTGCTTCAAAAGAACCATTTTATTATGGGCAGGTAATATAATAATATCTACTCAAGATCTAGTGAGACGGGATGGCTGTGTGAGGTTGGACTGCTTGCACAGTATTTGATTATGCATGGCTCTACCTTCACACCAAACATTCTTATTTTCATATTTATGAGTATTTCCAGAAAAAGTAAATCCTAAAATACTATATTTCCAGAATTAATGCTTCCACTATTTCTTTCTAACAGCAGCATGTGCTGTTAAAAAAAAGAGACAGAACTTTAATTTAATTGCTTTTTTAGGCAGGTAATTATCTGCTCAGTCTCATCTAACTTATGCTTGATGTTAATTTGATTGAAATATTTGCGAATTTCTTCTACCCTTCCCCCACAGTTTTTTTCTTTTCATTGCATCTGTGGCAGATTAAATTTCAGTGATTTATCTCTGTTTACTTTCTCTTCCTGTATGTGAAGTTATTTTTCACAAATGTTTCAAATAAGAATGAAGTAACTTCAAAATGTTAAGTGATTTCCTTCTGGTAGAACAAGGTATACTTGGGAATGACTGACAAAATTCCTCAAACTTACTCTAAATGGTCTAAAAGCAGATGCAAAAAGTTTGTACCTCTTAAATACTCTTTACCTATTTCACCTAATCCCCAACACCTACTCCCCCCTGGTAACCAACAGTTTGTTTTCCTGCATCTAAGTCTATATCTGTTTTGGTTGTTCATTTGTTTGTTTTGTTTGATTCTACATATGAAGTGAAATCATATAGTATTTAGCTTTCTTTGTCTGACTTATTTCACTTAGCATAATACTCTCTGGGTCCATCCATGTTGTCAACAAATGACAAGATTTCATTCCTTGTCATGGCTGAGTATTAGTCTATTATACACATACACACATGTGTGCATGTGTGTGATATATATGTGACATATATATGTATGATGTGAAATATATATATATATATATGTTATATTAAAATGTATATATTATCCATTCATCTATGGATAGATATCTTGGCTGTTGTAAATAATGCTGGAGTCAACATAGGGGGTGTATATACCTGTTTGAATTGGTATTTTTGTTTTTTTCGGATAAATATCCAGAGGGAGAATTGCTGGATTGTATGGTAGTTCTATTTTTCACTTTTTGAGGAACTTCTATACTGTTTTCCATAGTGGCTGCGTCCATATGCATAATATTTTATTGAATTCCCATAGAATACCATAAAATTACTGCTATTATTCCATTTTTAAAATAAGTAAAATAAGGGGTGCCTGGGTGACTCAGTTAGTTGTATTCAACTTCAGCCTGGGTCATGATCTCATGGTTCATGGTTTGGGCCCATGTCAAGCTCTGTGCTGGCAGCTAGGAGCCTGGAGCCTGCTTCGGATTTTGTGTCTCCCTCTCTCTCTGACCCTCCCCACTCGCACTCTGTCTCTCTCTCTCTAAAATAAATAACGTGGGGCGCCTGGGTGGCGCAGTCGGTTAAGCGTCCGACTTCAGCCAGGTCACGATCTCACGGTCTGTGAGTTCGAGCCCCGCGTCAGGCTCTGGGCTGATGGCTCGGAGCCTGGAGCCTGTTTCCAATTCTGTGTCTCCCTCTCTCTCTGCCCCTCCCCCGTTCATGCTCTGTCTCTCTCTGTCCCAAAAATAAATTAAAAACGTTGAAAAAAAAAATTAAAAAAAAAAATAAAATAAATAACGTGATAAAAACCAAAAATAAGTAAAATAAAATGAGAAATTAATAGTTAAGAAAACTATTAATTTTCAAAACTATATATTTTAACTAAGTCATTATAGCAAAACCCATGCTAATTCAGCTGAAGTAAGATTAATTATTTTTAGAGAAATAACCTCATTTTGCAATCACTAATTGAGGAACTTCAGCCATCCACAAATATGTTTGTAAATATCTCAAAAGAATGAAAAAAGAATGTCAGGGTTGTAATAGTTGTTTTGGTTATCTATGGGTATGTAATAGTCATCCTAAAATTCAGTGGTACAAGCCACAACCATTAACTATCCCCACAAGTTTGTGTGTCAGTAGATGAGGCAAGGCACCGTGGGAGTGACTTGTCTTTGCTCTGTGATGATTTGGGCTTCAGCTGGGGTGGCTCTGTTGTGGCCATACACCTAATGCTTCAGTACTGGCCAGTGACTGGATTCCTTGGTGCTTTTCCATTTTATGTCTGCTGGGTCTGGAATGTCCAAGATGGCTTCTTCACTCACATGTCTAGAAGGACTAAAACTCATCAGGCATCTTTCTTCTCTTTACAGGGCCTTTCTAGATATTAACCTTGGAATTCACCACGTGACCATCTCAGAGTAATTGAACTTCTTATATGGCAGCTAGCTTCTCCTAGGAGTGAGCATTCTGAGGCTTAGACAGAAGCAAAAGTCTCTAATGAACTAGTCTTCAAAGTCCAAGAATGTATTTCCAAATTCATGCTGTTGATCAAGGGTTGTGAGCTTCCTGTGGCTCCAGAGGCAGCATAGATGAACTTGAGCTACTTGAGCTACTTTGCCAAAACTGCACAAAGATATTCATATGTCAGGAAAAATTGTCCCAGAGGTAAGAATCTGAGTTGGGCTGCCTTCATGGGGGATTGAGAAAGGAAGAAGAGATGTCAGAGATTTGTGCAGTTGGGGAGGCCTCTACCATACCCTTCAAAGATTTCCATTAAGCTCCCCAGAGAAGCAATGGCAACCAGCCTTACATCAGACCATACTTTTGTCCAGTTAGGAAATGAGATGCTGCCCTTGGACCTTTTTCTACATCAACATTCCATGCAAGTGAGCCAGCACCTAGGTGGGAGAGGTATAGACTGTGCCCCACCCCTCCCCTTCAGCTTCAAGATCTTAAGTGCTTGATTTACATACAGTCATTTTAAGTTAAGTTATAATGATTGAGTATATATTTCATGTATTTATAATGCATATTTATATTTATGTATTATATATGTATTACTATGTATTATATATAATATAATGTATATTATAAAATATATATATAATATTCTTAGTTCTCTATGCTGATTTTGTCAGCTCATGTAACTGAATAAAGTCAGATAAGAGGATTTAGCTTCTACTGTAGTTATAAGTCTGAACTTAGTAAATGACAACCTCTGGAATTACTGCTGACTTTTGTGGCATGTTTTATTTTGCAGGGTATGGGGGAGAAGGCATGTATGCAGAAAGAGCCATTTCATGAAGAAAATCAGGTAATAGAAGCAGACACAGGCTATATGAAGGGAGGAAGGAAGACAATACTAGATGAATGACTCATCTCTGGTTTCTGATTCTCAGCCTTTATGAGAATCAACCTTATTTCTTAACCTTGACTTCCATTAGATAATCATAGATCTTTAAATGCAGTCCGTCTTTTTCCTCAGTCGCATGATGATAATTACAATTAGAAACACCTTGAATAAGATCTCTGGATGTCTATTACAAATTTCTGATTGACATTTCTCTAAAGATATATTTGGTTTGAGGCCAACCTACTGCCTGAAAGCAATTTCTCTGAAAGAGATATGCCATGACCAAACTACTACTACATCTAAGATCATATAATATCTGTAGAAATGGATATCTGTCAGTTCTCATTCCCAGAAATTATACCTATCAGAATCTTTTTCGATCTGATCAAATTCTTACCTTCTTCTTTTAGGTCCCATGTATGATTCAAATGTACCCAAATACACTGCAGATAAATTCTTATATTTAGTGTAATTTTGCTAGCCAATGAATGAGCTAGAAACAAATGGAACATATCACTGACATGAGAAAATCAATCTCCCAACTCTCTAAGCTGTTTTCCTTATTTCTTTCCATTTGTTCTTATTTACCATTACCTGTTGACTTCCAAAGGCAGTGCTAGTATTTATCTTCTGATGAGGTTATTTTATTTTAGACCCAGAGACTGGAACAAACCATTATTCACTAATAAGTATCATTTATTTTCATTTGGGCTCTTGGGTTCTTACCAGGTAAATGCTTATTAAATTGAAATAATAAATATACTTGAGGACTGACATATAGCAAAGAATTTTTTTCTTGGTGTTTTTAAGATGAAAACATTTATAAGAGCATGGGACCCCTGGATTTGATTTTCCCTACTGCTGCTCAGAGTACTCTTTGGCAGTTATCTCTCAGCTTGGCATGACTGTGTGTCAGTTGAGCTCTAGAAGCAGCTAGAAGCTTTTGAGCCTTGGAGCTCTTTAGAGATTCTTAGATTGAAACTGTTAACTTTAAGCAACAAAATCTGCATTGTGCCTCCATTTAGTGACAACTAATATTTTGGTACTATTGACCATTTGGAATATTAAAAGGGCATATTCCTATATATTTGACTGGCTTTGAGTTATCTTTTAGGTCATAAACTCAGTTCCAAATGAATCTTGCATGCTTTTAATAATATTAAGTATAGGCTAATTCATGTCAAGTAAATGGGCTATCAAAATAAGAGGTTTTTTTTTTTTTTAAAGAGCCAGTAATTTAAAATAAGTGACTAATAAATCAATGAATCCATTTGATTGCCTCTGGATTTATTTTTTCAGGCATTTCGTAGACAAATCATTGATTAAAATTTCGGCATCTCAAACAGGGTTTTGGCATTATGTTATGCCTTCAATCTGACATCTGAAAAATGGGTTTACGTATTTCACAGATAAAAATCTTTTGAAGTCGGGGCACCTGGGTGGCTCAGTGGGTTAAACATCTGACTTCAACTCAGGTCACGATCTCGCGGTTTCTAAGTTTGAGCCCTGAATCGGGCTCTGTGCTGACAGCTCAGAGCCTGGAGCCTGCTTCAGATTCTGTGTCCCCCTCTTTCTCTGCCCCTCCCCAGCTCATGTTCTGTCTCTCTCTTAAAAATAAATAAACTTTTAAAAAAATGTTTTGAATTCTTTTCAGAAAGTTGTTACAGAATTATAGATTACTGTTTTGCTGCTCTTCCTCTGTACAGATTTCTATTCTAAATAATATACTTCGTGAAAATTAGTAGAAAAATAGATTCATTTTTGAAGCCTAGATCTCTGTATCTATCTACTTACCTATCTACCATCTACCAATCTTCCTATGCTTACTTAGCATTCCATTCAAGTTGAAGCAGACGTTATAGAATAGGAAGAGGCTAATATTCCAAATTTAGTTAAATTATGAAAAATTACAGTGCTTTTCCTGGTGATTGTATTATACTAGAACAAAAGATATAGTCTTGCATTTCAAACGCCTTGTTAGAGGTGAGTAGATTCACCTCAAATCATTTATGTCTTTCTCTCTCTTACTGGTTTTAAGTTCATTTATAATTTGCATCATGAAAATTTCTGAATTGTAATTCTTTCTAAAAAGAGTGAAAGAAACAAGTCCAGGTGTTTATCATAGTTCTCAAGATGAGCATGAACAGGAGTTATCTTATCCAATGATGATTGATCTATTATGACTCAGAAAGTTCTTGATATTTATAGAAAGACTAAAAAAGACTAAGAGAGTGAGGCTACCATACTAAGATGTATATTGGGCTATTTGCATTCCATTTGAGTATCTTCCAAGAAAAATGTCAATTAAATACCTTCCAAATGTGTGGCATCTTAAAATTGATTTGAAAATATGCTTTTGCAAGTAATTTGAATACTGTTCAATACATTAGCATACATTTAGTTTACTGGTTCCTTTTAAAATTGTGATTTTGAGCAACTTAGTGAATAATTAAATCTTAATGTTTAAAAAACTGATATTTTTATATAAGGTTTTGTTATAAGTAGATATTCAGTTACATATGTTGGGTATTACCATGTGACTTTAAAATTTTTCTCATTTAATTTTTTTAATATTTATTTTTGAGAGAGAGAGAGAGAGAACATGAACCATGAACGGGGGAGGGGCAGAGAGAGAGAGAGGGAGACACAGAATCTGAAGCAGGCTCCAGGCTCTGAGCTGTCAGCACAGAGCCCGAAGCAGGGCTTAAACTCATGAGCCACCTCATTTAATTTTTTATTAGCAACTTCTAAACTTTTAATTTAAACCTGGGATATTCAATTTTATTTAAACTTGAAGCTCTGAGAATGTTTTTGAAAACTTGGATTTCTTTATTTTGTGTCTCTACTGTTTCTTCACTTGGAATTCTATACATATAGTAGAATGTATGAGACTATGGATTAACAAAATTTTGGAACTTGGCACAAAGTTGTTTCAGGAAGATTGGAACTAAAGAAAGGTTTTGTTCCTCTGATTTAGAAAGAAGAGCAAAAGTGCAAGAACTATAAAGAATATGCAGTCTAAGATGGTGAAACAGTTTTATAATTCAGGTGGTTAAAAAAAAAGAATTAGATGCAAGTACCATTTCCCAAAGTATGATCTGTGGAATACCAGTCCCACAAAACAGAAAAGATTCTGTGTTCATGTAAATTTAGAAAATGTTGATAATGTATGTATACATTCTGGAGTCCTTAATCAAATTAAATATCTTGAAAAGCTTCCCAAATGTCCAAAATTATACATATAAAATTTATTTCCCAAGCCTTTTGAAATAGAATTTTAAAAATACTATTAATACCTCAGAGAGCAATTCCTAAAAATTACTTTCCTAGAATACAGTAGGAGGAGACAACATGTGATAGCTGTCTAATTTACTGACCAACTTTGAAGTTAGAGGAAGAGACAAAGAGAAAAAGAGAGAATATCTCTCTCACTATCTATCTCCATAGAGATGTAGATATATAGATATCTATATATCCATATATCTATATAGAGAGATAAAGATATAGATAATACTTAGATATTTTTTAAACCTTTATTAATTTTCTTTAAAGAACTTTGAGATCCTTTAGAAATTAGATTATTGGGTTAATATTGGTAAGAACAAAAGTAAAAATAGCCAAAATTAGCATTTGTGCCGTTACTTGTTGATGGGTATTCTGAATTCATCAGAACTCATCCCCATTGAAAAGTAAGAAGCAAATCAGAGAAATTAAGTACCTTGCCCAAAGTCACTCACTATTTTTTAAGTTTATTTATTTATTTTGAGAGAGATAGACAGTGTGAGAGGGTGAGGGGCAGAGAGACGGGGAGAGAGAGAGAATCCCAAGCAGGCTTCATGCTGCCAGCACAGAGCCTGACATGGGGCTCAAACTTACGAAACTGTGAGATCATGACCTGAGCTGTAACGGAGAGTTGGACATTTAACTGACTGAGCCACCTAGGTGCCCACAAAGTCACTAAACTATTAATGGCAGGGGCAGGTACCAAACTAAGGTTGGCTTTAGTCCGCAGCCAATGGGTTTTCATTACACCACAGTCACTTCACCTACTGAACTTTGGTGCTTCTCAGGGATAGACAGAGATGGGAAGGATTAGATATGCAAGTGAAGTAAGATATGGTCAAAGCATTGAAAAAATGAAAAAGGATATATTAAGATGATCTAGAAAATAATATTTTAGAAAAAGAATAATATAAGCTTATTGGAGGGGTTGCTATGATTATAAGTAACTGATGATGTGATTTTCCACTTGGGATTACAAGCAATTTGACATAGGACTATGGGTTTTGAAACTGCATCATTATTTCAAATCCAAGATAGAAAAACATCTGGAAAAGCTCCTTGGCCACCTTCTCTAGTTTGCAGATGGGAAAGTGGGAGGGGAGCAGAGAATATGTCAGTATTCTCATATTTGTTTGTAGTCCAAATGTATATATAGTATTTGACTAATGTGTTAAGAAAGTTCTGAACTTTTTCATAACCAATATTATCTAAAATTACTGCTGTTATAATTAGAAACTCAAATTGCTATAGTACAAAACTTAGTTAAAGCCTGCATTTCTTGGCCTGGTAGAATTTAATGAATGCACTTTCGTCTGACAGCTTTATATGTTTAGTGTTTTAGTGAACATGCAGGGGCATCTAATTTGCTGAAGTGTCAAGTCACTAGACTGGGTAGATTATTGGATATACATCTAAACCCTCATTTCACTTCTCTCAGTTATCCACATTTGTTGGACCCTTTAATTTCCCCAAATAGTCCTCGGATTGTGTTTTGGAATTTTGAGAGTTTTAGTTCTCTTAATGGCCTTCCTCAATGAGCATAGTTGAGAAGGGATGCAGGGAGAGAGTAGATGTGTGCATTTGCTCTGGCACATTAGTTTTCAAAGAAGGAAATCGTCAGAGGAAGAGCCACTGGTGACTTTAGAACTGTACTGTTGAATAAGAAGCTACTAGCATGGTATGGCTGGCCTGAGTTGAGACATGCTCAGTGTATAATACAGACTGGATTTCAAAGACAGTACCAAAAAAAGGTGAAATATTTCATTAATATTGTATTGATTACATGTTGACATCATAATATTTTGAATATATTGAGCTGTGCAGATATATGATTAAAATTAATTTTACCTGTTTCTTTTGATTTTAAAAAAATCTAGCTACTAAAAACTTAATAAATTACACATGTATCTTGTTACATTTCTGTTGGAGGGTGCTGCTTAGAAATTATTATATTTAATGAATTAAAGAAAGTCATAGTTGCGGTTAAATTTGAGGCTTGAACCACAGTTTGGGTTAAATCCTCTTGTATAATTAAAGAGGAAATGCTAAAACTACAATTTAAAAGAATCCCAGTTGTGTTTATCCTTATCTGCAAACTTATCAAATTGTATACATTAAATATGTACCTCTTTCTGTCAGTCATATGTCAGTTAAATGGTTTACAAAAATGAAAAGAATTTCAGTTTATCTATCTGTGCCTGCTTAAGAAAAAAATCCATATGTGTGCATGCACGCATGTGAATGTGTGTATGAATATTTGACTGTTGTAGTGTGGTTAATTTATGACCGTCCTTTAAAACAACCTAGTTCTTTAATTGAATCAGTTTTGTAAAAACACTTAAACCGACCTGAAACATCGTCAGTTTGGTTCTCTTATTTTCACAAAACTTCAATTTATTTTAGCAGGAGTCAATAAATATGACTGTCCCTGAATCATTTTGCTTATATTCATATTTCTTTTTTCCTTTTAGTGGTATGACCAAACCTAAAAATATACCTTGTGATTTTTCCATTTGAATATCCTGCTATGCTTCTGAAAATGAGTTTACAAAAATATAAATGACAAGAATTATTATAGTATATTCAAATTATAATATTCTAATTCTATTCTAATTCTAGTATTTGAAGACCCTGAAACATTTTGGTTGGCATTACAAATGTAAAGTTTTAAAATTTCCTAGGTGAATTACAAACATATAAAAAAGGATATCATATCCACTTTTTTTTGAGAAATCACAAAACAAAGTACTATTAATAGCTAGATTATAGCAATTTGAAATTTTCCTTCAAATACACATGCTAGATCTTAGTTCAAAAGCATGTAAGTGATTTTTTTCTTTTCCCCTTTTCCTAGTCTCACTACGTTGATTTTGTGATGGGATTGACCTTATTTATTAAAAATAAACATGTAAAAATGTGTTTTAATTTCTATAGGACTTCAAAAATATCTTTAAATATAACAATACTTTAATATAAACACATTGCTTAAATTGCTGGCTATCAAATTATACACCAGAAGGAAATAATGAGACTAATTTGTGTCATTATTAATTTCTCTCTACAATAAAGAAGTGTGAAAAATAGGCCACAGAACTACAACAGAAAGTCCCAAATTACTTCCAGTGGTGTTATTCTCAAGTCATATGATAGCTTTATACAATGCAGTTCACTTAAGCCTGACTGTACCAGAACAAGTTTTCCTGAAAGACTCACTATGGTCCAGGTGACCTATTTTGTTTTCTTTTGTATGTCTAAGGCTTTTCATTTGAAATACTCTACTTAGGAATGTGAAAGTGATTGACGTGAATGGACACGACCTAACCCATTTCTCCTCCCTGTTCTTAGCCTTGTCACTTCAGACTCCAAACTACTTTCTCCAGGCCTGAGAAAAGAGAGGGCCTGTAGGAGAGCAAGGTTATCACACTTGCTGGCCCCCTCCTCTGTAGCACGTCTGTTTGGCATCCATATGAGTGAGGGTTTCTGAACTCTTGGTTCAGCTTATTATTCTTCAGCAAATACCTCTCCAGTCAGCCAGTAATAAATTGTGCTGATCCCTGAGCTGAATCTTTTACCTACATTATTTTACAAAAACTTCTCACAAAAATCTTAAGTAGATAACTTTTCTAAGGATATGCCAGTGGTAGTTAGCCATATTAGCACTTTTGGTTGCAAGTGATAGAAACCAAAGTTAAATTTATGTAAGAACAAAAATAAAGAGGTCATTTGTTGACTTATATAATCAAACACTTAGGGGTTACTTCTAGGTTTAGAAAAGGCTTGATTCAAGGAGCCCAAATGATGTTCCTTAGGTCTTTCTCTTTGTTACCCATCAGTGCTTCCTCATGTGTTGGCTCCATTCTCAGGCAGACTATCCTTCTTGTGGTGGAATGATGGCTGCCACAGACAGACTGGGAAAACATCCCCAGTAAAAGTGAAAACTTCCATTTCTAGCAGTTTCCTAAAAAGTCCTGGGCCTTCCTCTGATTTGGATCAATTAGAGTCACATAGCCATCTTTGATGTTCACAAGATAGAATATTCTAAGAGGGTTATGCTTGGGTCATGGGAGCAGGGGTCAGGTACATCCCTTTCTCTAAACACATGACTTAGAATAAAGGTGGACTTATCTCTTAAGCAAGATGGAGAGGCTGTTACCAGAAGAATAGATAGTAGACATAGGAAGGCCAAAAATCACAGATGGGCACTAGGGAGGCCAACCAGGATCTGAACCCAGGTTTTTTTACTGTTATTATTATTATTATTATTATTATTTCCAAGCTAATGATAACATGACTATACTATATCAATATCCTTTCAACTGAAATGCCCTCTTTTCCAATAGTTGGTATCCATTAGCTAACACTGCTCTCTCCTCAATAAAAAATAGCATGTATATAGCTTGAATTATTCCTTTCAGCAAAATAATTCCTTTTCAGCATTTTTTCAGATGGTGGCTATTTCTTAAATTCAGAATACAATAATGAGCACCTCAGGAGCAAGGACCATCTTTTCTTCCACTTTTGGACAGTGCACATTGCAGGTAGACTAATGTGAATCACAGAACAAATACCTTTCATTTGCACGATGGGCTATATTTTGTTTCTGACTTTAGTAAGTACATCTTTTTTTTATTGTTTATTTTTGAGAGAAGAGAGGGCATGAGCAGGGGAGAGGCAGAGGGAGAGGGGAACAGAAGATCTGAGGCAGGCTCCTCCCTGACAGCAGCGAGCCTGATGAGGGGCTTGAACTCATAAACTGTGACATCATGACCTGAGCCAAATTCAGATGCTCAACCCACTGAGCCACCCAGGCACCCCATAGTAAGTACATATTGACTTCAAAATAATGAGAATGGTTTTCTGGCTAATAATTCAACTTTTTAAAAAGCATCCTTAGTCTTCATAGGATACCACATACTCTCAAACACTGCTCAGATGCTTAATATCACAGACAGATGTTCTCAGAATTTAGGTGGTATTCTCAGGCAAATTATGATGGTTGTTGACATTTATGAATGTCTCATATCTTATATATATACTTGCTGTTTAATATGTGTGGCTTTTTAAAGAAAGAATACATGAAGTATTTGAGAAATAGTATAAGGTTATACAATTTCTGTTTTTAGTGGTTAGAATAAGGATTTGGATTCAGACAGGCTTAGTTTCCAGTCTTGATAGATATATGGACTTGAATAATCTCAATGTCACTGAGCCTTAGTTTTCAAAATTTGAAGGGATATTGTAGGATTTATAAAATAATATATGTGAGGTGCCTAGCTCGGAGCACAATGCCTGTAACTGCCCAGTAATAAATGGCTCCTCCTTTCCCTTTTCTCTCCTCCTCTTCCTGTCATAAATTGTTATGGTCAAATAAGTCAAGACCCCATTTTAACATACTTACTTATACCTTCCAGCATCTGTGGGGGAATGCAAAAGGTGTCTTGCAGTATCAGGACTGTACATGAGTCCAATACTCACTCTGTAGACCATCCTAGTACATTGCTGTTGCCATATTTATATTAACATGCCATGACCTTGCTTAGTTGGGAATGAAGAAGAGGGCTACCTAACCCGGATCAATGTCCCTGATAATTATTTATCCAATATGAGGCACTGATACCCTCTGTGAATACCATCTTGAAACAGATTTTGCTTAAATTACTTTGATGAACATTTATTAAGCACCTCCTTTCAGTTGGCTTGGGCTCACATCCCACTTCTGCCCCTTACTAAGTCTGTGTCTTGAGCAAGTGGTTTACTTTATTCATCGGTAAAATGTAGTGATCATAGTGCCTACCCAAGGAGTGGTTGTGCAGATTTAAAGAATTGGATGTTTAATTAAGGTGCTATGAGCAATATTCAATAAAAGTTAACACTTAGCCATCATTATCAAGTACAATATGAAGGTGACTGAGAATTTGTCTTTATTCCCTAAGTATTCCCATCTAATAGTGGAGGGAAAAGAGACATAGTCCAGATAATTCTATTGTCATCTAAACTGTATGCTAAAACAGAGGAAAGGGGATTCCAAAAGTGGTGAAAATGAAAATTAATTTTCACTACAATTGCCATTATATACCTGAGACACAGTGATCTCTTTCTACTGTTGAAGGATTTATAGAAAGTGATGTTATTATCTATTTATTCCATACAGTTTATTCTGTAGCATGTGGTCTTGAACTGTGTCTCTTTTTGCATGTACCTGTTAATTTTCCCCACAAAGATGGTAGGTTCCTTGTCATCAGGAACTGGTAGACACTTGAGCATTTGTTGAATTGAATTAGTAAAAGTCATATTTTCAAAGGCATAAATAGGGGCACCTAGGTAGCTCAGTCCATTGAGCATCTGACTCTTGGTCGGTCATGATCCCAAGGTCGTGGGAATGAGCCCCACTTCAGGCTCTGTGCTGAGTGTGGAACTTGCTTAAGATTCTCTTTCCTTCTGCCCCTCTCTCCCACTCACACCCTCTTTCTCCTTCTTTAAAATCAAATAATAAAAATACTAGCTGGATAGCTAGTATTAATTTATGGGATATACAAAACCAAATCTTTGGGGGCGCCTGGGTGGCTCAGTCGGTTAAGCGTCCGACTTCGGCTCAGGTCATGATCCCCCAGTCTGTGGGTTCGAGCCCCACATCAGGCTCTGTGCTGACAGCTCAGAGCCTGGAGCGTGTTTCAGATTCTATGTCTCCCTCTTCCTCTGACCCTCCCCTGTTCATGCTCTCTCTCTGTCTCAAAAATAAATAAATGTTTAAAAAAAATTGAAAAAAAAAAAACAAAACCAAATCTTTGCAAGGAGATCCTCTTGCATCTGGATGGCTACATATTTAGGTGGTTTTTTTTTTTTTTTTTTTTTTTTTTTAGCTGGACTATTAAAATAAGCAGTATTGTTTCTAAAGGTATGCAGTGAAGTTATTGTTGAATTTGCAGATAGAATTAATTTTTTTGAAAAAGCTAAGAAAATACTCTGGCATCATTTACATATACATAAAATAGCATAAGTTTGAATCAGGCAGTTCAGATCCTGAGTCTACCCACTTCTCATGTGGGTGCTTAACTTTTCTGGACCTTTGAATCTTTTTCTATAGAATGGGGTTATAATAAACTTTATTTGTTGTGAGAAGTAAATATGATTATGCAAATCAAGGATTTACATGCAAGCACACAATAAATAAATGGAAGTCATAATAATGATAGTCTTTTATTGTTTGGGGCAATCATGTTCATATTGTTAATCACTTCAGAAGTAGTTTTCTCTACAGGTTGATTAGACACCTTTTGGTCCTTAGAACAAAGAGTGTCCACAAAGGGCCATTTTCCCTAATGTATTTCTAACTATCTCTGAAAACTACAGAATAACTTAAGTGCTCTGAGGGGATAGTTCCATCTGTTCAATTTTAAGATCCAATAAGGAATGAAAAGAATGTATGGAGCACAGGGGACCCAATAATGTATCCTCTGATGTCTTATTGTTTCTTTTCTTTTTTATGATTAGGTATTAAATTGTATAATTTTTTTTATCCTTCCCCAGGGCATTGACTATTAACTAAAAACTAAAAGAGTATAATCTAGAAGTTAAAAATGAAGAATCTGGAGCCATATTTCCAACATCCTTGGGCCAGTCACTTAAATCAAATGTGTGCCTCAGTTTCCTCATCTAGAAAATGAAGACAATAATGGTATCTATTTTTTAGACTTGTTGCAGACACTAAATAAATTAATAGACCTAAGGCCCCCTAAATAACACTTGACATATCATAAAAGTGCCATATACATGTTAACTATTATTGGTACTTTCTCTTCCTGAATCAAATCTGTTTTCTACTCCTACATCTACCCCTAATATTTTTGTACTGCTTTCACAATTTTTTTCCATATCTACAATATTTTATTAAATGCAATTTTTACTTAGCTTTATATTGAGCATTTATAGATATAAAATCATAAATGTTTTGTGCTTTGTACATTTTTATCATCCATGAAATAAATATACAACCTTATAAAGACAGTTGTCTGTGTATCACCCTAAATTCTCTCATATGCTTCCAATATTATATAATACCACATTTATTTACAGTTTTGTGCCATTTGCTTGAAGCTTCAAATCCAATCTCACACTATTTATTTTCAATTATGCAAAATTAGGAATATATAATAGAGTGTGAGAGAAAGAAGTATGCAATAAATAAAGCCATACTAATTAGAGACATTTTATTATTAAGGTCAACCTATATTCATATTGCTTATCTATTCAGAAATAATTTTTGCTGCAAATTGATTAAACACTTTATTCCTGAGAACACGTAATGTTTGTCCATGAAATGCAGTTCATAAAGATAATACATGTATACATGTGTACATGTACATATATATGTGTATACATACATGTATGCACGTGTGTGTGTGTGTGTGTGTGTGAGGGAGACAGAGAGAAAGCTCTAGTGAGGGCTTAAAGAAATGCAAAAAGTGAAGAGATTGTGGTGTACTTTTCTTTGTAACATTACATGGTTCATACATGAAAAAGTTTAACATTTGTGTCTGTATGATGAACTTCAGTAGTAGTCATGAAAGTACTCTCTAATGGTGATAAGATACAGATTTATCCTCTTAAATAGTTAGTACTATGGTATCCCATCTGATCTTAAGAAAATACTGAGTAATTCTCTAGAAACCAGACTATAAAATGGTAACCTCTTAGAACAACAGCTGTCTCTGTAAAGGATCTGCTAATCATTTACATCTCTCAGTAGAAATCCATAGCTAACTATCATTTAATTGGTGAATGCAATGTGACCTAATCATCTCCATGAAGTCTTCTTTCCAGAAGGTTCATCCCTTGGGATAACAGGAAAGAGCCTGAGGAATAAGGAATTAATTGCAGAAAGATAATGAGCATGGTTTCAATCAGGCTGAGGGGAGAGACAATGTGATAGAGAACTTAAATCTCAAGGTTCTGATTTAACTACTTTATTATCAATTAGAACAAAACATTAAGCATGACACCAAACTAGGTACTGTATAAAGGATGCAGACTAAACTGATTAGCAAAATCAAAAAGAGACAAACTTAAAAAAGAAACCTAGTCTCAGCGCTTTCACTTAGAATCTGAGTAGGAAAAGCTCAACACAGTGTGTATAAAGATTGGAGATGCTTTCAAATTTCTACCTTTCCGTAGTCACTAGAAGTTCATACCTTTGTTAGAAAACAGAATTAGGCATTGTCTTCCCCAGAGCACCTTCAACTTATTCATGCTAAGAAACAAAGCAAAACAAACTGACAAGCAACAACAGAAGACATAGTCCTCTGCTGTTACCATTTCCCTTTTAGCCAAGTGGGTACATGCATGCAATTTATGCTGCCACTTTAGTGAACATGGTTACTTTACTGGCCATGGAATTTTAGGTTAAGTGTTTAATCTCTGTAAGCCTTAGGTTCCTAATAAGAAAATGATGATACCAATGCCTACCTCTTAGTGTTAAAAAAAATATATTGTGGTAAGAACACTTAACATGAGATCTACCTTGTCAATAAATTTTTAAGTACACAATAAAGTTTTGTTAATTACAGGAACAATGTTGTACAGAAGATCTCCAGAACCTATTCATTTTGCATAATGGAAATTTTATTCCCATTGGTTAGCAACTCTCCATTGAACCCTCCCATGACCTCCCAGATCCTAGAATCTACCATTTTACTCTCTGCTTCTATAAATTTGACTATTTCAGATATTTCATGTAAGTAGAATCATGTGGTATTTGTCCTTCTGTGACTTGATGTTCTACTTAGCATAATGTTTTCAAAGTTCATCATGTTGTTGCATATGGCAAGATTTCCTTTTTTGTTGTTTTTTTTTAAGGTTGAATAATATTCTATTGTATGCTATACTACATTTCCTTTTTCTATTCATCCATCAGTGGACATTTAGGTTGTTTCCACAACTTGGCTATTGTGAATAGAGCTACAGTGAACATCTCTTCAAGATCCCGACTTAAATTCTTTTGGACATATACCCAGAAGTAGAATTGTTGGATCATACAGTAATGCTATTTTTAATTTTTGAGGAACTTCCATATTGTTTCCTATAGTGGCTGCACCATTTTGCATTCACACCAACAGTACACAGTGTTCTCTTTTGTCTACAATCCTCACTAGCATTTTTTTATCACTTGTCTTTTAATGATAGCCTTTCTAACAGGCATGATATAACATTTCATTTTAGTTTTGATTTGCATTTTCCTGATGATTGGTAATGTTGAGCAACTTTTCATGTACCTGTGGCCATTAGTGTGGCAGTTTTGGACAGTTGGGCTTGTCATAAATGGCCTTTATTATGTTGAAGTACATTTCTTCTACACTTTGTTGAGAGGTTTTCTGTTTTTTTTTTTTTTTTTTTTAAATCATGAACGGGTGTTGAATTTGTAAAATCCCTTTTCTGCATTTATTGAAATTATCATGTGATTTTTGTTCTTCATTTTGTTAATGTGGTATTTCACGTTAACTTATTTGCAAATGTTGAACCATCAAGCATTACAGGGATAAATCACACTTGATCATAGTGTATGATTATTTTAATGTGCTGTTGATTTTAATTTGCTAATAGTGAAGATTTTTGCATCTATATCAAGGATATTAGCCTGTAGTTATCTTTTCTTATGGTGTCTTTGGCTTTTATACAAGGTGATGCTGGCCTCAAAGAATGAGTTTGAAATTGCACCTTCCTCTTTAATTTTTTGGAAGAGTTTAAAGAAGTATTGGGATTAATTCTTTTAAAATGTTTGGTAGAATTCACCAGTGATGCCATATGGTGCTGGGCTTTTCTTTTTTGGGAAGATTTGATTATTGATTCAATGTCCTTACTTGTAATCAGTCTGTTTAGATTTTTTGTTTCTTCATGATTCAGTCTTGGTAGGTTGGATAGGTTGTATATTTTAGGAGTTTATTAATTTCTTTTAGGTTATTCAGTTTGTTGGAATATAATTGTTTAGACTAATTTCTTGAGATCTTTATTTTATTTATTTCCTGGGACATGAGTTGCAATGTTTACTCTTTCATTTTCTATCTTATTTATTTGGATCTTCTCTCTTTTTTTTCTTAGTCCAACTAAAGGTCTGTCAATTTTGTTTATCTTTTCAAATATCCAGCTCTTCATTTTATTGATTTTTCTGTTGTTTTTCTGTTCTTTCCAAGGTATTTGTGCTTCTGACCAACCAGCTATAAATCGGTGGTTCCTATGACCTCCTCAGTTTTGATTAACTTGCTACAGTGGTTTGTATAACTCAAGAAACAGTTTATTAGCAGATTAATAATTTATATTAAAAGGATATAACTCAGGAACATTCATAGGGAATAGATGCACAGAGCATGATATGGGAAAAGAAGTGTGGAGTATCCATGCTCTCTACAGGTGTGCCACCATCTCAGCACCTCCACATGTTTACAGTACAAAGCTATCTAAACTCCATCTTTTTGTGTTTTTATGGAGGTGTCATTAAATGGACATGATTGATGAAATCATTGGCTCAGGTGATTAACTCAACTTCCTGCCCCTTTTTCTTCACCTGGAGGTGGGGGAATGGGGGTGGGGCCAAAAGATCCAACACTCTAATCATAGGTTGATTCCTCTGGCAACAAGCCCCCATTCTTTCCAAAAGTAACATCATCAACATAAACTCAGATGTGATTGAAAGTGGCTTGTACTCTTCAGGTATATAATTTCTGTAAATTTTCTATCTTTTTATTTTCTCATTTTGTTCTTGCATTGTTCTCCTGATCTCAGTGAGCATCTTTATGATTTTGCATTCTCTGTCAAGTAAATAATATATTTCTATTTTGGGGGTCAGTTTCTAGAACTTTACCTTGTTCTTCGTTCAGAACAATTTCCTTGTTTCTTCATTTTCATTAACTCTGTGTTGGTGTGTGCACTACACAAAATAGCCATCTCTCCTAGTCTTTGTGGACTCGACTCATGCAGAATACCCTCAGCAATCAGTCTGGGCAGTGATTCTAGGGGTTCTCAAATGTTTTTGCTTGTCCAATCTGCTTTCTTTGTTCTTAGTAGCCCCAGGCATCTAAATTTTGCTGGGGACCACTAACACTCTTAGATAAGCAAGAGTGAAGCCAATTTAGGCAGCCCTCAGATAATGGGACATTGGATGCTCTGTCCAACTCTTTCCCTCCTCAGGGAAGAAGCTATGAGTTGGGTTTTGTTTTGCTTTGTTTTGTTGACAGACAGAGGTCACGAGTGAGTGACAAGTAGAGAGAGAGGGAGGATCCCATGAGGGGCAGAGAGATGGGGGGGGAGAGAGAGAGAGAAGTGTGGCTCAACGGGGGCTTGTGTTTTACCTGAAGTGGGGCTCATGTTCATCCAAAGTAGGGCTCATGCTCACCTGATGTGGAACTCACACTCATAAACTCTGAGATCATGTCCTGAGCTGAAGTCAGATGCTTAATGACTGAGCCACCCAGGCACCTGGGATTCTTTGTTTGTTTTAATGTTAACGTTTATTTATTTTGAGAGAACATGAGTAGGGAGAGAGAGAGAGAGAGAGAGAGAGAGAGAGAGAGAGAGAGAGAGAATCCCAAGCAGACTCAATGCTGTTAGTGCAGAGCCTGACACAAGGCTTTCTCTCACAAACTGTGAGATCATGACCTGAGCTAATATCAAGAGTCAGATGCTTAACAGATTAAACCATGCAGGTGCCCCTGAGCTGGGTGTTGTTTTTTTTTTATCTGCTCACTCTGTGCTGAGCCAGGGGGAGTAGCTACAGTGACTGCCAGCCCAAACCACCATCACTTTTCTTAGTCCCAGGTGACTCATGTATGCAATACTCATCAGTGCTCTGAGAGCAGCTGGACAGAGGCCAGTCATCTGAGTAGCCCCAGAAAAGTTGAGGCTGGGTGGAAGAAATATTTTCCTTATAGGAGAGACTTGCGATATTTAGAGACAGAAGGCAAGAGATGAGAGGGAGTTAGGAAGTTAGGATGCAAGAGAAAGTAGCTAATTGATGAACAAGGTTTCAGAGGTAGAATGAGACCAGTAGCACACTAACACACCTGTTGGGCAAGGACCTGAAAGACATTAGGATCAGATATTTTTCTAATGAATAAAGGAAGATGAATGGAGATGCTGGTAAAAGTAATCTTACTGACCTCCCCTGTTCTTTTTTTGTTTGTTTCTCTTGTGATAAAATTGATGTGCTGAAATCATAAACTTTGAACATACAAGGCAACTGGTCTACAGAGTCATTCGAATGTAATAAGAATAAATAGGTTCTAGAAGTGAGTGAAAGAGACGGTGTGGATCAAGGCTCGTGTTCTTGTACTGTCAGCAACAGGCATCAGGTCATGTGTTAAGTCCAGTTTCAATTATATAAGGGTGGTTGCATATTTATATATTCTACTAATCCATGGTCTTGCATTCCTTTTATATTTAGTTAAAATCATGAGGTTTATCTCCCTTATTATAAGGACACCACAAATCTCTTTTATATAAAGTAGTAGATAAACCATGACTAAATACTGAAGATGTTTCAGAAACAATGTAGTTATCAGAGAGATGTGGCCATATTACTGATTATTTAAACATGATAAACAATTAGAAGTTACCATAGGCCTTTGTGAACAGTCTTGATATTTTGAAGATGAGAAAAGGCCTTTAGACTCTGGCAGGCATCTGCCGCAGAGTGTTGGCAGCCTGAGAGAGCACAGAGAATCCTGTGGCATTCACAGCTTTGAAGGCTTTTGTGTGTCATGGTTTGCTCCAGCAATTCAGTAAGCCAAGCTCAGAATCTCTGAAGACCATTAAATTCTCAGCCCTAATTTGTTCCTCTCTGGCGAAATTACCTATAAGGCTGGAAGATACAATCCCCCCTTGATATGGTCACAAAATGACTAAATCCAAAAGCCAACGTAACTGACATGCAGTTTAGCACTGTCCTTTCTAAGAAACTAAGCACCAGTATAAATCTCTAGGCATGGAAAGACATAAGAAAATTATTTTTTAGAGGCTCTGATTAAACACAATAAATTAGTTAGTGCTACCACTGAGATTTCTGCTGTAGGAGAATAGTTCAAAACTCCAGTGAGAGCTTGTTGGAGATCTTAAGAAAGGAATCAATTGCATCAGAGAGAGCCTTACATTTCTGCAAAGAAATAAAATAGACCACAAGTACCTGTAGAGACAAGAGAAGCTATAAATGGGATTTTGTTGTTGTTGTACTGAAAATGTAAGAGGAGGGCCTTTATTTTGCAGGGAGGCTCAAGATAACATTCTAAGGGCTGGAGACAAAGTTTGGCCATTAAATAGACAATAGCATTCTCCAGGTATGAATCCTCTAGACAGGAGTCTAGCCTATTTAAAATAGAGAAATCACAACACCTTTGATATAATCATGTCATGTTTTTTTTTTTTTTTACTTTTAAACATACCTTCACTGACTTACTACAGTCACTAAATAAGAATAAATACCCCCTCCTCATCGTTTCCTCCCCTTTATCAATAGTATTGAGGTGGTTCTTTGTAGCTCCCTTTAGTCCAGACTTTTAAGTGTTCCCCCTCCCCAAACTCAAGTCTTTTATTCCCATTATAACAATATGGGAAGACACTCCTTTATTAACTTTCTATAGGAGCTGAAGTTCCCATTGGGTCATAATTGCTAACCAGAGTTGAAGGCTTAGCAATTAAATCCCCCATGAAAATATATGAATAAAAGTTGAAATGTTATGGGCTGATTTTTTGACTAAACTTCTGCCAGCTCTTGGAATGTTTTATGAAGAGATGCCGGCATATTCAATAAATCTCAGCTGGCTGTTGTCCAGGAGAAATTATCACCAGCCCTGTGAAGGATCTCTGGCTTCTCCTTAGGAAAGGGAGGGGAAGAAGAATCATTCTGGTTCATTCTGAGTTGTGCATTATACATTAAATTAAAATATATGTTTCACCCATTTAGCAGTCTGAATAATAAAAGCTGTATACAGCTGCAACAACTCTGCTCTATGCATTTTAATGACTGATTTGTGAATATACTAGAATTATAGCTGCTGTTCAAATATTTTCCTTTTTTAAGAAGTCACAAATCCCTCCCCTTAAAAATGCACAGACAAACACTTTATAATCTTTTAATAATTTGTACTAAAGGGTTTTAAAGCTTAGAATATGTGGAAATTATTTGTTTTAGGACCAGTAAATATAATGGGCTTGTCAATATGGTATTTAAATAACTGTCAAAATATTTGGAGTGTCTCCAATGAAAGGAACCTAACTCGATTTCTGCATTCAAATGAATTCTAAATAGAAAAAGTGATATACAGTTCAAAAGGAAGCATTAGACTATAAAGCACCTTTCCATTTCTCTAAGGAATTGTGATCTACTGCTCAAATAGACTTTTAAATGGCTGCCGAGTTTTCAGACTTCTCAGATGTTCAGACTTAAATCAGTTTGAACTAGTTAAGTAGAGTCACAATTAGAATTGTAATTTCTTTTCTTTCCATTTTTAACCAATTGTGAAGAAAACTAATAAAACTGGGAAATGAACATCTGCAACCTTTAATATGATAACTAGGTCTTAGAAGAGTGAAACAATGCTTTATCGACCTCCAGAGGTTATTTTGCTAAGCATAATGCCAGTTTTGACATAGGAGCTCTGTACCTTTTGTATGATGACTCAAAAGCACAAACCAGAAGTTTTCGCTAATGGGTTCTGAAAAACAGATTTAGATTCAAATTATAAGAAAAAAAATGACGTGTTTTGGCAAAGATAATAGTATAATATCCTTACTTTCTCATAGAAACTTATAAAAGTATCTTCAAGCAGCCAGAGGTTTAGGATGCATATGATCAATGGAAAGAAGTTCCCAGTAATTGCCATGAGTTCGGAAGTCCATTCTTAGGTTGGAAATATGATGGTAAAACATGAATTTGTCTGCAATCTTTGGGAGAGCAAACGAATAGAAGTAGTTCCCTTTATCATTTGCTCATTTCAGCATCAGATAACCCTGTCTCTTAGCACTGCCCCCCAGAGTCTCATTTTAAAGCATAGTTTCAAAAAATGTTTTTTGAATATTTTTAAAACCTGGAAAATAATGTTTTGTTTCTGAATGTGTTAGTGGTTTGCATCACTGATGAATCAGACTTCTTCCTAAGCAGTCTTTGTGTCTGTAAACTGGTCTAAACATCTGTTACAAGGATTCATTTAGAAATGCCCATTTGGAATTGTTTTTCTAGAGCAGAAGTCATTAAACTTTTTTTCTGTGAAGGACCAGAGAGTAACTGATTTGGGCTTTGGGGACTCTGTCACAATAACTCAATCCTGCCATTTAGTGCAAAGAAACCCATAGACAATATGTAAACATATATGTGGCTGGTGTATTTGGCCCATAGGCTATTCTAGACCAATGATTCCCAACTGGTACTTATGTGTGATGGGGAGGGAACTCTGGGAAGTTCATTAGATGATAAATGTTGAGAGAATCCTGGAAACTTTTATCTTTTTTCCTAACAGAGTTAATAGGAAATCCTTTTTCTCCTCCTAAAATATTAATTTAGTGGGGTCTGTAGTTCATTAAAAATTGCACAAAAATGTAAATGAGGGTCAGAAATCACTTTTAGTGTTACTACATCATGAACATGAATAATATAAAATAGTGATGTACAATAGGAATCTCTTAATGAGACACATATGTGTTTCAAATTTTCTAGCAGCCACATTAAAGAAGTAAAAAAAAGTAAACTTAACTTTAATAATGTATTTTTTAACTCAATATAAAAATATTATGATTATACTTTGTAATCAATATTAAAATTTATTAATGGGATATTTTAAATTTATTTTATACAAAGCCTTTGAAATCTGGTGGATATTTTACTCTCACAGCATATTTCAACTTGTACTAGTTACATTTCCAGTGCTCGGTGGACACACGTGACTAGTGACTAACATATTGGATAGCAGAGGGAAGAAGCATATGTTCCTTACTGGATTATTCACTGGATTATATTTTGAGAACAAGTGATGTAGGACATAGGACAGATTAATGCTGTCTTTCTCCTCCTCTATAACATTGAGCCTGGCAGCCTCCTAAAACATCTTCATAATACAGTATTTTGGGCAGTCACTGAAATCATGAAAGCTGAATTTTAGGATGAAGCCTCTCTGCCAGTTTGCATAGAGACCACAAGATGAATTTACCACCCAATTGATCATTTGAAATCTCAGAACTCATTTCAAACAGTTATTTTCTTTTATTTGCCAGTGACTAGTCAAAACTTCTAATGCCAAGAGAAACCAGCGAGATAGAAAGGAGAGAATACCCCTGGGTGGATACACTAGACGGTGATGGGATGGACCATCTGTGGCAAATGGCAAGTATATACTCTCCTCAAAGTCTCCACATTCCTAAAACCAAACACTTTGTCACCAAACAAAGCACATCTCTCAGGCTACCACTGGTTGTCCAGACCTATTGGTTTCCAGCCCCTGGCTACACACACTAGGCTAAAGATGTGTGGCTGTTCCAAAAGAATTAACATTTTTAGATTGTGACATAATTTAGTCCTTGTTTGATCTTTGCCAATCTTGGGGATCAGGTGACATAACTCCAGCCTCACTCTCCCTTGGCCCTTCTGTCTTGGAGGGGGTTGAGGGGATCCTGATTGAGTCTGTAATCCCTTTGCTGGCAACTCCACTTCTGTTTACCAACCAGGAAAATACACCCATCTATGAAGCCTTCCCGATATCTCTCAAATGTTCCTAGCTGTACAAATCGACAAAGCCAAAGCTCAGAAAGCTGTGGAAACGAACAGCTTTTAAAAACTCATCTGGTAATAAAATTTTACCTCATTTGAACTCATTTGTCAGCAAAATTGGATTTTGCTCTGTGTGAGTCTCTTTATCGGTGTTTACTTAGCTAACAATCGTGGAAATTCATACTGCAGTAATATTACCATTTTTGAATATAAGTGCTGTCAGAGATCCCACTGGGATGATTGTGTAATATGTTGGGTTCATGCCATATTATCTTTGTAATATCAGAAAAGTTGTGAAACACATCTGGCTCCAATGATGCCTTTATTAGTGGACCTTTATTACTCATGGTAGCAGCAGCAGCAGCAGCAGCAAATAGTTATTTAGCACTAAATATGCTTTAGGTACCTGACATATTTTTACTGCTTTATTTTGCACAATGCTCCTATTAGATAAATATTATTATTCCTTTTTTTTTTTGTAGGTGTGAAAAGTAAGATATAGTAGAGTTAGGTAACTTGCCCAAGGTCACACAGTTCCCGAGTAGCACCACTAGGCAGTGTCAGTAATCAAGCCAGGCATTCTGGCTTAGAGTCTGTAGTCTTTACGACTGTGCAAAGCCTCTCTAGGTCTTTCTTATGGGACTTCCCTCAACTGACATTTAATATGTAAATGTTCTGTCTCCTCAAGTAGAATTCTTGTTCCTTTCTTTAGAAACTCTGGAAGATTTTCTCCCAGATGCTTTCTACCTGGCAGAGGTGAACATACTGGAATCACTAGGTTCGAGAGTTAGGAATTTCAGGAACTTACTATAGATTCTGTAGATTATGTTCTCTTTTGTTCTGTCTTCTACAAACATTATTTAACTTTGCAGACTTCACAATTACTCAACTCTGTGTCCCTCAGTGAATAGACACAACCGTATATGTTAACACTTCAACTACACTGAAGATGAGTTTTATTTTTGGATCCCATGAGCTAAATGTTCATTCTGAGCTATGTAGTATGTGAAAGTTATGTATATCTTACCTCAGTTTAACCTCTATAGTTTCTGGGGGGATGCTGTTATTATTATTCCCATGTTACACATGGAGATTGGGACATGTGCGATCATGATGGTAGGAAGTGGTGAAATCATTTTAAAATTTAGGTGGTTTGAACTCAGAACCCACAATCTTCCTTGTTTTCCTTCTTTACCTCTAACTTTCTTCAGAGACTACTTTCTAGGATGCTGTTGGAGTTACATTTCTAAGACAAGTCACTTCCTTAATCCAGTCTTTCTTTCTCCTCACCTCTGTTGTCCCTCCAGTTACCTTGGAGGACTTGAGAGTCTCTGAATATTCCATCCTCTCACCATAGACAATACTCATTAATTCTCATAAGAGTGTTATGGATTTGTGCTATTGATGTTTCTATTTAACAATTACAGATAGAATTGAGACCCACAGATGTTAGTAACTTATATTTATGTAGTAATTTGTGGCTGAACTGGAATTCAAGCACAGGTCATCTGATATAAAATCTCAAACAGTACAGCCCATATTATCTTGCCTTTCATTGCATTAGTTTCTACAATTACAAAGCTCTAAGAACAAATAATCATTATTCAAAGGAAACCCTAAGTAACCCATAGAACTTCTTTTAATTGAACTTCCTACCTACTGACTCAGTGAAGAAACATGAACTTAATTGAATATTCTTCTTCTCACATTCACTAGGGGTATATTTTTGGTCTTTGCTTGAAGTATTTCCTGTGTGCATCTATTCAGCCTGTACATTTCATTTTCAAAACCTGAGTCATTTTTCTTTTAATTGTATTTATTACAAAACACAGTCCAAGTCACTAAAATAAAACTCAATGAAATAAGAGGGCAGAGGTTGAATAAAAAAGTTCTGGAAAAAACCCCTTTGACCACAAATGGAGGCTAGATTGGGATTTGTTTTTCAGAAGTGATTAATCCTAGCAGTCATTAGTAAACAGTAATGCATATTTGCATGTCACCTCTTTATGCACTAAACAAAGATCAGATCAACCTAGCCCCAACTCATTCTGTTTAACTGTTGGAATATTTTTAAAAGAATATCAGTGTAGTTAAAAAAAAAAGACTTTATGAGCACTCTGATTGTTTGGAAGTTTAAAAGAAGAGTAGCCTTTTTCCTTTTTTGGGGCGTAAATCCTGTGGGGATGTCTCCAGATCTTCAAATAAGTCCCTCCAAGGGAGAAAAATTCCAGCACTTACAACATGCAAACTCAGTGCCTGGGGACTCCCTGTCACCTCATGTTGGAAGTGTTCGGTGTGCTATGCAGATCACAGAGATTGGGTAATAAAAACCCACCACCACCCAACCAGGGAAATCTATTACTCACCTCTTCTATTAATAGAGTTAGAGCTTTGATTTCACACTGCAAAAAGCTCAGATTTATTTTGCTTACTTGAATCTCAAAGCTTGAGTGGTCTCCGATTTGGGAAATGTAAATTCTGCTTCCCTTTAAACTAAATAATAGTTCTATTTATAACACTTGTCATAGCCTTTATATGCCTTTTCTGCATATAAAATGCTACAATACATATACCTACTCTAATGTTTCTAGTAGGGTATGTTTTGCACACTGATTTATTAGAAAATAGGAAAAAGGAACCATGGTCACCTGGGGGTGGGGGGAGGTGTTGGAGAACTGTTGCCCATTCCACCCACTTATAAATGAGAGGTGAAAATCCATCCTGTTCATTTATCAATTCACGCGGAGCCTTTTTTGTTGTTGAGCTGTTTGATTTGATAGCAGAAACGTGCTGAGGGTTTTGTTTTAAGACAATTCCATTTCTCAGGATGCCTCCTACCTTTGGTGTATCTATCATTTAGAAAACGGTGAATAGGAGCTTAAGCAGCTAATAGCCAATTCCAGTTCCCATTTTTATCTGTGGAAGACAGTCTGTTAAAATGGGAACAGCTAAATGCAAAACTAATCTAACCAGCCATTGGGTGGCACTGTTGCTCCATTGAGTTCTCGGTTAAAGAACATTTCTCTTATACTAAAAAAGGAAAAGAAACGAAGCTTGATTGCACCTTAAAGAAAGCATTGTTTAAATAAGACAATTGGCTTTCCTCTGCTTCTTTGATTCTTTTGGTTCCCTAAACCACCCTTTGACCCAGGAATGACAAGTAGATTTGAACTCACATGCCAATATCAACTATTTGATAGATGCTACCTAGAGACTTGTGTTGAGAAAGATTCTGATGTTATATCCAAGCCAATGGGGAGAATATTGTAGGTTGATTAACAGTGGGCATAGAATTTTGGAATACTGACATACTTCCCATTCTTGCTTTAGCCTACATTTTGAACTGTACATACTGAGGACTTATGATAAGAATACATTCTGCACTACTGTTGGGGCTAGTTAGAGAACATATGAGTGGAATATTAAAAAATATTGAGAGGATAAAGGAGCATGTTGTTCATCCTGGTCAAAATTGTAAGTGTCCTCTTTTCTTGTCTCTCTTAATATAACCAGAGTTTTAACAACAATGAGAAAATGGTGTCATTTCCACAAGGAGATTAATAGTTTTTGGTTTGCTGGAGCTGGAGGATGGAGACCAAAAAAAGATATCTTTATCACAATATCAGAACCTCAAAGCCCAAACTGTGTTGTCATCTTAGAGCTTAAAATTTATTTATTTATTTATTTTTTGAGACAGAGCATGAGCAGGGGAAGGGCAGAGAGAGAGGGAGAGAGAGTATCAACAGTAGGTCCCGCGCTGTCAGTGCAGAGCCTGACATGGGGCTTGATCCCATGAAGTTTGAGATCATGACCTAAGCTGAAATCAAGAATCGGATGCTTAACTGACTGAGCTACCCAGGTGCCCCATCATCTTAGAATAAAAAAAAATTGTTGTGTTTATTTGATTTCAGGTCTATTATGGCTTTAAGATTTACCATGAAGGAAACTATGACCGCCACATATGAATGATTCTATGAGACATTAAACTTTTCTCTGTCTCTTCTAAAAATCTTATAATACTCTTTGATACTGAGGTATTTATTGAATGGGTTAAGCAGTAGTGTTTTCTGTGATGATGAAAATGGTCTATATTTGTGCTGTTCAGGAAGGTAATCACTAGGCACATCTAGCTACTGAGCACTTGAAATATGGCTAGTGTGATTAAGGAACTAGATTTTTACTCTTTATGCAATTTTAATTAATATTAATGTAAATGTAAAGAGCCAAATGCGGCTACTCACTGTTGTATTGGATAGTGAAGTTCTAGCCACTGCAGAAATTATTAATCCTGGGGTTTGAAGAATATGCAACCTGTAAACCAAATCACAATATATGATATTGTGGTATCATATCAGCACAAAAATGCCCAATAAGAATAGTTAAGGAGTATTAAACATGCACTATGTGTATAGCACTGTTCTAAACGTTTTACATATTTAGTTTTCCAATAACATATGAGGAAAAAGCTTTTATCACCATTTTCTAGATGAAGATATTTATAGCAAAGTAATAAGCAATATAGACAGGTCCCTATCTGGGATGTGTTGGCCCTCTACATTGGCTGGTAATTTGGTTTCCTTTCCAACAAATATATTTTTTTAAAGGTATATTCATTTTTTTACATTTATTTATTTAGGAAAGGGATTGAGTTTGTGGTTGGGAGAGGCAGAGAAGGATGGCTTTGGCATCTTCAGACCCCACTCTATAAACAAGAGTCCTCTTCGGAAAGCAGTGTGGTGGCCAGTATATTACTTCGGAGCCCCATCGTTCTCTCTCTCCTTTAAGTAGCTTATTGAAGTACTACCTCTAACTAAACAAACTTCTTTTCTGGAAGGTTTTCTGGCAAATACAATTTCCTCCAACGTATTATATTTACAGTGTTGTTCTAATATGCTTTATATAGAAGTATCCTGGGCAGTTGTCTGTACCTGATTCAGGGGAGTGCACAGATAAAGTTCTTTTGTACCCAGAGGATGGCAAGGCTTTACTCTATGGTGGGAAATTAGTGAAGGCTTCTGTTGGTAGACAAAATAATGCCCTCTCTACTAAAGATGTTCATGTCCCAATTCCCAGAACCCATGAATATGTTACTGTATATTGCAAAAGGAATTTTGCATCGGTGATTCAGTTAAAGATTTTGAGATGGGAAGTTTAGTCTGATTTACATTGGGTGGGCCTGATATAATCACAAACAACTTTATAAAAGAGAGGCACAGATCATAGAGGAGAAGTCAATGTGATGATGAAAGAGAGGGAGATGAGAAGATGTACCTTCATGTCTTTTAAGATGGTGGAAGGCACCATGAGACAAAGAATTTAGCTGGCATCAAGAAGCTGGAAAAGGAAAGGAAATGGATCCTCCCCCAAGAGCCTGTACATACATTCTAGACTTCTCGCTTCTGGAACTGTAAAGTAATAAATTTGTATTGTTTTAAGTAATTTGCTCCAGCAGCATTAGGAAACTAATGCAGCTTCTTGGAGAGGGTGAATTTTAAACAGTCTTAAAGGATCGATGAGCATTGTCAGAGAGAAGAAGGATGTTCCAGCAAGAGGAACCAGCAAGTTCAAAGGCACAAAGCTCCAAAAAAGCAGTGCACTGGAACAGTGTGTATCTCAGGTAGCCTACAGTTTAGATGTGTTTCAGGGAAATAAGAGGCAGAACTCTGGTATCATTCCCAGAACTCTGTGGTACAGAAAAGGGAGGCTTCTGGTTTTAGTCACTAGCATTTTGAGACCAATACTGGCACCATGTTTTCCTTTTCTAGACCACATGTGGACCTCCAGAGTCTCCTGTGGTTTTGCTCCATGTATTTCTCTAGCCACAGAGATCAAGAAAAAAAAATCCATAAATATTTGCTACAGGAAGAAAGATTCAGAATAAAGGTGACCATTAAAGAATGTGAATGAACACAAAGTCTATTGCTTAAACAAGATTATCTTTTACTTGTATCTGGGTTGGTGATACGATTTATACAAATAGGATGGCAAATTTGGGCCTTGTAAGGATTGTTCTGTGGCTCTGCTCAGTGTAATTCTTTTCTAAGGTCCAGGGAGTAAAGTTGTCTCAGGATTAGAGGATTATTTGCTTTTACTGCCTGGAATATGTACTGTCACAGTTGATCATTTATACTTTGATAGTATTCAAGTGCTGATGTATTTAAGGTCTTAATAGCAAAAGTAAAAATAAAAGAATATTTACATAGCTCATAAAAGGACAGCCTGTGCTTCCTTTGTGCATTTTACAGCTCCTCATCACCGTGCAGAGTAGATTCCATGATGCACTAAGTTTTATATTATCTCTGACTTGCACCACAGTCAAATGACCACCCTGGCTTTAAAACTTCTTGAAGCAAATCACCCATTGCCACTGATACTAAAATGAAACTTCTTCCTTAAATTCCAATAAATCCTCCAAATGTTATGCAAATTGAAAAATACCCCTGTCAAAAGACTGTCAGATAACACCTCTCATTCCCAAGGACTATTTGTAAGCATACAGAAACATCCAGAAAGAAGTAATAAATTGTTCTAGTACACTGTTCTGGCAGCCATTAATAAATCAATATGAAGGGGAGTTCTGAAGGGCAAAATGTTGCTGTCGGTGGGTGTCCGATTTAATTTTTCTCTAAATTAATATTTCGAATATGATAAGTGAGCTGGCAGGAACAGATTTCATGATTAATTCTATGGAGTCAAAAATGCTTTGATGGCACTTTAATAGCTGCTCCACTGATCTAAAAGTGCCTGAAACGGGCTCACGTGGGCAAGCTCACAAATTGCATGATAATGTGGATCCCACCCAAGGAGGAGATTTACTTTTTATTTTCAAATCTCTGGCATACCTTGGGATAGATGTATTTCATCATCCAGGCAGAGACATTTTTATAGCATTGTGAGCCATGACTGAATGATACATGTGGTATGAGTGAGCAAAAAGCGCCATTAGAACCCTTCTGTAAGTCCTGTCTTCCACAAGCCACATAAATCAGCTTACAGAGGAGTCATTGCTCCCCTGAAAATGAGGATTCCCACAATAAAAATACCCTATTTCCAAAGGGCCAGTGAGCTACATACAACTTGAGCTCATGAATGAGAAACAAGAACGGATCCTGAGTGCTTATTTTAGGGTCAACACTGACCTGTAATTATTGCTATCATGATAGGCCTATGTTTACATGAACTGGGAGGCTACTACTGAAATTCTGTATTTGTTGAGTTTATTGAGTGCATCAAGAGTTTGGTAAAATTATGCAACTTGAAGGATATAGAGCAGCAGAATAACCACACTCATGGAGCTTGTATTCCAGCTTAGGAGGCAGATATATTAACACCTATACAGAAGGGTTGAATGGAGAATTGAACAAAATGCTTTGGAACCATATGGGAAAACAGAATTATTCTGTCTTCAGCTCCTATGTTTCTTCTCAGTCTTAAAGATGAATAAGACTGTGATGGGGTTATACAGGTATTTTAAGTGGAGAAAAGCATTAAGGTTTGAAAATTCTTGGCATATTTGGAAACTAGTGGGAAATTCAGTGCGATGAATGCACAGAGGAAAGGAAGCAAGACTGGAAACTTAGAAGTCGGTGTAGGGTTTTCAATGTAATGTGAAAATAAGCCATATTCCTGGTCAGTGGAAAATCACAAATGGGTTTTTAAGGAGGTAGGATCATAATACACACTTCAGAAAGATTACTATGGAAGTTTTAATTATGTTGGGAAATCCGAGTTTTATCATTAATCCAAATATCTGCTTTGGACAACTGATTAAAAGTCCCATTCCCCAACCTAACTGGAAGAGTAAGTTTGTGGGGAAGCTGAAAAGTTTAACCATTGGCTAAATTGTATTTCATGGGCCTATAGAATATTAGAGAGGCCTCAGAATTCCTTAGGCATGTGCATATACGGATATGAGGCTCAGATGAAAAATCTTGGTTGTAGACATATGTTGGAAGTCACCAGTGTGAATGAGATCATGTAGGGAGAGGAGGTAGAGTGAGGGGAGAAGAGGTCTTGGCCTAAGCCCTGAGGAACATCAACATTTGGAGATGAACAGGAGAAGAAAAGATTCAAAACAGAGGGAAAAGGAAAGTAAGAGAGTGTTTCAAAAAATAAGAGGTCTGCAAGGCACACCTGAGTGGCTCAGTCGGTTTAGCAGCTGACTTCAGCTCAGGTCATGATCTCGTGGTCTGTGAGTCTGAGTCCCCTGTTGGGCTCTGTGCTGACAGCTCAGAGCCTGGAGCCTGCTTCAGATTCTGTGTCTCCCTCTCTCTCTGCCCCTCCCCTGCTTGCTCTCCGTCTGTCTCTCTCCCTCAAAAATAATAAACATTACAAAAAATAGTTTCTGCAGCTTCAAATATAATCTAGAAGTATGAAAAGAACTAAAACATATTTATTAGAATTAGCCACAAAGGGAGTGATGTGGCACACACATTAAGGTTTGGTAGAAGTGGAATCTAGAGTATAGTAAGTAAAAGAAAGTGTTAGAGCTAAAGAAATTGTGAATATAGACAACTGTTTAAAGATTATTATTTTTAATTTTCTTGAGAATTTTGTTTTATGTTTTAGTTTAATATTGTTTTGAGTAGAACACTAAAGATTTGGAGATTTGTATTTATATTTGAGAATCTTTTTACAAACTTAGATTTGAGCCTTTTATAGTATAAAATGTCACTAGCTTATTGGCTATTAGTTCAAGCTCAAAATTTTACTTAAAAATATTTTTTATAGAGAATTCTACAGGGAACACCTCCTTATAGGTACCCAGAACTTGCATTACGGTTTTCTTTCATTAACTTCCAAGTACATCACAACCACCCCCAAATAAATGTTTTATTATTGAAGTATGCATTTTGAGGCTCCCAATATAGAGATATGTCTTGGCCGAGAACTAATTTTTCTGAGTGTGTTTGTACCTTCAATGTGGATGAATAAAAGTGGTAAGAAAATGATAAATCAATTCCTTTACTCAGAGTGTTTTGAATATAGGCTAAATTTTGAAGTTAGAGTACACTTGATCATAACAAACATGAAGGAAACACATTCTAATGTTAACTCTTCTTTCAAGAAATCTATGTACTATTTAATTAAAACTTTTTTTTAATGTTTACTTAGTTTTGAGAGACAGAGTGCAAATGGGGGAGGGGCAGAGAGAGAGGGAGACACAGATTCTGAAGCAGGGTCCAGGCTCTGAGCTGTCAGCATAGAGCCTGACATAGGGCTCAAACCCACAAACAGTGAGATCATGACCTGAGCCGAAGTCAGGTCCTTAACTGACTGAGCCACCCAGGTGCCCCTGTACTATTTAATTTATATGATGGTTGGACAAACTTGGGTAAATATAATCCTATTACATCTTTTTTTTTTAATAGGGAGGAAAAAAGAAAAACTAATGGCTTTGATTAGGTCACCCACACTTAATTTTCTTTTTGTCTGCTTCTTGTTACCTTTTCCTTTCTTTGCCTTTATTATTTCAAAGTACACATCAGTACGATTTAAGATTATTTATTATGCATTGACATTAAACTTTGGCTATTAATATTCATTGGGATCCTTGAAAATTGATTAGTTAATTAAGTTCAAAAGATTTGTATGAGAAGCCTTTGTTCACTCTTCTGTTGTTCATTATTCTTCATATACATAGTATCATTCACTAATTTTTTCACTTCTCTCCCAAGGACCCCCAACAAATTATTACTTAACAATCTCCTGTATTTTTTTGTTTCACTGGCATTTCTAAGCTGTCTGGCTACAAATTTAAGTTTGTAAATTAATGAGTAAGGGATTCATATAAATGAATCCCTTGTTAGTTTTTAGTACTAACAAAAGTCAAATTTAAAGGTGAAAACTGTTTTTGAACTGTTTATTCAAGTTGGCTCTGACTGTTGATCATTATCTACCTCATATGCAGGTAGTATAGGGTGAGTTCCTATTTTTCTGTCATTTTGGTAACTGAAATTCCTCCATCCAAGCTAAATAAGTTCAAATGGTGTGTATAAGATACTATACCTAGCCACCTCTATCTGGCCATTGGCCACACAGAACACTAGTTTCTTCAGTTTTCCAGAGTTGTTCAGATTTATAATTACTGATTTATTCTGAATAGGCCCCTAAGAGCCTGAAGTGTCAAACCAGAATGCCAATTTATTAATTTACCTTTTAATGAAACTATCAGGTCCAGATATTGTTCTGATTTAGCACATTTTCCCATTTAGGACTTGAACTATCAGGATGATCTTCACAATCATCATCAAAACTTGCATGAAAAATTGCATGTATACATCAAGGTTTTTTTCCTTGTGGACAGGGCCAAAGCTTTAATCCCAAATTTTATTCCCAATCCCAAAATTTATTCAATAGGTAACTCCAAGTGAAAGCAAATTCTTGAAAGATTTCTTGACAAGCCTAGAATCAGAAAAAAAGGAAGGTAGTAAGAAAAGGTAAATGTTTAGTGGTGCTGGTATTATAAGATTCAACTTCCAGGGAAGACAGACCACTGTACCTAGCAAGGAATCTTCCTCCCCCAACAGATTTCCATGTATATACTCCAAGTGTTTAGTTTTGAGTTATATCTTCTCTAAGGCTTACATGGTCATCCATCTCTCTTCTGTTCCAAAGTCTTTCTTGACATATATTGCTATCTTCAGTCTAGTTGTGTTAAATTTTTGTAAGCCTGAGATCTCTTCAATGTGTTAAAGGTGATATTGTTAGCTGATTTATTGGATATTGGTTTTATATTTTCAATTTCAGAAGACAGTCCTTATTGTCTTATTTCTACAATTTGACAGAGTTAAGAGAAGTCAAATCATCATAATATCAAGGTACAGTCAGCATGAACATCAAGTTTTGTTATTGGATTATGAGGCAGTCTTTTGGAAATTAATTTCTCCACAAAGAAAAAAAGTATATCTTTGATCAACTCTGCTCCTTATTTTGAATTTATCTATCCACTTGTTCCTAAAGTAGTCCTGCCAGATGATTATCAGTTTTAATTGGTTTTAAAATGTCCTTCCTTTAATAGAAATTCAGATCCAGGAGACACAGAGATAAATCCCAAGGAAATCAACTCAAGGAAGTTCACACTAAGACACATAGTAATTAGAATGGCAAAAAGTAGTGACAAAGAACTTTAAAAGCAGCAAGAGAAAAGAAAACAGTTACATACAAGGGAAACCCCATAAGGCTATCAGCAGATTTTTCAACAGAAACTGCAGGTCAGAAGGGAGTGGCAGGATAATTAAGTGCTGGAAGGAAAGAATCTGCAGCTAGGAATATTCTGTCCAGCAAGGCTGGCGTTCAGAATAGAAGGAGAGATAAAGAGTTCCCAGACACACAAAAGTTAATGGAGTTCATAATGACTAAACCAGCTCTAAAAGAGATCTTAAAGGGGACTCTTTGAATGGAAAGGAAAGACCATAAGTGAGAGTAAGAAAAGCAGAAAGCATAAAAGCAGTAAAAATAAGCATATCTGTAAAAATAAGTCAAAAAGCTCAAAAAATTATGTAAAGTATGGCATCATATACCTAAACATGAGGAGGAGAGGAGTAAAGAATGGGTTCAGACTTAAGTGACCATCAACTTCATGTAGATTGCTTTGTGCATAAGATGTTATATACAAACCTAATGGTAACCACAAATAAAAAACCAGTAATAGATATGCAAAAAATAAAGAGAAAGGAATCCAACCATGTCACTAAAGAAAGCCAACTTATGGTGAAAAAAGAGAGCAAGGGAAAAAAGGAGCAGAGAAGATCCACAAAAACAAACCCAAAACAAATAACAAAATGGCAATAAATACATACCTATCAATAATTGCTTTGAATGTAAATGGACTAAAATGATCCAGTCAAAATACATAGGGTGACAGAATGGATTTAAAAAAAGACCCATCCATATGCTGTGCACAAGGGATTCACTTCAGACCTATGGATGCATGCAGTTTGAAACTGAGGTTATGGAAAAATATTTACAATGCAAATGGATGTGAAAAGAAAGCTGGGGTAGCAATTCTTATGTAGACAAAATAGACCTTGAAACAAAGATTAACAGGAAACAAGAAGGGCACTATATAATTATTAAGGGGATTATCCAACAAGAAGACATAACAATTGTAAATATTTATGCACCCAACATGGTAATACCCAAATACATAAAACAGTTAATAACAAATGTAAAGGAACTAATCAATAGTAAGACAAAAATACTAGGGGGCTTTAATATCTCATTTATATTAACGGACAGGTCATCGAAACAGAAAATGAACAAGGGAACAGTACCTTTAAGTGACACACTGGACCAGATGGATTTGATAGATATATTCAGGACATTCCATCCCAAAACAGCAGAATACACATTATTTTCAAGTGCACATGGAACATTCTCCAGAATAGATGGCATATTTGGTCACGAAACAAGTCTCAACAATTTCAAAATGATTGAAGATATACCATGCATCTTTTCTGACCACAGTGCAATGAAACTGGAAATTAACCACAAGAAAAGATCTGGAAAGACCACAAATATGTGGAGGTTAAATAACATGCTACTAAACAATGAATGGGTAAACCACAAAGTCAAAGAGGAAATAAAAAAATATTTGGAGCCAAATGAAAATAACAACACAACAATCCAAAATCTTTGGGATGCAGCAAAAGTGGTTCAAAGAGAGAGTTTATAGCCTACTTCAAAAAGCAAGAAAAATCTCAAATAATCTAACCTGATGCCTAAAGGAGCTAGAAAAAGAATATACAAAACCCCAAAGGGTTTTTGGAAGGACAGCAGAAAGAAGGAAATAATAGAGAATTGGGCAGAAATAAATGATAAACTAAAAAATATAATAAAACAGATCAATGAAATCAGGACCTGCTTCTTTGAAAAGATAAACAAAATTGATAAACCTCTAGCCAGACCCATACAAAAATTATGTCAACAAATTGGTCAACCTAGAAGAAATGGGTAAATTCCTAGAAACTATATAACCTCCCAAAACTGAAACAGAAAGAAATTTGACCAGACTGATTACCAGCAATGAAACTGAATCAGTAATCCAAAACTCCCAGTAAATAAAAGCCCAGGATTTGACAGCTTCACAGGTGAATTCTATCAAACATTTAAAATAGAGTTAATATCTATTCTCTTCAAACTATTCCAAAAAATAGAACAAAAACTTCCAAATTCATTCTATGACTCTAGCATAGAGTCCAAGACCAGATAAAGACACCACAGGAAAAAGAACTACAGACCAGTATCTCTGATGAACATAGGTGGAAAACTCCTCAACAAAATAATAGCAAACTGAATCCAACAATACACTAAAAATTGGTTCATCATGATAAAGTGGGACTTATTGCTAGGATGCAAGGTTGGTCTAGTATTCACAAATCAACCAACATGATACATAACATCAAAAAAGAAAGGCTAAAAACCATATGATCATTTCAATAGATGCAGGAAAAGCATTTGACAGAGTACAACATCCATTCATGATAAAAGCTCTCAACAAAATAGGGTTAGAGGGAATATAACTCAATATAATAAAGACAATATATGAAAAACACACAGGTAACATACTCAATTGGGAACATACTGAGAGCTTTTCCCTCAAGGTTAGGAACAAGACAAAGATGTCCATTCTCACAGCTTTCATTCAACATGGTACTGGAAGTCCTAGCCATAGGAGTCAGACAAGAGAAAGGAATAAAAGGCATCTAAATTGGTAAGGAAGAAGTAAAACTGTCACTATTTGCAGATGACATGATGCCCTATAAAGAACACCTGAAAGACTCTACCATAAAATTACTAAAACTGATAAATGAATTCAGTAAGTTCACAAGATATAAAATCAATGCATTGAAATCTGTGGCATTCTTATACACTAGTAATAAAGGATTAAAAAGAGAAAATAAGAAAACAATCTTATTTGCAGTTACAACAAAAACAATAAAATGTCTCAGGATAAACTTAACCAAAGAGGTGAAAGACCTGTACTCTGAAAACTACAAAACACTGATGAAAGAAATTCAAGGTGACACAGTATGGAAAGACATTTCATGCTCATGGATTAGAAGAACAAATATTCTTAAAATGTGCATACTGCCCAAAGCAGTCTACAGGTTTAATGCAATCCGTATCAAAATACCAACAACATTTTCCATAGAACTAGAACAAGAGTCCTAACATTTGTATGGAACCACAGAAGACCCTGGACAGTCAAAGCAATCTTGAAGAAGAAAAACAAAACTGGATGTAGCACAATTCCAGATTTCAAGTTATATTACAAAGTGTCAGTAATAGAAACAAAGGTACTGGTATAAAAAATAGACACACAGATCAGTGGAATATATCAGAAAACCCAGAAATAAACCCAAAATTATATGGTCAGTAATCTTCTACCAAGGAGGAATGAATACACAATGGGGAAAAGGCAGTGTCTTCAACAAATGGTGTTGGGAAAACTGGACAGGAACATGCAAAAGAATGAAACTGGACCACTTTCTTTCACCATAGACAAAAATAAACCCAAAATGGATTAAAGACCTAAATATGAGACTTGAGATCATAAATATCCTAGAAGAGAACACAGGCAGTAATCTCTCTTACATTGGCCATAGCACATTTTTCTAGGTATGTCTCTTGAGGCAAGAGAAACAAAAGTAAAATTAAATTAGTGGGGTGACAAAAACAAGTTTCTGCTTAGCAAAAGAAACAATTGACAAAACTAAAAGGCAAACTATGGAATGGGAGAAGATATTTGCAAATGACATATCCAATAAATAAAGAGTATCCAAAATATATAAAGAACTTACAAAACTCAGTACCCCCAATCAAATAATTCAATTAAAACTGGGCAGAAGCTATGAACAGACATTCTCCAAACAGACATCCAGATACCTAACAGATATGAAAAGATGCTCAACATTGCTCATCATCAGGGAAATGCAAATCAAAACTACAGTGAGATACTAATGAATACCTGTTAAAATGACTAAAATCGACAACACAAGAAACAACAAGTGTTGGTGAAATGCGAAGAAAAAGGAACCCTCTTGCACTATTGGTGGGAAGCAAATTGGTGCAGGAATTGTGGAAAACAGTATGGAGCTTCCTCAGAAAACTAAAAATAGACCACGCTATAATCCAGGAATCACGCTATTGGGTATTTAATGCCAAAATACAAAAACACTAATTCAAACGGATTCATGCACCCCTATGTTTATTGCAGGATTAATTACAATAGCCAAGCTATGCAAGTAGCCTAAGTGTCCACTGATAGGTGAATGAAAAAAAGAAAAAAAAGTATTATATATACACAATGGAATGTTATTCAACCATAAAAAAGAATGAAATTTTCCCATTTTCAATGACACATATACAGCTAGAGAGTATAATGCTAAATGAAATAAGTTAGAGAAAGACAAATACCGTATGATTGCACTCATATGTAGAATTTAAAAGCAAAACAAACAAAGTTTAAAAAAAAGAGAAAGCAAAAAACAGACTCTTAACTATAGAGAACAAACATATGGTTCCCAGAGGGAGATGAGTAGGGGATGGGTGAAATAGGTGAAAGGGGTTATGAGTACACTTATCTTGATAAGCACTGAGTAAGATATGCTATTGTTGAATAACTGCATTGTACACCTGAAACGAATATACCACTGTATGTTAATTGCACTGGAATTAAAATAAATAAAATCTTCTTCCAAACATATAATACACTCTACTATTAAAATTTACCTATCAAAAAAATCAATTAGTCTTTCCTTCTACATTCATTGTGTTTATTATACCATTGTTATTTGTTTGTTTGTTCCTGAGATAATGTTTGATTTCTTAATCTGCAGCCTTCTTTTCTATTATATATATTTAAAGTTATACATTTTCTTCATGTACAGTTTTGGCTACATCACATATGTGTTGTTATGTATTATTATTATTATCATTGAATGCAAGTATTTTCTAATCTCCATTATAATTTTTTCTTTGATTTGTGGATTACTCAGTTTATTTCTTAACTTCAAACATATGAGAAATTTATAGTTATCCTTGAATTAATTTCTTACAGTTTCATTATGGTTAGGGAGTATTGTGGTTAGAGATAATGCTGTCTAGAATTCAATCCTTTGAAAATTTTTGAGAGTTGCTTTATATCTCAACATACATAGATTTACAAAAATATCACATTGCTGCTTGATGATTATTTAAATTCTACAGTTGTTGGAAGCTATATATTTATCTGTAGATCAAGAGTGTTAATAGTCATCAACTTTTTTCCATCTCTGCTCCTATCTTTTGCTGCTGTTTCTAGCAATTACTGAGAAAATAATATTGAAACCACTTAATTGTGACTGAATTTGTTAATTTCTAGGCATATCAGTTTTACATTATAAATTTTCAGAATATTATATCAGGTGCAGTAAGTCTAAAATTGTAAATCTTCCTGGTGAATTTATACTTCTTCCATTATGTGGTGAAACTCTCTCCAGTGATTTTTGCTTTAATATGTATTCATTCATTATTTGTATAGTAATCACAGGATTCTTTCAGTTATTATTTAAAGGATCTATCTTTTTTCTATCATTGTACTTATATTTCTATATCCTTAGGTTTTAGCAAAAGGCATAATTAAATTTTTTCTTATTTTACAATTTTCTTTTTAAATTTTTTAAATGTTTATTTTTGAGAGAGACAGAGAGACAGAGCATGAGCAGGGAGGGGCAAAGAGAGACAGAGACACAGAATCTGAAGCAGGCTCCAGGCTCTGAGCTATCAGCACAGAGCCCAATGCAGGGCTAGTACTCATGAACTGCAAGATCATGACCTGAGCGGAAGTTGGATGCTTAACCAACTGAGCCACCCAGGTGCCCTTAAAATTGTCTTTTAACTGAGCATTTATCCATTTAAATTTACTGTAATTGATAATTGGTTATTATAATTTTTAAATATAATAGGCATAGTGTCCAAAAAAAAAATAGAAGTCCTATGAATGATTGCAATTGTTTAAGAGATAAATAAATAATTATTACATAAATTATTTTTGTATTTTAAATAGTAATTTATATATTATGAAATTTTATGCTATAATTATACCTAGATGCTTTATTAATAGTTAAATATAGGACTAATTTTGATTATTTCTAATAATTTCATTGCAAGATTAAAATTACATCTTGAACTGAAATATTTAGAAATATTTGTAACAGTGAAATTGAGGTTTGCATTACATTAAAGCGTTTTGAGATTACATTTCCATTTGCCAATTTTTTTAAGTTACAATAGCAAAGTTACATAAAAGGCAGGAAGAATTATATAAATACTTAATTTTTAAGAATAAGCATTTTTTGATCTTTTTTCATATGCTGTTAAGATACTTATTATCTTGGATCCTAAAAACAGATAGAAAAAAGGCAAATGTTTCTGTGAAGTTTCTTCACATTTATAAAACTCTCTCTAATCTAAATAGTGCGCTACTGGATAGGGCAAATGATAAGATAAAAACATACCCCATGAGTCCTAATGCTAATTCTACATTGCTAATCTCTTCAAGAGGAAGGTATTTTTCTCTGCCTAAGACATAAAAATATTTCCATTCTCACATCTGGTTTTAACATATTGGGATAAAGACTCACAGTTCCCACTTTCCATACAAAAAATATTTAGAAGAAAAAGGAACAAAATATAAGTGGACCTTTAATGAAACCAGAAGTTAAACAGTATTTGAATGTTTCAGGAAATACTACCAGCTGTAGTGGGTCTCACAAATAGCACTGGGATAATGATGCAAGGAAAAAAATATGGGTGCAGAACTCAGAGAAAGCCAAAAGTGGACTGTTCTTCCAAGGTAAAGTGCATACCCTAAGGACAAAACCCATTAGAAACAGGAAAGGCATGATGGAATCATTCCAGTATGCCCTGTTAGTCTGGAGTTCCAAGAAGTTTGAGTGTGAATAAAAGTTTGTAGGAAGTAGTATATCAGTGATGGAGAGGGAAGAGAAATCTTGGATTGTAAGAAGTACCAACTGCCAATATGGGTTTGTTGGGAAATACTACAGGAACTCAAAATGCTTAGTGTCTCAGTACATAAGATCTGCTGCTAGTCTGTAATACAGACCTGGCACCCTTTCTCAGTGAATCTCCTAAGTAGATGCTCTAAGAGGAAGTCATCTCACTGAAAGAAATCACAAGAATGAGTTAGAGAGGGAGGGAGGCAAACCATAAGAGACTCTTGAAAACTGAGAATAAACTGAGGGTTGATGGGGGTGTAGGAGGGAGGGGAAAGTGGATGATGGGCATTGAGGAGGGCACCTGTTGGGATGAGCACTGGGTGTTGTATAGAAACCAATTTGACAATAAATTTCATATTTAAAAAAAAATAATGACCTTTGGTATAAATAAAAGTTGTCTATAGGAAGATAATATAAGAAACCATGAAGAAACTAAGAGGAAAATACAATGATAGATGAAGAATATTTTTATAAACATATTTCAGTGGGACAGGTAAAAATTGTAAAGAAATATATTTATATTTAAAAATTTATGGTATCAGTCAATAGTATAAAATAAATACCCCAAGTAGAGTTTCAAGAATTAAGATACAACGTTTCAAGATAATAGGAGATAAAATGTGAGTTTTTCAAAGCTCAGGAAATAAAGGGAAGAAAAAAACACAGATAAATGCAGTTTGAAATCAGTGCAAAGAAATGATACTGCTGAAAATCTAGAAGGGAGATAAAACATTTATGTGACTGGTGTTCTGCAAGAAGAAAGTAAAATAATGGGGCAGGAAAAATACATATATTACATTAAAATATTCTGTAAATAAAAGAGGACTTAAATTTATAGTTTGAAAAAGTAAACTGTATATTAGAAAGTATTTATCTAGTAAGACTAATACTAAGACCTTTTGTATTTCAATGAGAATGAATCCTTTAGGCAACCAGATAATGATCAAGTCACATATGGGGATAGTGAGTAATCAAATGTGCCCCATACTATTCATTGCGGGGTTTTTTTCCCCATTTCTAATTTAAGTTACACTTAGTTAACATATAGTGTAATATTAGTTTCAGGAATAGAATTTAGTGATTCATCACTTACGTTTAACACCCAGTGCTCATCACAAGTGCCCTCCTTAGTATCCAGCACTCATGTAGCTCATCTGCCACCCACTGGTCCTCCAGTAACCCTCAGTTTGTTCTCTATAGTTAAGAGTCTGCTTTGTGGTTTGCCTCTGCCTTTTTCCCCCGCTATGAACATCTGTTTCATTTCTTAAATTCTACATATGAGTGAAATTAGATGGTATTTGTCTTTCTCTAACTGACTTATTTTACTTAGCATAATATTCTCTAGCTCTATCTATGTCATTCAAATGGCAAAATTTCATTCTTATTGATTACTGAGTAATATTCCATTGAATATATAAATCACCTCTTCTTTATCCACTCATCAGTCAATGGACATTTAGGCTTTTTCCATAATTTGGCTATTGTTGATAATGCTGCTATAAACATCAGGGTGTGTGAGTCCCTTCAAATCAGTATTTTTATATCTTTTGTGTAAATAGTAGTGCAGTTGCTAGATCATAGAGTATTTTTAACTTTTTGAGGAACCTCCATACTCCTTTCCAGAGTGCTTGCACCATTTGTATTCCCACCAGAAGTGTAAAGAGGGTTCTCCTTTGTCCACATCCTTGCCAACACCTGTTGCTTCCTTTGTTGTTAATTTTAGCCATTCTGACAGGTGTGAGGTGATACCTTATAATCCAGTTAAGAATTGGCAGAGATAGTTATGAATAGACATTTATACAAAGAACACATACAGGTGGCCAACAGACACATGAAAAAATGCTCAACGTAATTCACCATCAAGGAAATACAAATCAAAACTACAATGAGATATCAAATCATCACAGGTCTTAATGCCAGAAATCAGGTGTGCAATGTCTAAAAGCCCACAGGAAGCAATATGTGACCCAATAATTTTATATCCATTTAAAATGTCATTCCAGTATAAAGATAATTTAAAACTTATTTGAATATTCTATAACTCAGGGACAATTCATTCCATGAGCATTTATTAAAACATAAATACTGATATAGTCACATTGGGGGTTAGGGCTACAAAATGTGGATTTGAGGCAGACCACAATTCAGTTCATAGCAGAACACCAGAGCTTTTGTTCAGTATCAATAAAAAATAAATTCTCAAAGAAAAACAAGCCAACAATAAAATTAATGAAGAAACTATAGTAAAATAGCTGCTGATGAGAATTGAATCCATTGAATTCTAGCACTAAGAGTAAAGAAGTGTGAAGATCATAAACCCTAACAAGATAGAAAGTGAGCTTAACAAATGTTATCTGGGAAGGAGATGGTGGAGAAGGTGGTGATCAGAATACTGATTTCTTCAATGTTTATAGAGAGGGTAGTAGGAAAATGATAATCAGAAATCAAATTTGAAATCAAGTAATCAAAAGATGGAGTTATGAGTATATTAAAAGTAATAAGGTTAACATTCAAAAGATATTATCTACTAAAATTGAGTACAGGAGAATATGAAAAAATATTAAATCCCTCATTATGCATATGAGGAAGTAGTAAATATTAAAAATAGTAAATAAATATCATGTACTTAATATGATATAAAGCTATACTTGTGAAAGTAAACATTAGTACTTTCTAGTTATAAACTTTACATTAGCTATAAATGTTAAAAATCCTCAGAAGGAAAATTAAAAACAAATATTGACAAAATATTCATAAAAATGGAAAACATTTAACATAAAGTTTGCTGATAAATAGGTCATATCAAAAAAATATTTTAATGTTTATTTTTAAATTTTGAGACAGAGAGGAGAAGGGGTAGAGAGAGAAAAGAAAGAGAGATTTCTAAGCAGGCACCATGCTGTCAGTACAGAGCCCAACTCAGGGCCTGAACCCACAAACCACGAGATCATGATCTGAGTTGAAACCAAGAGTTGGACACTTAACTGACTGAGCCAACCAGGGACCCTGATAATGTCCTATCAAAATTTTTAACTTCACAAAATTTAATTAAAATGAAAAATTACTCCAATTATCTCAAAATAAAATTAACCTGTAAATTAAATATAAAAAATATAAAACCACTGCTTCAAAAAGATTAAAAGTAAAAAGATGATGAAGATATAACAAACCAAGGCAAACCAAAGAAAGCAGTGGCATGATAGTAATATCAAACAAATTGAATTAAGACATCTCTCCTATCACAGAAAAAAAAAAAGAGATGAAGAAGGCATTTTTATCATGAAACAGGGTTAATTCCAAATGAATATTTATAACTTGTAAATATATATGTATAAAATAGAGAAGTATCAACATTATATAACCAAAGGTACAGGAAATGCAAAGAATAGTCAAGAACACATTTAGATTATGTCATTTTAATTTGCTTGTCCCACTCTGTCACATACAAATGGCCAAAAAAAAAGTAAGGATATGAGAGCCCTAAATCACATAAAATTTAATAATATAAATTTTATTGGTATTCATTGGAGTTTTTACCCAGAAATCTAAAAACATGGTTTCTTTTCAAATGTGCAAGAAAGCAATCATAAAAATTGATTTTATGTTAGGCATCAGAGGAAAAACTAAGTGTTTAAAAAAAATACAGCAAGCATTCTCTGATTACAATGTTGTAATAAAACAAAAGTAGTACCTTTACTTACCAACTGAAAATTAAGAAAATTAAAAATCAAAATTTTTAGAGTCAAAGACTCAGTTGAAACAAAGGTTACAGAATATCTAGAAAATAATGATAATGAAGATACCATATGAGGAATAACAAAAGCCATGCTCAGATGAAAACTTACAGCCTAAACACATATTAATATAAGAAATAATTAAGATAGATTGAATTAAGTATTAAGTATATAGATATTGGTTCTCTTGCTGTAGTTTTCTAATTTTCTTTTTAGGCTATTTTTTCCTTTTTTGTGTGTTTTGGTTCTACTATTAACACTTCTGTTTAATCTGATATTTCTGCTATCATAGTTATTTTTTAAATATTTGTTTATTTTGAGATAAAGAGCTCATGTATGGGGGTGTGAGTGGGGAAGGGTAGAGAGACAGAGAGGGAGAGAGAGAATCCCAAGCAGGCTCCACGCTGTCAGCACAGAGCCTGATGCAGAGCTCAGTCTCACAAACTGAGATTATGACCTGAACCTAAATCAAGAGTCAGACACTTAACCAAATGAACCACCCAGGAGCCCCCCTGCTATCATAGTTATTTATAAGAGTTTTTTCTTATTTAATGATCATTCCTGTTTGATAGCAGTCTATTATTATTTCATCTAACAAACATATTGGCTTATCTCTTTGAATATGTTAATGATTTTCTAATTTAAAAAATTTCTCTGCATGATTCTGTTTGTTTCATACTTTTTCTGTGCTTGTATTGTTCTCTGTATTTTAGTACAAAAATGTCCTCATATCTGGCAATTCTTGGCTCTTTGCTGATTTCAACAGTAAGAAACATAAAAGGTGATTTGAGATTCTGAACTGTTGAGGATTTATCAAATGAGGTTTTAATATGAGGTCACCGACTCAGCACTTATATTTGTGAACATAAAATGTCGGTTTTGTTATATTCTCTCTTTATTAATTGGAATGCTCAGAGTGATCTCTTCTAACTTGTCCCTAGAATTCAAGAATTCTGGAAGTTTTGTGTGAGAAAAAAGCTAGGGGATCTAACTTTCTGTGTACAACATTTACTTCACTTTCCTTCCTCCTCCTTTTCTCAGCATGGTACTGCACCCCAACAGTACTTAGTATTCTTTAGAAAGAGCTTCATTTTTTTTAACCTTCAGAAGACAATAACCCTTTGGACTTGTGCTGCTTTATAGGAGATTTGGAAGGTAACTACTTCATAAGCAGCTTCCTGTTTTTGATACCACGTTTATCTCCATTTCCAGTAGTATGTGGTACAGCCAATTCCCGAGCTTTTGCAGTTGTGAAGTACAGTAAAACCTTGGATTGTGAGTACTTGTTCTTTGAGTATTCTGCAAGACGAGCAAACATTTCTAATACATTTTTAATTGATAAACGAGTGATGTCTCACAATATGAGTAGTATGTGATGCCAAGCATCACATGATCATAACTGAGCCGATGGTTCTTCTCTCTCTCTCTGTCTCTCTCTCTCTTACCATGGATTTGTGGGTGATCGTCTCTCATGCTCGGATGCTCCATCTCAGGCTGCAGTGTTTGGCAGAAATCAGTGATTTTTCAGAATTAGATATTGGTTCTCTTGCTGTAGTTTTCTAATTTTCTTTTTAGGCTATTTTTTCCTGGCACTAGTGTATTTTTTGTCACTTCAGAGCACCTATGGATAGTCCTTTGCTTTTCCATACAAGAGTAGGTTTAGGAATGTTTTGCTTCATTCTAGGTCAGGCTACTTGCAGATATAGACCCTTTCCTCTGCTGACTTATTGCTAGTTACATTAAATACAGTACATGACAAGAATTTATTAATACTGGACTATAGTCAACACCTGTGCGAGTGTATACAATGGCTCCCATGCAGAAAAAGGTTGAAAAGAAAGGCAGTAAGAAGAAGGAGGTGATTATGGTGGAAGTTAAGGAGGAAATCATTGAGAAGTGCAAATGAGGTATGCGAATAGACGAAATTACAAGATTATAAGAAGTCTGCATCTACATCTCATCTGTAGAGGAGGAGAAAAAAGTGAAGGAATCCCTCACTTCAGTGAGATTAGGGAGATGTGTAAAATGTGGGAAACTACAAAATTTTGCAGAAAAGCACCACTCGAATGAGGCTGTAGTAGTGCAAGCAATGAGTCTGTTTAACAGCAATACAATGTCACATTTATACAAAATCCTCAAAAGGAGGCAAAAGCAAATGTCATTGGATAAGTTCCCTGTTAAGTTTGCAGGAAAAGAAAAAAATCCATTGAGCCATTAGATACCAGTGATTCTGTTAGTGATAGTGAAGGTTGTCCTACACGATAACCCTCCTCTGGCTTGTCTCCCTCGCACCAGCCATGAAGGCTTTCAAAAGTACATGAAGGTAATTTGTTTATTTTTCTTTATATTTTGTATTTTCTTTATTATTTTGTATTATATTGCAGTATTGTAATCATTATTATATGAATATTTTTGGGTTGTGGAACGAAGCATCTGAGTTTCCATTATTTCTTATGGGGAAATTCGGTTTGATAGACAAGTGCTTTGGATTACAACCATGTTTCCAGAATGGATTATGCTTGCAAACCAAGGATTTATATATATATATATATATACATACATACATATACATATATGGAGAGAGAGAGATTATAAGTGTACCAAATTATATATTATATCACATATAATTATATATTATTGCATCATATATATGCTGTATATACTGTATGTATATTTTCTATGTGATATTATATATACTATATGTAACATATATAGTAGCAAGTTATATATTATTTATACTATATATTACATAGGATATTAATCATATTATATCATATACTATATACACACTAGCAGACTACCAAGTAATAAAGAGCCATAGTTAACACACAAATGTTTCTCATTAGACATTAACTTTAGGTTAAATAAGCAAGATTGGAGTTAAGAAACACAACTTTTGACTGTTAGTTATTTGGATGTGTACTGCCCCCAAATAATACCAGCTCAAGCAGAAAAAAATATCTGGCTCATTTGACATGCCATCTTCAGTTTCCATAAATTTCCTTAAGTAATAATCTACTACATACTCTTTTTCTATACTTCTTGTCCACTAAACAGTGACATTTTTAGAACAGAATAGCTGTAACATCACATATAATGAAAAGCATTGTTCAATTTCATACATAATCTCATAATTTGCATCTAGTTATTTATACCACAGATGGGCAGATGACTTGGTAGTATGCTATATGAGAAAATAAGCTGCCTTCGGATATTAAAAATGGCTTGCTTCTCGTAGAGATTCATTCCACTTAACCACAAAAGAAAGCCTATTAATTAGACTTTTGAATCCCATTAGGAAAAACAAATACCAATACTTAACTGCTCAAATATGACATGATGGAAAATTGCTAACATAATTAGATTTTTAATAGTGTTAATGACTCTTGTATCTTATTAATAAGGATTAAAACTAATGTAATACTATATGAAGAAAAATTGCCACTGTATGTTCTTCTACAGGGAAATGTAGCATGATTATGTCTATTTCCACATGAAGGGGTTTTAATTTTTATTCCCTTGCAGTTGTAATATAACTCACATGTTCCTTGGCTTAATATATTACCCCTGACATTATGTGACAGAAGGTCCTACAAGTACACCATTTAGGTCTGCAGTCTCATTAGATATCCTAAGTCAAGCATGATGTTGATTCTGGATGTAAAACTATACACACTGAAGGTTGAAATGTCTTTTCCCTGCCCTCTTTCTCTACATTTTTACAGATTATCACTTTTTTCAAAGCCTTTGTTTCAACTCATTTTTCCCATTTATTGGCCAAATTACATTCACTGTTTATACCATGCAATTAATCTTTTTTTTTTTTTTTTTTTTTTTGCATAGTCTCTCTCTTCTTAGTTACTCTATGGACATAAAAAGCATGTTTTATTGTCCAGTATGTCACATCAATTCGTTAAATAGCCAGTATTCATTTAGCATCTTCTTTATGTCTGTCATATTGAGGGCACTGAGTGTAATAAGAGACATTTTTTATCTATCTATCTATCTATCTATCTATTTTGAAGGAGTATGAGCAGGGGAGGAACAGAGAGAGGGAGAGAGGGAGAGAGAGAGAATTCCAAGCAGGCTCCATGCTGTCAGCACAGAGCCCAATGTGGGGCTTGATCCCATCAACCAGGAGATCATGACCTGAGCCATAATCAAGAGGTGGATGCTCAACTGACTGAGCCACCCATACACCCCAAGAGACAGTATTAAGAAAATACATAATCCTTGGGAGGATGTTGATTTTCTAAATGTTTTAGAATTTGGGTGTCTGAGTGGCTCAGTTGGTTAAGTGTCTGACTTTGGTTCAGGTCATGATCTCATCATTTGTGGGTTCTAGCTCCATGTCAGGTTCTGTGCTGACAGCTCAAATCCTGGGGCCTGCTTCGGATTCTGTGTGTGTGTCTCTCTCTGTCCCTCATCTGCTAGTGCTCTGTCTCTCTCTCTCTTTCTCAAAAGAAATAAACATTAAAAATAAATGTTTTAGAATTATTTTTAGAAAATAAAAAGTACAAAATTAATATTTCTATGAGTTCCTCCAACTAGCTGAATTCACCATTACGGCTGCCACAAAGACAAATGGATGTTCATTTCCAAACTAGGCACCAAGAAGAACATCTGAGAAAACAGCCAATATTTGAGACAGGTGGCTTGCAAACCAATTTACAAACTCACCAAATACATACATATTATAAAATAATTAATTTAATGACATACAGTGTGACTTAGCATTTGTATTCATTCTCTCTCAGTACTGGCATGTCACTTTAATGTGATTCTATTATCAGGTAGACATCTACTACTCAAAGTATAGTCCTTGAACCAGCAATGCCAGCATTACGAAAGGGCTTCCTGGAAGCCCTTGGGTGCCACCCCAGAGATTCTGAATCATGATCTCTAGTTTAACAAATTACTCAAGTTACTCTTATACACAGTAATGTCTGAGAAGCATTGGGCTGCATTTGCTTAAATAAGGTGAAAGTCTTCTTGCACTGAAAAAGGGGAGGTGATGGTAATCCAGCTCAGGCCATCAAGAGCATAATGTTTATCTGAGAGCAATAATTCAGGCAGTGTTGTTCGAAACTGAAGTTACTTAAGAAAGTAATCATCATAATGAAATAATTTGAAAATATATACAGTGGTTTTCCACTGTGGCTGTACATCTAAAATTGCCTGGGGAGATTTTTTTAAGTTGTTATTTAAATTCCAGTTAGTTATAATACAGTGTAATATTAGTTTCAGGTGTGGAATATAGTGATTCAATACTTCCATGCAACACCCGCAGCTCATCACAACTGCAGTGCTGAATCCATCTGGGGAGCTTTTTAAAATAAGAATCCTTTGGTCTCAACTCCAGAGAGAATCTCCAGAATCAGAGATTCTGATTTAATTTTTCTGGTGAGTTTTTTATGCATCAGGATTTTTTAAAAGTTCCATATGAGTTTTATGTGCAGTTAGAGCTAAGAACCATTGATAAAATACGAGAAGTTGTTTAGATAACTGGGTTTGAGGAAGAGAAAACTTATGTGGATGATCATAGAGTAGGTTAATTTTGTGTAGTTCTAGGAAGCAGAATGGGACACTTAATGATTTAAGACCAATATAAAAATAATGGTAGTTTGAGCATATGAAACAAAAATGGGCATCTTTGAGGGTACCTATTGAGTTCAGGTGGAAACTGCACAGCCAAAAGGCCTTCAGTGACACTATTGAACACTCATGCATTTAGCATTGTGCATTGGCTCAGTAGGGTACACGATTGCCAGATTGTGTTATAATAGAGTAATAATAAGTATATTTAATGAGCACTTTCTGTGTTGGGCACTTTACATGAATTACTAGATTTCATCCAACCACAATTCTATGAGGACAAGTTCTTTGAAACCAAGGCTTAGAGAATTGAAATAAATTGCTTGAGTTTCCAAGTTACTAACAGGAACAGGCTTCAAACCAGGACTTACCAGACCCAACATCCCATAATTTTAACCCCATACAGTTCTACCATGATGCTCATGGATACTCAATTCTATGATTCTTAGGTGTGCCATGTAGCAATCACTATACTGTTCACTTGAAGATCAAATTTAATGACCAGAGAGGCTTACTTAAGCAAACTGCCGTAAACATTAAAGAATAGTTTTAAAATCACTTTTTTGAAACTTAGAAAACAGAATGTCATTGAGAGAACAAACCTGGGTTAAAGGACCTAGAATCTTAAAATAAGTAAGTAGATAGATAGATGATGATGATAGAAAGATAGATAGATAGATAGAACAAATAATAAAACTAGGCACTTTGCAATACCAATATGTTTTGTTACAATTCCTTTTGTCCCCCTCAGCTGTGATTGAAAGCATATTTGTTCTTACTCTCTCTTTTTAAAAATTGTAATCTATGTTTGTATTGCAGAACTAATTATGAGTCACCCAAGTGTAACCAAGGATTGCTGAGGGCTCCGGAAATAGGAAGAAGGAAATTCATTAACAAGTAATGGTGAGCTTATAGTTTCAAAAGGTCATTAGAAATGCTAAACCACAGAACACCATTGTCTGAGCTGGTACCATATCTAATCATTTATCAGTCCCAGGGTTCTGAACATTTGGTCATCATCAGTCTTCTTAGCCACCAAATAGAAAGTCAGCTGATTCTACACTATGAGCCTAGGGTTATAATGCTATCCTTTGTCTAGAATACACCAGCCCTTTCCTCCATTTCGAGATACCATGTTCAGTATGCATGTTAGGCACATGGAAGCCTGGGGATCTTCAGTTTTCAGCTTAGGTGTGAACCCAAGTCATCACCTTTACTCTTCTCAGTGAAAGAACACCATAAGCTGACTTGTCAAGCTTTCATAAAAGAATTACTTAAATTTTTTTTTTTATTTTAAAGAGAGAGAGCATAAGTCAGGAGAGGGTCAGAAGAGAGAGAGAGAGAGAGAGAGAGAGAGAGAGAGAGAGAGAGAATCTTAAGCAGCCTCCACACTCAGCATGAAACCCAGTGTGGGGCTCGATCCGGTGGCCCTGGGATCGTCACCTGAGCTGAAATCAAGAGTCAGACACTCAATTGACTGAGCCTCCCAGGCGTCCCTCATATGAAAACTTCTTAAAAACAGGTATGGTGTAAAAATGTGAATCAAAAGGTATATATTTTGTAATCAAAAGGTGAATATTTTAGTGTTGTATTCCAGTAACTGCAAGTACTCTTATTCAGAGACCTAGGATAGAATAGCATAGCACAGACAACCATTACTATAGAAAACTTTCTGGGTGTATGAGGGGATCAAAAGGAATTTATTTTAGTGTCATTTTCATTAAATAATTTCTTCTGGACAGTCCAGTACCACTAAGATGCAGAAGCAAGAAAAGCAGTAAAATTTTTTTTCTGTAAAAAGCTAGATGGTAAATCTTTTAGACTTTGTGGACCATTAAAGTCTCTGCCACAGAAACTCAACTCTGTTGTAGTGAAAAGTAGCCATACAAAGTAGTCATAAAAATAGCCATAGTTAGTATGTAAACTAATGGACATGGCTGTCTTCCAATAAAATTTTATTTATGGATCATGAATTTTGAATTTCTAGTAATATTTACATAGCACAATATATTCTTCTTTTAATTTTTTTTCACCATTTAAAATGTGGAAACTACTCTCAGCTCATGGGCCTTACAAAACCATTTAGCTGACTACATTTCTCCCACAGGCTATAGTTTGCTTACACCTACTTTACTCTTCTAAGCACTCTGACTTCTAGAAGAGAAGTAAAATTGTCAATTTAATTCAGTAGATTGATTGATTTGTTAATTTATGTGTGTATATCAAGATGCTATCCATATTTCTTTCCAAAGGTGTTTAGAAATAAGAATTGGTAGTTAAATTATCACCTCCCTTATGAATTTTAGGATGTTTTGTTCTAGTTCTGTGAAAAACGCCACTGATATTTTGATGAGGATTGCACTGAATATGTAGATTGCTTTGGGTAATATAGACATTTTAACTGTTAATTCTTAAAATCAATGAGCACATAATATCTTCCCATTTATTTGTGTTGTCTTTAATCTATATGGAACCACAACCTCCTCCTGTCACAAAAAAAAAACAACAAAAAATCCAAAAATCCTGAATAGCCAAAGCAATCATAAGAAAGAAGAACCAAGCTGGAGGTATCATGCTCCCTGATTTCAAACTATACTATAAAGCTGTAGTAACCAGAACAGTATTAGGATGCTGACGTGAAAACAGACATATACATCAATATAATAGAATAGAGAGCTCAGAAATAAATCCATGCACATATGGCCAATTAATCTATGACAAAAGAGGCAAGAATATACCAAGGGGAAAAGATGGTCTCTTCAATAAATGATGTTGGGAGAGTTGGACAGCTCCATGCAAAAGAATGGAACTCGACTACTATGTTATACCATGCACAAAATAAATTCAAAATGGGTTGAACACTTGAATGTAAGACCTAATACCATAAAACTCCTAGAAGAAAACACAGGCAATAACTCTTGGACTTCAGTCTTCACAATATTTTTTGGACCAGTCTCCTCAGGAAGGGCAACAAAAGTTAAAATAAACAAATGGGATTACATCAAGTTAAATTGCTTTTGCACAACAAAAGAAAGTATTAACAAAACAAAATAGCAACCTAGTGGATGGGAGATAATATCAGCAAGTCATACATCCATAGTGTGTGTATATATACACACATATATATAATTAATAATATTATATATTATGTTTAGTATATATATAACAAACCAAGTTTGCTCCCTATATCTATGAGTCTGTTTTTGTGTTGTTTTCTTTGTTCATTTGTTTTGTTTTTTTTTATTCCATATATATATATATATATATATATATATATATATATGGTAAATATATATATATATATATGGTAAATATATATATATATATATACGGTAAATATATATATATATATATATACGGTAAATATATATATATATTACATATATATGTGTGTGTGTGTGTGTGTGTATATATATAGAGAGAGAGAGGGAGCTAATAAACATTTTTCAAAAGAAGACATACAGATGGCTAACAGACACATGTTCAAGTTCACTAATCATCAGGGAAATGTAAATAAAAACCACAATGTGATATCTCATTATACCTGTCAGAATGTTTGTTATCAAAAAGACAAGTGTTGGTGAGTATGTGGAGATAAGTCAACTTAGGTATGCTGTTGATGAGAAAGTAAATTTGTGCAGTCACTATGGAAAACATATGGACAGTTCTCAAAAAATTAAAAATAGGCTACCATATGATCCAGTAATTCCACTTCTGAGTATTTATCTGAAGAAAGTGAAAACAGCATTTTGAAGAGATATATGCTCCTCTCTGTTTATTGCAGCATTATTTACAATAATCAAGTTATGGAATCAGCCTAAGTGTCCATGAATAGATGAATGGATATAGAAGATATGGTATATATGAAATGAAATATTACATAGCCATAAAAAATGAAATCTTGCCATTTATGAGAACATGGATGGACCTAGAGGGTGTTGTGTGAAGTGAAATAAGTCAAAGAAAGACAAGTTTCATATCTTTTCACTTACACATGGAATCCACAAAACAAAACTAATGAACAAACAAAACAAAAAAGAAACAGACTCATAGATACAGGAAACAAACTTGGTTATCAGAGAGGGGAGGAACTGGGTGCCAGGCAAAACAGGTGAAGGGGATTAAGAGGCACAAACTTCCAGTTATAAAATAAGTCACGGGAGATGTAATGAACAGCATGGGGAATATAGTCAATAAAATAATAATTAACTTTGTATGGGGGTCATTTAATGATGTATAGAAATATCAAATCACTATGATGTACACCTGAAACCAATGGGATATTGTATATCAGTTATATGTCAATTACAAAATCATCATCATCATCATCATCATCATCATCATCATCTCACCTCCCTTGGGAGCAACCTGGTTTTGATTCTTGGCCAAAATAATAAGACACATACTATAGTAAATAAATTTGGAATATAAAGTCCTGAATTTGAGTCACTCCTTACCCATGTGACTGAAAAATTACTTTATGTTTATGATTCTTAAACTCTATCAGCAAAATGGAAATAATGCTTATAATAAAGTGAGGAGCAAAGAAGATTCTCTGAGTAGATTATTTGTCATCTCTGGAATGCTATACAAAATATGCTTTGTTATTTTTAAATGTGAAAATGATACTAGCATACATTTACAATTATAATAATTACAGTTCTTCCTATGGGCTAGTCATTGTTTTGGGGCTTTCCATGTATTGATTCATTTGATCCCCACAACAACCACATGAAATGGGGACTTCTGTTATTTACCATTTTACATATTTGCATATTAGGACATAAAGAGTTTAAGTGATTTACCCATGGTCTCACAACTAGTAAGTGGCAGAGGTAGGATTTGAATCCTGCACTCTTGCCCCTGAATCCATACTCTTCACTGCTACCTCTTTTGTTTCATATTATGGTCTAGTCAAGTGCCACACACTGTACTAACCATGTCACAAATGCTATGTAATGGAATGCTGACCATAACCTTTTGATGTGGACATAGCAGCTTAGTAGTTAAGTGTGTAGGCTCTGAAGATGGGCTTCATGGACTCAGTTTTCTTCTTCCCTACTTTGCGAGCAAATTACTTATCTTTATTTAAGTCTGATTTTACTGAGAATGATAGTAATTATAGGCACCTTTTGAGTCTTGTGAAGATCAAATGAAATAATGCATGTAACATAGCTAGCATTGTCCCAGCTTGCAATTTTATATCTGTTCAGTCACTCACTTGCTTACTCATTCATTTATTTCTGTTTCTTAAATAGTGGAGTTTACTAAAATTTAAATAATGCAAGCATATATTTACATTTAAAATATTAATGCATATATTTTGTTTCCCAAAGTGGGGTATCTAAAATATCTGTAGTGAGCCATAGGTGCCAATCAATAAGAAAACACTAATATAGAGGGTGACATAGATTTTGGCTTTGCTAGTTTGATGTTGTGATACATGCCTAAAAACCCATTGACAGCATACCTGATATCTAAATTTTTTTATTTTGAACTTGACAGAGCACTTGAAAGATGCCTGCTTGAAGTTTAGTACTGAATGTATTAGTAAAAGCTTTCATTTATTGGCTTATACTTGATGATGTTACTTGATAAAAATAGAATTATGTAACAAGAGTTGCAGCATCTTGTGTTTTAACAAAGTATCTATGAAAAGACAAGTCCTGCAATATATAAGAAAACTTAAATGTATTTCTCAACATCTTCCCACAGATTATTCTTTAAGATGATTAGAATTTCCTACCTCTTGGAGGAACCTTTGGAATAACATATTTGGAAGACAGGTCTTGGTAGGTGATGAGAGAAGCTTTAGCTATGTGCTCTGGCTAATAATAGTGTCATAATATATTGCACACTTTCATTTCAGTCACAAATGGGAAGTAAACTTAGAAGGATATGATACACATCTCTCATTTTACAAATGAAGAAATGAAGAAACAGGCAAAGTAACTTGCCTACAGTCAAACAAGCAGAGAGAAAGAGTAAGCCTAGAATCCAAGGATCTCATCTCCTAATCCCACTTGTTTTCTACTACCATGTTCTCTCTTCTACATTTAATGATTTTACTGTCTTGCAAGCCCTCAGTAATTCAAATTTAAAAATCAAACTAAATGTATTCATTATTGAAATATTATAGGGTTCCTGATATAAACAGATCCATGAGGTTTATCTTTTTATCACATTTTAAAAAGCGTTTATAAGCTATAAAGCAGGTGTCGACCATTTTTATGAATTGCTTTATAAAAGGCATTCAATCCTATATTTTACTTATGTGATCTGCTAATTGATGAGAAAGATTGGCTATTTTAACTATTAGATTTGGGTTCATAAAACTGACACTTTTAAAGAAATCCATTCAATTAATTAACCAAAAAGTAGGAAAGAATATCCAATGGGAAAAAGACAGTCTCTTCAACAAATGGTGCTGGGAAAACTGGATAGCCACATGCAGAAGAATGAAACTGAACCACTTTCTTACACTATTCACAATAATAAATTTAAAATGTATTGAAGACCTAAATGTGGTCTTCAATATGGTGGTAGGTTTCAATATGGTCTTTTATGTGATAGGAAACCATAAAAATCCTAGAAGAAAACACAAGCAATAACCTGACAATTGGACATTGGCCATGGCAAGTTCTTACTAGATAGGTCTCCTGAGGCCAGGGAGACAAAATAAAAAACTATTGGGACTTCATCAAAATAAAACCTAGCTGCACAGCAAAGTAAACAGACAACAAAAATTAAAGGCAACCTATGGAATGGGAGAAGATATTTGCAAATGACATATCTGATAAAGGGTTTGTATCCAAAGTCTATAAAAAACTCATCAAACTCACCATCTAAAATACAAATCATCCAGTTAAAAAATGGGCAGAAGTGATGGTGAACAGACGCGTGAAAAGATGCTCAACATCAACTTATCACCAGGGAAATGCAAATAAAAACTACAATGAGATATCACCTCACACCTGTCAGAATGGCTAAAATCAACAACACAAGCAACAATAGATGTTGGTGAGGTTGTGGAGAAAGCATAACCCTCATGCACTGTTGTTGAGAATGCAAACTCACCAGAGTGAGTGTAGCCACTCTGGTTAAAAATAGAGCTTCCCTATGCACCCTGAGGTATTCACCCAAAGGATACAAAACTATTATTTTGAAGGGATACATGTACCGGATGTTTATAGCAGTGTTAACTACAATAGGCAAATTATGGAAACAGCCCAAGTGCTCATTGATTGGTGAATAGATAAGGAAGAAGTAGGGTGTATATATTCAATGGAATAGTACTTAGCCATAAAAATAGAATGAAATCTTGTCATTTGCAATGATGTGGAAGGAACTAGAGAGTATTGAGCTAAGTGAAATAAGTCAGTCAGAGAAAGACAAATACCATATGATTTCACTCATATATGGAATTTGAAAAACAAATGAGAAAAGGGGAAAAAAAGAGAGGAAAGAAAACAGACTCTTAATTATAGAGAACAGGTGGTTATCAGAAGGGACGTGGGTAGGAGGAAGGGTTAAACAGGTGATGGGGACTAAGGAGTGCACTTGTGATGAGCCATGGGTGTTGTATAGAAGCATTAAATCACTACATTGTACACCTGAAACTAATTTTACACTGTATGTTAAACTGGAATTTAAACAAAAACTTAATAAAAGCAATAAAATATTGATCCTACGTTGGCATTTGGCACTTGGTGACTGGTTTTATATTTGAAATTTTTACTTCTATTGATTGGAAATAAACATTTTAAAAATCTAAATATCAGTTTGACCATCAGATCTTTAAGATGAGATTCTAACAATTTCATGTCTTTACAAAAAATTTTATATTGTATTTATTTTTTTTTTGGGAGAGAGACAGAGAGTGAGTGGGGAAGGGCAGAGAGAGAGGAAGAGAGAGAATCCCAAGCAGGCTCTACACTGTCAGCATGGAACCTGATGTGGGTCTCAGACTCCCAAACCTTGGGGCTCAAACTCACAAACCGTAAGTTCATGACCTGAGCTGAAACTGAGTTGGACACTTAACCGACTCAGCCACCAAGGTGCCCTTAATTGCACCTCTTTCATCCAGTAGTAGTGGTAATGCCAGGTTGGAAGAGAGAGTACCAAGGGCAGTCTCTGAAGTACTGAGAAAGAAAAGTGTTTGTCCAGACAGAGATCCAACATGGAGGATATAGGGGGACCTGAAATTCCCTTGTCACTTAAATACAGCAGTGTTGAGGCCAAAGGACTTTGAATTCCAAGAGTCCGGGCTGCAGAGTGACAGAGACGTCTGCAGGGACCCACAGTGACAACCTGGCGGGCCATGAGGATACTTCAATGAACAAATCAAAGCTCACCTGGTGGAGGGTCCAAAACATCACTATGACTAGGGAGATAAAGCCACAAAGTGACCAAAGTCACAACAACAGGGAGCAAGGAACACACTCCAAAAAACACCTCCTGAAAGGCCAGGCCATGGACAGTGTATGGCCCACTCTTTAATATAGTAGTGCTTGCAGGTGCAGGACACATAACAAGCTTTTAAAACACATAGGGACAGAAAACTAGCCAAAATGATGAAACAGAAGAATTCTCTTCAAAAGAAATTCCAGGAAGAAATGGTAGCTAAAGAATTGATCAAAACAGATATAAACAATATAACTGAACAAGAATTTAGAATAATAGTCATAAGATTAGTTGCTGGGCTTGAAAAAAGCATAGAAGACAGCAGAGAATCTATTGTTCCAGAGGTCAAGGAACTAAAAATTAGTCATGATGAATTAAAAAAATGTTATAAATGAGGTGCAAAATAAACTAGAGGTGGTGACAGTGAGGATTGAAGAGTCGGGAGAATAAGTGAAAAAGAAGATAAAATTATGGAAAAAGATGAAGCTGAGAAAAAGATAAGAAAATTCTAGACCACAGGGAAGAATTAGAGAACTAAATGATTCAATGGAATGCACTAATATCTGTATCATAGGAGTTCCAGAAGAAGAAGAAGAAGAAGGAGGAGGAGGAGGAAGTAGTAGTAGTGAGAGAGAAAAGGGCAGAAGGTGTACTTGAACAAATCATAGCTGAGAACTTCCTCAATCTGGGACAGGAAACAGACATTGAAACCCAGAAGGCACAGAGAACTCCCTTCAGATGTAATAGGAGTCTATCTTCTGTATGACATATCATAGTGAAACTGGAAAAATACAAAGATAAACACAGAATTCTGAAAGCAGCTAGGGACAAACAGGCCTTAACCTACAAGGGTAGACACATAAGGGAAGTAGCAGACCTATCTACTGACTTGGCAGGCCAGAAAGAAATATTCAATGTGATGAATAGGAAAAATATGCAGCCAAGAATCCTTTATCCAGCAAGCCTATCATTCAGAATAGAAGGAGAGATAAAGGTTTTCCCAGACAAACAAAAGCTGAAGGAGTTCATCATCGCTAAACCAGCCCTGCAAGAGATCCTAATGGGGACTCTGTGAGTGGAATGTTGCAAAGACCACAAAGGACCAGAGACATCACTACAAGCATGAAATCTACAGATTACACAATGACTCTAAATCCATTTGTTTTTTATTTATTTATTTTACATTTTATTTATTTTTGATAGAGAGAGACAGAGTGTGAGCAGGGGAGGGGCAGAGAGGGACACAGAATCTGAAGCAGGCTCCAGGCTCTGAGTTGTTAGCACAGAGCCTGACACAGGACTCAAACTCACAAACCGCGAGATCATGACCTGAGCTGAAGTCAGATGCTTAACCGAGTCACCCAGGCACCCCTAAATCCCTTTCTTTTAAGAATAACACTGAATGTAAGTAGACTAAATGCTCCAATCAAAAGACATAGGTATCAGAATGGATAAAAAAAAAACAACAAGACTCATCTATTTGCTGTCTACAGGCAACCTACTTTAGATCTAAGGACACCTTCAGATCAAAAGTGAGCGGATAGAGAACCATCTACCATCTATCATGCTGCTGGAAGTCAAAAGAAAGCTGGAGTGGGCATACTTACATCAGACAAACTAGATTTTAAACTAAAGGCTGTAACAAGAGATGAAGAAGGACATTATATCATAATTATGGGGTCTATTCATCAAGAAGAGCTAACAATTATAAATGTGTGTGCACCCATTTCAGAAGAACCCAAATATACAAAACAATCACAAACATAAGCAATCTTATTGGTAAGAATGTGGTAATTGCAGGGGACTTTAATACTCCACTAGCAACAATGGACAGATCATCTAGGCAGAAAAACAATAAAGTATAATGCCCCTGAATTATACAGTGGACGAGATGGACTTGACAGATATATTCAGAGCTTTTTGTCTTAAAGCAGCAGAATGCACATTCTGCTTGAGTGCACACGGAACATTGTCCAAAATAAATCACATACTGGGTCACAAAACAGCCCTCAATAAATATAAAAAAAAATGAGATCATACCATGAACATTTTCAGATCACAATGCTATGAAACTTGAAATCAACCACAGGAAAAAGTTTGGAAAACTTCCAAATGCATGGAGGTTAAAGAACATCCCACTAAAGAATGAATGGGTCAACCAGGCAATTAAAGAAGAAATTAAGAAATATATGGAAACAAATGAAAATGAAAACACGACAGCCCAAACCCTTTGGGATGCAGCAAAGGGAGTCCTAAGAGGAAAATGCATTGCAATCCAGGCCTATCTCAACAAAAAAAATCCCAAATACAAAATCTAACAGCACACCTAAAGAACTAGAAGCAGAACAACAAAGAAACCCCAAGGCCAACAGAAGAAGAGAAATAATAAAGATCAGAGCAGAAATAAACTACAAAAAATCTACAAAAACTATAGAATCTACAAAAAAACTATAGAACATATCAATGAAACTAAGAGCTAGTTTTTTGAAAAAAAATAAACAAAATTGATAACCCCTAGCCAGACTTCTCAAAAAGAAAAGAGAGAGGACCCAAATAGATAAAAATGGACTTATCACAACTAATCCCTCAAAAATACAATTATTAGAGAAGACTATTAAAAATTATATGCCAACAAACTGGACAACCTAGAGAAAATGGAAAAATTCCTAGACACCCACACACTACCAAAACTCAAATGGGAAGAAATAGAAAATTTCAGCAGACCCATAACTAGTGAAGAAATGGAATCAGTTATTAAAAATGTCCCAACAAGTAAGAGTCCTGGGCCAGATGACTCCCAAGGGAAATTCTACCAGACATTTATTTATTTATTATTTATTTATTTATTTTACTTAAATTTTTTTTAAGAGTCATGTGTTTTATTTTTATTTATTTATTTATTTATTTATTTTAATATATGAAATTTATTGTCAAATTGGTTTCCATACAACACCCAGTGCTCATCCCAACAGATGCCCTCCTCAATACCCATCACCCACCCTCCCTCCCACCCCATCAGCCCTCAGTTTGTTCTCAGTTTTTAAGAGTCTCATATGCTTTGGCTCTCTCCCACTCTAACCTCTTTTTTTTTCATTCCCCTCCCCCATGGGTTCCTGTTAAGTTTCTCAGGATCCACATTAGAGTGAACACATATGGTATCTGTCTTTCTCTGTATGGCTTATTTCACTTAGCATAACACTCTCCAGTTCTATCCACGTTGCTACAAAGGGCCATATTTCATTCTTTCTCATTGCCACGTAGTACTCCATTGTGTATATAAACCACAATTTCTTTATCCATTCATCAGTTGATGGACATTTAGGCTCTTTCCATAATTTGGCTATTGTTGAGAGTGCTGCTATAAACATTGGGGTACAAGTGCCCCTATGCATCAGTACTCCTGTATCCCTTGGGTAAATTCCTAGCAGTGCTATTGCTGGGTCACTAGCAATAAAAATAGCGTAGGTCTATTTTTAATTTTCTGAGGAACCTCCACACTGTTTTCCAGAGTGACTGCACCAGTTTGCATTCCCACCAACAGTGCAAGAGGGTTCCTGTTTCTCCACATCCTCTCCAGCATCTATAGTCTCCTGATTTGTTCATTTTGGCCACTCTGACTGGCATGAGGTGATATCTGAGTGTGGTTTTGATTTGTATTTCCCTGATGAGGAGCGACATTGAGCATCTCTTCATGTGCCTGTTGGTCATCCGGATGTCTTCTTTAGAGAAATGTCTATTCATATTTTCTGCCCATTTCTTCACTGGGTTATTTGTTTTTCGGGTGTGGAGTTTGGTGAGCTCTTTATAGATTTTGGATACTAGCCCTTTGTCCGACATGTCATTTGCAAATATCTTTTCCCATCCCGTTGGTTGTCTTTTAGTTTTGTTGATTGTTTCCTTTGCTGTGCAGAAGCTTTTTATCTTCATGAGGTCCCAATAGTTCATTTTTGCCTTTAATTCCCTTGCTTTTGGGGATGTGTCAAGTAAGAAATTGCTACGGCTGAGGTCAGAGAGGTCTTTTCCTGCTTTCTCCTCTAGGGTTTTGATGGTTTCCTGTCTCACATTCAGGTCCTTTATCCATTTGGGGTTTATTTTTGTGAATGGTGTGAGAAAGTGGTCTAGTTTCAACCTTCTGCATGTTGCTGTCCAGTTCTCCCAGCACCATTTGTTAAAGAGACTGTCTTTTTTTCCATTGGATATTCTTTCTTGCTTTGTCAAAGATTAGTTGGCCATACTTTTGTGGGTCTAGTTCTGGGGTTTCTATTCTGTTCCATTGGTCTATGTATCTGTTTTTATGCCAATACCATGCTGTCTTGATGATTACAGCTTTGTAGTAGGGGCTAAAGTCTCTACCAGACATTTAAAGCAGAGTTAATACCTATCCTTCTCAAGCTGTTCCAAAAAATAGAAATGGAAAGAAAGCTTCCGGACTCATTTTATGAAGCCAACATTGCTTCAATTCCCAAACCAGACAGAGACCCTCCAAAAAAAGGAGAATTAGAGGCCAATATCCCTGATGAACATGGATGCAAATATTCTCAACAAAATACTAGCAAATCAAATTCAATAGCATATAAAAAGAATTATTCACCATGATGAAGTAGGATTAATTCCTGGGCTGCAAAGCTGGTTCATTATTTGCAAATCAATCAATGTGATACATCACATTAATAAAAGAAAGGATAAGAACCATATGATCCTGCTAATAGATGCAGAAAAAGAATTTGACAAAATTCAGCATCCTTTCTTAATAAAAACCTCAGGAAAGTCAGGATAGAAGGAACATACCTAAACATCATAAAAGCCTTATATGAAAAGCCCACAACTAATATCATCCTCAGTGGGGAAAAACTGAGAGCTTTCCCTATAAGATGAGAGATGTCCACTCTCACCACTGTTGTTTAACATAGTGTTGGAAGTCCTACCATCAGCAATCAGAAAACAAAATGTAATAAAAGGCATCAAAATTGGCAAAGAAGAAGCCAAACTTTCACTTTTCGTGGATGACAAGATACTGTACATGGAAATCCCGAAAGAGTCCACCAAAAGGCTGCTACAACTGATACATGAGGTCAGCAAAGTTGCAGGGTACAAAATCAAGGTACAGAAATTGGTTGCATTTCTATACACCAATAATGAAGCAACAGAAAGACAAAGAAACTGATCCCATTTGCAATTGCACCAAGAACCATAAAATACCTAGGAATAAACCTAACCAAAGATGTAAAAGATCTGTGTGCTGAAAACTATAGAAAACTTATGAAGGAAATTGAAGAAGACACAAAGAAATGGAAAAGCATTACATGCTCATGGATTGGAAGAATAAATATTGTTAAAATATCAATACTACTTAAAGCAATCTACACATTCAATGAAATCCCAATCAAAATTGCACCAGCATTCTTCTCAAAGGTTGAACAAACAATCCTAAAATTCATATGGAACCACAAAAGACCCCAAATAGCCAAGTAATATTGAAAAAGAAAACCAAAGTGGGAGGCATCACATCACAATCCCAGACTTGAGCCCCTACTACAAAATTGTAATCATCAAGACAGTATGGTATTAGCACAAAAACAGACACATAGACCAATGGAATAGAATAGAGAACGCAGAATTTGATCCACAAATATATGGTCAACTAATGTTTGACAAAGCAGGAAAGAGTATCCAATGGAAAAAAGAGTCTCTTTAGCAAACGGTGCTGGGAGAATTGTACAGCAACGTGCAGCAGAATGAAACTAGACCACTTTCTTCCACCATACACAAAAATAAACTCAAAATGGATGAAAGACCTAAATGTGAGACAGGAAACTATCAAAACCCTAGAGGTGAAAGCAAGCAACAGCCTCTTTGACCTCAGCCACAGCAATTTCTTGCTCGACACATCTCCAAAGGCAAGGGAATTAAAAACAAAAACAAACTATTGGGACTTCATGAAGATAAAAAGCTTCTGCACAGTGAAGGAAACAATCAACAAAACTAAAAGACAACCGACAAAATGGGAAAAGATATTTGCAAAAGACTTATCGGATAAATGGTTAGTATCCAAAATCTATAAAGAACTTACTAAATTCAACGCCCAAAAAACAAATAATCCAGTGAAGAAATGGGCATAAGACATGAATAGACACTTTTCCAAAGAAGACATCCACATGGCCAACAGACACATGAAAAGATGCTGAACGTCATTCATCATCAGGGAAATGCAAATCAAAACCACACTGAGATACTACCTCACACAGGTCAGGGTGGCTAAAATTAACAACTCAGGCAATGACAGATGTTGGCAAGGATGCGGAGAAAGAGGATCTCTTTTGCATTGTTGGTGGGAAAGCAAACTGCTGCAGCTGCTCTGGAAAACAGTGTGGAGGTTCCTCAAAAAATTAAAAATAGAACTATCCTACCACCCAGCAATAGCACGACTGGGAATTTATCCAAAGGATACAAGAGTGCTGATTCATAGGGACACGTGTACCCCAATGTTTATAGCAGTGCTTTCAATAGCCAAATTATGGAAGAGCCTAAATGTCCATCAACTGATGAATGGATAAAGAAGATGTGGTTTGTGTATACAATGGAATACTCTTTGGCAATGAGAAAGAATGAAATCATGCCCTTTGCAGCAATGTGGATGGAACTGGAAGGTATTATGCTGAGTGAAATAAGTCAGTCAAATAAAGACAGATACCATATGTTTTCATTCATTAACAAAGACCATGGGGGAAGGGAAGGGGAAGAAATAGTTATAAGAGAGGGAGGGAGCAAACCATAAGAGGCTCTTAAATACAGAGAATAAACTGAGGGTGGATGGGGGGTGGGGAGAGGGTGATAAGCATTGAGGAGAGCACTTGTGATGAGCACTGGGGGTTGCATGTAAGTGATGAACCACAGGAATCAACCCCCAAAACCAAGAGTACACTGTACAAACTGTATATTAGCCAATTTGACAATAAATTATATTTAAAAAAAAGTGTTTTGCCAAGACAATGGATAGCGAGAGAGAAAGGAGGACTTTAGATACAAAATTGCAGACCTTTACAGGTTATTCCTTAAGGGAATAGTGGAAGTTATTGTCAAGGAAAGATAGCAGACTTTGGACAAGATACATATATTGATCTTTTAGCTGAACTATTGACTGAACCTGTAGCCTTGCTCGTGACAACAGTCACTCTGTTGAGAATTCTGATGCTGTCCCTGGTGTTGTAATTTCACATTATAAAACTGCAAATGGAAGCATCATCAGGAAATATAAAAGTGAGACGGATTAAAGGGAATTAAATTGTGAGCCTCAAGTCAAAACCAGAATGTTTAATGCATCTTTGACAATATTACCCCTGATTTTCTTTTCATAAATGTGGTTTTTGGTATCTAGGTTTTTTTTCAAAGTTAATTAGTTTGATTTGTTCATCTCTGTGACTGTTTATGCACAACATAAATTGAAGTAGGATTATGGCCATATTACTGATTAATTTGGTCAAAATATATAATGGAGTTAGATAATCATGCAAGCTGGAATAAACACTTCAAAGCCCTAGCTAGCATGTTTGCTGATGATACAAGTAACAATATAAATGTATTGTTACAAATGTGGAGGAGAAATATCCATTTTTTTGTTTTTGTGTGTGTGTGTGTGTGTGTGTGTGTGTGTGTTACCCAACTGGAAAAGACACGGGAATATTTCTTATCAGTCCCCCTATCCATCCCTTCATTCACACAGTACTTTCTAGAATGTTATTATGTGTATAGCTGTTCTATGGAAGCTGCAAGGATGAACGTAATGAATGGGACAATAGATATAATGTAGTAACTCTGATAGAAGTTAAATATGACAAAGACAAATATGCTGTTTTAATCACAGGTATGGTGAATATTATGGAAGTGGAAGTTCTGGTTGCTGTGAGGTGAGTTTGTGGCTTACTAGTTGCTCTTTTTGGTGAAGATATTTTGATTTTTCATATTCTGCATATCTTGGAGCTGGTAGGAGTTGCTGACCTTGTTCAGTTCCCCATTTCCACTGCCTTAACTAGTGTTTATTCACCTTTTGGGAAAAGCCATCCTCACATGAGGCTCATGCTATCTGGGTGGTCTCTTATCTAACCCTGCCCCTCCAACCTTTGAGATTTTGTAAATTGGCTCCTGCCTTAGTCTCCCCTTATACCCCAACTGCTGTTAGCTACAGTTTAGGTACTTTGAACATTTGCATGGTCATTTACCCAAATTTGTGACCCTTTCTTCTCTGATGACCTGCATTTCCATTCTTTGTTACGAGTCTATGGCCAGAAGCTTAGATGGTATAATTGCCCAGAGACGTTTTATCTCTGGAATATTAAGTTAGTGGCATTTGTTTTCACCATAGCCATTCAGACATTCAATTTCCTTAGTGTCTTGATAATATATAACTTTTGTTCTTTAAATGCATCACAACATCTAGTTCCTAGCTTCAACCTGGCTTTAATTTCTTCCGTAGCCCTTGTGGACCTCATGATGGCATCACTTGAGCCTCTCTACTGCCTAGATACTCCAATCTCTCCCCCCTCTAACTGTAGTCTAACTTCTGTCCTACAGTAAAACCAAATTTTATCCTTTCAAGGCCACATAGAGTATACACATTTGGGTCCTTGTGGAACTTACACTCTATTATTTAACACTGGTGAAATTGCCTATACTTTAAAAGGATCCCTTCCACAATTTTTTTTTCTGCTTCTTTCTTTACTGGCATTCTCAGCCTCTTTCATGGGATCTTATTTTTCTTGATATCTAAGCCAGTTTATCTTCTATTTCAATTTATCCTCCCGGTTGATCTTGTCAACTGAGACAAGTTCAATAGCCTATAAAATAGAAACACACAAATACACATTTGGCCTCAACCTCTCTCTGCATCCAATATCATTGTATTCAACTTCCATTATACTGTCTAGGAATATGTCAGTGACATCATTCCCCAAAGAGAATCCATCATTTCCCTTGTTCTACTTCTAAATGTATCTTATTCCAACATTCTCTATCATCCGAAAGCACTATAATCCAAATATTATTTCTCAAGCTAGAAACATGAGAGTTGTTGCAGATTCCTCCTTTTATCTGCCCCTCTACACATATCCAATGTTTCAAAATAGCCCTGTGGATTATTACTCCTCAGTATCTCCTGAATTTGTCCACTTTTCTTCAGTTCCCATTCATTCTGTTCAAATTACCATCTCCTGCTTGAAATATTGCCATAGTTTCTTAAGTTAGTGGTGGATTTGAGTCCAGAGTGCTAATCATTACACTATGGAACCGAGGTAGACTTATGATAGAGATAGAGATACCTCCTAACTCTCACGATTATTTCCCCTATCTTCTGTACTGGTTATTATAAAATTAATGTATAATTAGCTACTATAAAACTAATACATAATTCTATTCATCCTGTAAGTCCTACAAAGATACCATGTAGTCAACAGGGTAAAGTCCCAACATAGTATTTTCATATAAAAATGTCTTCTTTTTCACACCTTCATTTCTGATTTAGTAACCTCTTATAGTTCCCTACACCCCTAAATACTATAAGTTCTTAGTCATGGAGAAAATAGGATGTTCCTAGAAGTGCCACGCTATCTCCAGTGGTACACGAAATGGCCTTTGGAATCAGACTGTCTGAGATAAAATCCAGTATGTTTGACTTTGGACAAGTTGTCTACTTTTTACCCTCTATATAAAGATGATTATAGCAAATGTCTCACAGTTGCTTAGGAGGATTATAATAGATTCCCTCCTTAAAGCATGTAGCATAAGGCGTGATTTGTATTTGCTCAATTAAGATAGAAATAACAAACTAAGAAATATCTTCATGTCTTGATCCCAAATGCTCTTTCATCCTGGAGTCTCCTAATCAAATTCGGCAAAACTCACTTCAGATAACTTTTTCTCTAGGAAGTCTTCCATGACCACTTCCATGACCACTTCCTTCTTATTTCCAAATTCATATAAACTCTCCCTTTCTTACACACACATACACACACACACACACACACACACACACACACACACACACACACCTATTATTGCACTTGTCATTACTATATTATAAGCATTTGCTTGGATCTTCACACACTCAACTGGCCAGTAGTCTTAAAGTGGACATCTGCATCCTAATTGTACAGCACTTTACCAAGCATGTTGTAGGTGGCTGGATAAATGAATATGGACAGAAAAAATAGAACAGTTCTTTTAGGTAATCCAAATCAATCTGTCCATATGGGCTACACTTGAATGTATCAGAATAAGAATAATTTATGTTCTTATTTTCATGTTGTCATGTATATGATCCTAAATTCTTACACATTCATTATTAAAAATAAATGAACTCAAACTGAATACACATTTTAATCCTCTCCAGGATACTTTAGGTTTAATGAAATCCTGAAAAATACTAAATGATAGTAATAAAACAGTCTGTATTGTTGAAAAATAAAATAATAACAATTTGTGGTAATGTATGATTATATTAATAAACTATTTTTTTTATTCACGATTGACTGATAGTTCTCTTGGGTATTTCTGTGGTGGTCAAAGGGTAATACTCTCTGAATCCCTCTCTTTTATGGCTTGGTGATGATGAGACTTTGTGAAGCATAAGAGCCAAGGGCATTGAAAATGGGATAAGGTAGGGGGAAGGGAACACCTTTGTGTTCTTGCTTTTACATTGGTTCTTCTTTTACACAGTTTTTTATAAATTGTCTGTAGAAGTGCAGATGCCAACTAAAAGGCAGCCTTAGTGTTAATGTCCTCTTGTCATTCTATTTTCTTTTGTTTAATTGAGAAGGAAGATGAGAAAACAGGATAGGTTCTCTATTATTTCATATGGTATATGTGGCAGCTGGAGAATAGCAGTGGTTGACAAAATGTTCAGTTAATTGAAGCCATGTAGTGGATATTGATGATCTTTCTACATTTAATGGAGAAATAAATCTACTGCTAGAGAAAAAAAATATAAATGGCTCTCTGGCTGATATATGTCCACACTATCCTCTTCAGGCAAATCAAAAAATAATAATTACTTTCCCAGATGTAATATGTTAATGCTTAATTGCACTCTACAGAGCATCTCAAGTTTAAGAAAAATAACAGTGTGGCTTATTCCTTGATTTTTAACTGTTAGATATAATGAAAACATACTGAGATAAAAACATTTAATTCACACAGAAACCTGTTGGTGACAGCAAAGTTACACAAATTCTAGTAGGAAGCTGTATATTCAAATGAGCCTATTCAAGCTTTCAAAATATTTGTAAAATAATGGACAATATAAGAGATATTTATTAAATGAGACTACTATAAATTTATTTTATTTTTTTGTAGTTTCTTTTAAGTATTTATACTCCCATTAGTTAGCATGCAGTGCAGCATTGGTTTCAGGTGTACAATATAGTGACTATAAATATATTTTAAAACTCTGGTTACTCTGTTTATATACTATTTTGAACCTATTGAAATTTTAAACATGTAATGGCTTGGATAAAAAAAAGATGTGGATATTTCTTGAAAATATCCAGTTCCTCTCAAACAAGGAAACATTTAGTAGGTCATAGGTAATGCCATGATTCAAAGAAAAAGACTTTCCAATGACAATAGAAAAAATGGGGTTGTAAGGCCTTAGTGTTGTTGTATTGAACCCATTATAGTGACATTGTAAAAACTCAAAAATTCTCAAAATTGTCTTGAATTCCTCAATTTTATCCTACTTGGAAATACTATTTATGATTTAACTGATTTGAAAGTATTTCTTTGCCTCCTCTTTCCCTGGCAATGAGACCAGTTAGGAAAATTTCTGCCATTATACCATATCAAAACCAGGCACTAGGTCCTTAGTTACATGGCTCAAAACAGTTTATGAACATACATTAATGTGACTGAATTTAAAATTATATTAGCTAAAACCTCTCTTAATTCTGGATTCTCTTCAATCTATTATGCCCTGTTAAATTTTCTATTTATCTGGTTTCCTCTCTACTGTTGCCTCCAACACTTCTCTTTTCATTTCAGAGAAGCTTTCCTCCACACCATCTCTTTTGTTCTTGCCTTTCTCAAAGGTATCTCACCGTTCATGTCTTCACAGCCAACCCTCTCTCCTCCATTGCTCAAGCATATGTTCTAAACAGTTTTCTATGTGCTGAGGAATAGTATGAATCCTATAGGAAATTGCAGTAAAAATCACAGAAAGATTTCACTTCAAGGTATAACTCTGATTATCAATATTTCTCTGTTTTTCTTCCCTTGACTCTTTATTATTATTATTTTTTAATATCAGGTGTAGAATTTAGTGATTCATCACTTATATACAACACTTGACGCTCATCACAAGTGTCCTCCTTAATCCCCATCTCCTGGTTAACACATCCTCACCGCCCAACCCTCCTCCAGTAACCATCAGTTTGTATTCTATAGTTAAGTCTGTTTGCAGCTTTACTACTTTTTCTCTCCACATATTTATTTGTTTTGTTTCTTAAATTCCATATCTTAGTGAAACCCTATAGTATCTGTATTTCTCTAACTGGCTTATTTTGCTCACCATAATACTCTCTAGCTCCTTTCATATCATTGCAAATGACAAGATTTCATTCTTTTTTGTGGCTAAGTAATATTCCATAGTGTATGCTATCTCTTCTTTATCCATTCACCAGTGAACACTCAGGCTGTTGACATAATTTGGTTATTGTAGATAACACTGCTATAAACATTGAGTACATATCATATATCCCTTTGAATTAATATTTTTTGTGTCCTTTTGGTAAATACCTTGGGGTGCAATTGCTGAAATATAGGGAAGCTCTATTTTTAACTTTTTGAGGAAACACCATACTGTTTTCTAGGGTGGCTACACTCATTCTGGTGAGTTTGCATTGTCACCAACAGTGCCCGAGGATTCCCCTTTCTCCCCATCCTCACCAACACCTATTGTTGCTTGTATTGTTGATTTTAGCCATTCTGACAGGTGTGAGGTGATATCTCATTGTAGTTTTGATTTGCATTTCCCTGATAAGTTGATGTTGAACATCTTTTCATGTGTCTGTTCGCCATCTCTATGTTTTTTTTGGAAAAATGTCTATTCATGTCTTCTGCCCATTTTTTTTAACTGGATGATTTGTATTTTAGATGTTGAGTTTGATAAGTTTTTTAAATTTTAGATTTTTTAGATTTTTAAAATAAGATTTTTAGATTTAGATTTTGAATACTAACCCTTTATCAGATATGTCATTTGCAAATATCTTCTCCCGTTCCATAGATTTCCTTCTAGTTTTGTTGCTTATTTCCTTCACTGTACAGAAGGATTTTATTTTGATGAAGTCCCAATAGTTTATTTTTTATTTTGTTTACCTGGCCTCAGGAGATCTGTCTAGTAAGAAGTTGCTATGACCATTGTCAAAGAGGTTAGTGTCTGTGTTCTCTTCTAGTGTTTCTATGGTTTCCTGTCTCACATTTAGATCTTTAATACATTTTGAATTTATCGTTGTGTGTGTGTAAGAAAGTAATACATTTTCATTTGCATGTGACTGTCCAGTTTTCTCAAGCCATTTGTTGAAGAGCCTGCCCCCCCCCCCATTGTAAATACTGTCCTGCTTTGTTGAAGATTATTTGAACATATAATTGTGGGTTCATTTCTGGATTTTCTACTCTGTTCTATTGATGTATGTGTCTGTTTTGGTGCCAGTGTCATACTGTCTATATTACTAGAGCTTTGTAATATACTTAAATCTGTAATTGCTGTGTCTCCAGCTTTGCTTTATTTTTGCAAGAGTTTTTATTCAGAATCTTTTGTGGTTTGATACAAATTTTAGGATTGTTTGTTCTAGCCCAGTGAAAAATGCTGGTGGTATTTTGATAGGAATCGCATTATATGTGGAGATTTCTTTGAGTAATATATGCATTTTAATAATATTTGTTCTTCCAATCCATGAACATTGAATGTTTTTCCATTTCTTTGTGTCATCTTCAATTTATTTCATCAGTGTTTTATAGTTTTCAGAGTACACACCTTTTACCTCTTAGGTTTATTCCTAGGTATCTTATGGTTTTTGATGTGATTATCAATATTTCTGCATCCTTCTTTTGAGAATGTTTCTGAGACCATGGCTGCTGTCAAAGGGGAAGGCTACTATAATCAAATACCAACTTATGCTTTGCATACATAAGGTAGGGTAGGGTATACCATCCTTATCTGAAATACCTTATGGGCTTGCAAAAATAAAGATTGCTGGGTCCCACTTAACTGGAAATTTGTGATTCAGTATGTCTGGGTGTTTTTCAAGAACTGGTACTTCTTACATGTAAAAATGACAGTGATCTTACTGGTTGTAGGATAACACTTCAAAAATCACTGATCAAGTGCACTGCTTCTTTTCTTTTTTGAAAATTGCTTGTGTGTGTGTATTTGTATGTGCATGGACACACAGTGTTTCTTAACCAGGAATGAGTGTCAACATACCTTGAGGATTTTTAAAACCATAACTGGGTTTCCCTCCCAAAAGTCTGGTTTTATATAGCTAGGGTTAGAGGAGGCAGATATTATATTTACAGTGATATGCACTTTGTCTAGCATGTACAAGGGTTTTTTATGAGTATGATTTGATAATCTTAATGTAAGAAAAATACTAAATAAGAACTGCTTTTAAACAGCTTAGCATCATAGAAGATTCCATGAAGATAGTTGAGAAAGGAAACAAAACAAGTATAGTGAGTGGATGTGTCATTCAATGCTTGCTAGGAGTGAGCAGCTAGATCAAGAGGGAGTGCGGGTGTTTCACAAAGAGAAAGTAGTATGTTCTGGTAGAAATAGCCTTATGGTTTATAGAAATGGGAAGTGTGGCTGGATCATATTGTTCCAGGTAAAGGTGAAACTGGTTGGAGGTAGTATTAATAATATAAGTACAGAGATAGGAGTTGTGGCCAAATCAAAATGGGTCTTGTAGGCCATGTTATGGTGGTTAATCTTTGTCTTAGAGCATTAGGGATCCACTGAAAGGTATGATAAGGAGTATAATATGTGAAATTTCATTTTAGGATAAAATTATATGTCCTCAATATAAAAAAGTTGTTGGAATTATTCTGACATATCTGGAGAAAAGGATGCAAATGATGAGTCTCTGGTAGCAATTCATAAATGGTGATAGACGCTCCATGAAGCCTCAAATAGCATCTGGTTTGATCACCAATATTTCCCCAGTGCCTGTACCATAGCACAGTGTCTAAAATGGAGTGGATATTGAAAAGAGTTTTGTTTTGTTTTCTTTTGTTTTGTTTTGAATGAATGGTTGACTGAATTAGAGAAGTAGAAGTGGGACTGGATAAAATTGGACAGATTCCAACTCCAATAATATTTATTGAGTAGAATTAAATTGATCTGGTGATTAATTGGTTTGAGGAGTGAGAGAAAGGGAGGAGCTGAGGGAGAGTGAAGATATACATACTAGAGGACTAGAGAGTAGTACTGGACACTGACACTATAGTTGAAAGAATCCGTTTCAGAAAAGTGGGACTTGTTGCAGGTGGGGGGCTGATCAATTTACATTCCCACGTAAGGTGCTGGGGTTCCTTTTTCTCCACATCCTTGCCAACACTTGTTATATCTTGTCTATTTGATAATAGCCATTCTAATAGGTGTGAGGTGATATCTCATTATGGTTTTGATATACATTTCCCTGGTGATTAGTGATATTGAGCATCTTTTTATGTACCTATTGGCTTTTTGGGTGTCTTCCTTGGAAAAACATCTGTTCGGGTTCTCTGTCCACTTAAAAATAAGATTGTATTTTGCTATTGAGTTGTATAAGTTCCTTATATATTTTGAATATTAATATCTATGTTTATCAGGGATATTGGCCTATAGTTTTTTTGTTTTGTCCTGTATGACTTGGCATCAGGGTAATGCTGGCCTCAAAGAATGAGGTTGGAAGAATTTTCTCCCTTTTGATTTTTGGAAGAATTTGAAAAGGATTGTCATGAATTCTTTAAATGTTTGGTAGAGTTCATTGGTAGAACAATCAGGTCTTGGGATTTTCTTTGTTAGGTGCTTTTTGATTATTACTCCAATTTCTTTACTAGTTATTGGTCTGTCAAATTTTCTATTTCTTTATTATTCAGCCTTAGTAGGTTGTCTCCTTTTTCATTTATAATTTTGTTTATTTGAGTATTCTCTTTTTTTCTTGGTTAGGATAGCTAAAGATTTGTCATTTTTGTTTATCTTTTCAAGAAATCAACCAATAGTTGTATCTTTTTTATTTTCTTTCTAGTCTCTATTTCATTCATTTCTGCTCTAATCTTTATTATTTCCTTTCAGCTGCTAACTTTCAGCTTAGTTAATCTTCCTTTTCTGGTTCCTTCCAGCATAAAGTTAGTTTTTTTTTAGATCTTTCTTTTTTTGAAATGTAGGCATTTTTTTTTTTTGCTATAAAAGTCCCTCTTACAATTGCTTTTACATTATCTTAAAAGTTTTGTTTGATATGTTGTGTTTTCTTTTTTGTTTTTGTCAAGATACTTTCTGATTTACTACTTTTCTTCTTCTTTGACCCATTTGTTGTTCTGTAGTGTTCTGTAGTGTTAATTTCCAGTTATTTGTGAATTTGTCAGTTTTCCACCTTTTTTGATTTCTGACTTCATACCATTGTGGTTGGCAAAGATACGACATAATAATTCCCTTTTCTTAAGTTTGTCAAGGCTTTCTCTTTGGCCCACAAAATGATCTTTCCTGGAGAATGTTCTATGTGTGCTTAAGAAGCATGTGTAGTCTGTAATTGTTGAATGGGATGTTATATATATATCTATTAGGTCCATTTGGTGAACAGTGTTATTCAGGTCCTCATTTTTCCTTATGAATTTTCTGTCTGAATGATTTATCCAATGTTAAAGTGGGTTTTGAAATACCTCACTATTATTGTATTAATGTCTATTCCTCCCTTCAATTCTGTTCATAGTTTTTTAGATGTTTAGTTTCTCTAATATTGGGTTTGTATATATTTGTAGTTGATATATTCTCTTTTTTTTTTAGTTTTTATTTTAATCACCTGGTGCTCACAAGTGTACACCTTAATCCCCAGCACCTATTTCATCCATACCCCCACCTACCTCCCCTCTGGTAACCATGAGTTTGTTCTCTATAGCTAAAGATATAGTGTCTTTATCACATATATCATTTGCTGATATCTCCTCACATTAAGTAGGTTGTCTTAGTTTTGTTGGTTGTGTCCTTTGCTGATTACTGTCTGTGTTCTCTTCTAGGATTTTTATGGTTTCTTATCTCACATTTAGGTCTTTAATCCATTTTGAATTTATTTTTCTATATGGTGTAAGAAATTGGTCCAGTTTCATTCATTCTTTTGCATGTTGCTATCCAGTTTTCCCAATACCCAACAAATACCTAATATTTGTTAAAGAGACTTGTCTTTTTGCCCATTGGGTATTGTTTCCTGCTTTGTTGAAGATTAGCTGACCATACGCTTGTGGGCTTATTTTTATTTTTCTGTTCTGTTCCATTGATCTATGTGTTTATTTTCGTTCCAGTACAATACTGTTTTGATTACTGCAGCTTTGTAATATAACTTGAAGTCCAGATTGTGATGCCCTCCAGCTTTGCTTTCCTTTTTCAAGATTGTCTTGGTTTTTTGGAGGTATTTTGTGGTTTTATACAAATTTAAGAAGTGTTTGTTCTAGTTCTGTGAAAAAAGGCTAACTAGCAAACTCCATAATGGCAAGAGACATTATTATAGTCAATATTCAAGATATACCTTGATTCATTTCTCTTGTTCATCTCAATTAAAGCACTAAAGTTCAACTAGTTTTTCCTCTGTTAGGTCCATGAGTTATTCAGCACCAAGAAGCCAAATATATGTAAGCCATTCTTTGCTCTTTGGGGGATCGTAACAGAATTTATAGGTGGTTACAAAAGAGAGATTGACTAGCTGTGATGATTTCATCTGCCTGAGTCATTTCTCCATCAAATATAGCACAATGCTCTGTGTACATAAAAGAATCTGATAACAAATATTTGTGGATTGCATAATACTTTCATAAGCATTTTTTCATATATTGGCAGAACCTGCTTTTCATATAAAGCCATAGAGGTATGTAAAGTATCATTGCTATTTGACATATAAAATGAAATGCACACTGTTCAAGGATCTTATTTATGGTCTCAGGATTAGATAATGGCCTAGAATGCAAACAAATCAGACCTCCTAGCTTATAGTCCAAAGCTCTACCGACAAAGATTCTTTTAACTTGTAAAACAAGCATCTGCTTTTGCAAGTTCCCAATGAAATTTTAGTTTAGTTATTCATGTTCCTGCTTTTAAACTATTTGAAAACTAATTTAAAAAGAACATACTCCTAATCTAAAGGTTATTTTACAAGATGCTTTTTGGAAAAAAAAATGGTGATAAATATAGGTACTTGGATTTCTTCCTTTCTGTAGCAATAGAAGAATTTATCAATATTGTAATTACTTGGTCACAAATGATATGTGAAAGTCACGTGAAGGGGATCTAGAATTTACTACTGTGTTTCCTGCCCTTAAAAAAGAAAGGGATTCTCCACATATATGTTTTGAAGGGGAAAATATATACACTGGTAGGAAAGTCTGTGACAAAATGCCAGCACTGAGCTGGACAGATTCAGTAGCTCTTGAATTAGTATCCAGTCCATCCCATCGTCTTGCATGCAATTATGTTGAACCTCATTTCACTATCCTGTGAATAAGCAAGATACTATACAATAGGTACTGCACAATATAATTTCACCTGTTGAATTGGGAAGTGTTGAAATCAATGTTTACTGTCACTCAGTCTGGATTCCAAGACTTTTAACAGCTGTAAAGCATTTGTAGGCAGGTTGTAGGGTAAGTGTTCATGGTTTGTCAGTTCAACATGTCTCTGATGATAACACAAACTAGGCTACCTATCTGAGACAGATACAGACTAATAGCAGCCCCTCAAATATATGAAGACAGAATATATGAAGTGCTTGAATACAAATCAAGAAAATTCCTATTTCTTTTTTTAATGTTTATTTATTTTTGAGAGAGAGACAGAGAGCAGAGTGTGAGTGGGGGAGGGACAGAGAGAGAGAGGGAGACACAGAATCTGAAGCAAGCTCCAGGCTCTGAGCTGTCAGCACGGAGCCTGATGTGGGGCTTGAACACACAAACTGTGAGTTCATGACCTGAGCTTAAGTCACACACTTAACCGACTGAGCTACCCAGGCACCCAAAATTCATATTTCTTAAATGGACTAATATTTCTGTGATTCTCACTATAATCTGAACTGTGCTAAGCTCATAAATTTAATACATCATTTTAATATTAATATATTTATTCTACCCCATTTGCTAGAAGGTTAAAGTGGAAGTTACCAGAGAAAAATAAAAAGTTCATGATTGGGGTCCCTGATCTTGGCTATGAAGGGACAGGCAGCAAGTTGAATAAGTTGTTAGAATATAATTTCATATTCATTCAATAACAAAAATATATGTTGAATATTTACCATATCTCAGATATTGCTGTATACAGTGAGAAACAAAACAGACAAGAACCTTGATTAGAAGTTAAAGCTAGTATGTAGCCCTTGGACCTTTTAAAGCTATCTGAATGGTGAGCTTTTGAAAACCAATTACAAACATTCTACTACTGACTAAATTTCACCTGCTGCAAAATTGGCCATTCTCTATCCCAATTTTTGAGATTGGGTAAATCTCAAAAATATAATATTGAGTAAAATGGAAACTGTAATTTTTCCATTTACATAACCTTCAAAAATAGGAAAAGTTAAAGTGTATTTTTTATGGAAGCATAATAATATGAACTACTCTTTAAAAGGCAAGGAGTGGGGCGCCTGGGTGGCGCAGTCGGTTAAGCGTCCGACTTCAGCCAGGTCACGATCTCACGGTCCGTGAGTTCGAGCCCCGCGTCAGGCTCTGGGCTGATGGCTCGGAGCCTGGAGCCTGTTTCCGATTCTGTGTCTCCCTCTCTCTCTGCTCCTCCCCCGTTCATGCTCTGTCTCTCTCTGTCCCAAAAATAAATAAAAAACGTTGGAAAAAAAAAATTTAAAAAAATAAAAGGCAAGGAGAAAAACAGAATAAAGATTAGGATACTGGTTATCCACAGGTGGGAGGGAAAACATTACATCAAGGGCATGTAGGGGATTCTGGGCTGTGGGGAATATTTTATTTCATAACCTGAGTGATATTTTACATAGATGTTACCTTACAATAATTGGTTAAGGTATAAATTTGGTATGCATTTTCATATAAAATCTGTGTTTTATTTCACAATCATAAGGTAGAAAAAAAGAGAATGACAAAAGAGGAATTGGAGACAGAGACTTTAAGGAGGTTTTCTATAAAAAGGAATAGAGGAATGGATGGTACAGGGAGGAGTAAATGGTGTTCAGAGTGGAAAACTTTCAGGATGGGAGAAATTATATCATGCTTCATGTTGACAGGATTTATTCATGAATCATTCCACTTTACAAATAGATATAACCAGGGAGGTTCAAAGGGCTCACTTTTATACATTCTCTGTTAGGCTACATGAATATGGGAATACTATTGCCCCCTGAAGCTGATGTCAACACAGTCCTTTAATATAACACTTTAGATGGATAGTGTTTGGGTATAAATTGTCGCTAGCATTTTTTCTTTACTATTTCCCCTCCACAGTGTGGGGAGTCCAAAAATAGAGGTAGTTGATGATTATATGCTATATATGTAGTTATATAAATGTAGCATGTTGTCTGAGTAGATGGAATGGAATGGTTGGCCACATGGAATTAATTTCCATGGCCAGAAATGAAACTTCTTTGCCCATTAATGAATTCCCCCCAAAAAAGGAAATGGGAGTTCTCCATGACCTGGTTTGAGATCTGTTAGCAAGATGACTTTCAAACCTTTCAAAATGAGGAGAAAAAGAAATGATTCACATAAGAAATCAAAATTTAAAAATAATAGAAATTAAGACTTATTTAGTCTCAAATACTTGGTGATGAATAGAATGTTTGTTGTATTTTTTCTTTGTTCTTTCATTCTGCTGTAGCAACTCACCTCACACAATTTTTTATGTGGTTTTAATTCTCTTTTTGCCTGCCGTAGTGTAACCTCCTCCCTTTGTCTTCCATTTTTTAAAAAAGTTCTTATTTTAAATAGTCAAAATTATTTCCTTTATTGGTGTCAGCACATCCTCTCTTCCCTCACTACTTCAAATTCACATACACTCAATGACTCAACAGTTCGTAACATTTATTGGGTAATATTTAAACATTGCTAAATTTGGGGGCACCTGGATGGCTGAGTTGTTTAAGCATCTGACTCTTGGTTTCAACTTAGGTCATTATCTTACTATTTAGTTTGTGAGATCAAGTCCTAAGTCGGGCTCTGCACCAGAGCCTGTTTGGGATTCTCTCTCTCCCTCTCTCTCTGTCTCTGCCCGTTTCCCACTCATACACACACATGCTCTCTCTCTCTCTCAGTCTCTTGCTCGCTCTCTCTCTCTAAATAAATAAATACACATTTAAAAAATAAACATAGCACAATTTCTGACATCTCCTCTGAACTTTTATAATCCAAAAAATAAAGATGTGTGGAATTGTTTAAGACTCTTTACTAGGACTTCTTGCTGTCAAATTCTTTGAATTTCATTTTAAACTGTATTTATATTATTTCCCATGCATATTCTTCAATGTAATATTTGGAAAGACACCACATTCCATCTTTCTCCTCTGGTATACTCACAACACTGTTTCCCTTTATTGCCTAGAAAGGCTCAGTAGCATTAGCAATAAGATGTCTCTTATTTGTAAAGATTCTTTATTTTAAAAAACAAAACAAAACAATTTTGACTTGGCTGTAATGATCACATGGGACAGCAAATATTTATAAGAGTAGTCAGCCTACTTTTATCTTAATCACATGAACAATTATGAATTCATGAAATACTAGGGAATTAAAATTTCTTTAAAGAAGGAAAAATGTAAACTTCCTAAAAATGAAAGGATTATTCATAAAGGCATTAGAATACGAATTGACTTCTACAAAGAGCCAAAGAACATTTCCAACATACTATCACTTATGTTTTATTATACTTGGGTGGCTACATGTTATTAGCTCAGATGTAAACAGAGCAAATCTTGATATGATAAACAGAATATTGCAACCTAATATGATGAGTCATATGAGAAATAAATAGGTCTTTCTAGAAAATAGAATAGGGACTGGCAGTGGGTGGCAATATAATGCAAAGGTAAGCCCAGCAAAAGAGGTAATTAGTTCCTCCTATTTATTTATTTATTTATTATTTATTATTTATTTTAGCTAAGTGAAATAAGTCAGACAAATACCATATGATTTCACGCGTGTGGAATTTAAGAAACAAAACAGATGAACATAGGGGAAGGAAAAGAAAAATAAAATAAGATAAAACCAGAGAAGGAGGCAAACCATAAGAGACTCTTAAATACAGAGAACAAATTGAGGGTTGCTGGAGGGGTGCTGGGTGGGGGGATGGGTTAAATGGGTGATGGGCATTAAGGAGGACACTTGTTGGGATGATCACTAGGTGTTATATGTAAGTGATGAATCACTGGGTTCTACTCCTGAAACCAACACCACACTGTATGTTAATTAACTTGAATTTAAGTTAAAAATATGTGTATATTTTTGAAAGAGCTCATTAGTTCCACTTGTTTGTTTGTTTGTTTGTTTGTTTATTTTAGTTCCTCTCCTTTACATTAATATTGTCTCTTTTTACTTAAGATCTTCAAGCAAACCTGAGTAAAACAAAAGCAGATTTTAAGAGGATTTCCTCATATTACACTAGGCTTGACTCTCTAGTGAGCTCTAGTAACTAGTAAAATCTATGCATTAAAAAAACATTCTGATGGGGGTGAATTGATTCACTCCTGACTGAGACTAAAGTCACTTTCACCACTTCAGCAGATTAAATGACTGTTTATTGAATTTGAGGTCACTTCACAGAAGCTGTTTGGCCTCAGGCCTTCTCTAGCTGACTGATAGAAATGTGGAGAATGCCAAGATATGGTATGTTCAATTGGGTGATATTTGTGGGGAGATAGGGTTTATTTTACCTGATGGTACATGCTGGGTAAACCAAGATGCATTTTTTTATAAGAATAAGTTTTAGAATCAGACAGCTGGTTTTATATTCAGGTCAGTCATTTCCAACAAGTATGACCAGGAACACTGAAATAATCTGCCTAAAACTATTTTTTCTTCTATTAAACTTGACTATTTCTCAGCCTGAAGGATTATTAGAAGGATCATATGAAATGCTATATGTAAAGCTTATAACCCAGTGCCTGGTGCGATAAGAATGTTGATTTCCATTTTCTAGTTTTTTGTTTTTTTTTTTGTCCCATTTCCTTAATACAAAGAATATATCCCTTCTGTTCCTACACTAAACACTATCCCTTTCAGTAGTAACATGGCTCTTTCTTTCTGTAGTTAATGCTCTGGCCCACTTCCAACATTCAGTCTAAATGTCTAGCTTCTCACCTTATTCAGAAAGACTAGAATTAAGTCCAACTTCTTCCATCTGCCACTGGTTCTGTGTGTGATCATATGTATTGCTATCTAGTGTGTTAGAGCCAGGGTAACAGATCCAAATACTGCCCTATGATTGTCTTGGCTCTACTTCTAATTACCTCTATGCTCAAGCGGAAGAAGTTATTTTTTTCCTTAAGCCTTCCTGTGTGATTTTATTGGCAATTATTCCCCATTACACAAGGAGCTTGATCAGCTTCCTGTGACCCAATCTACTAATTATTGTCATGGATCAATACATTAGAAAATATCCTTACAAGGAACAACCAAAAAGCTGCTTACAATGGCATTATCTCCAGCCTCAATTTAAGTGTGAGTGCAATATGCATTGCAATGTGAAAATATGTGTCACTGATGTGGCCACTACTCTAAGGCCAAAACCAAAACACTAGTGAATACATTATTTGCATCCTACTAATGTCAGTAGCTTTTCATATGCAAAATGAAACTACAAATTCCCAAATGATTAGTATGTACTTCCCTTCTTCCCATTTCTATTGAGCTGGAAATGGAAACCATTCCAATAATAATCAGATGCATAAAAGCACAGAGTGTATTCCATAGCTACAAATCAAAGTTATCACTCTCTTCTTCCTATGTCATTTGACCCCGGCAAATGTAAGTAGAAGCTGCTTTGCCAATTATTCTTCATTTTTGGTTCCCTTCTTTGGGATGGACTCTACCATTTGCCCTTCTTATTTAAACTCTCATGGGCTAGGTCTCTTGCAAAGGAAATTGCTCTGTGCCTGCTAGAAATAAATAGTTTTAATTTTACCTCTTAATCTTCACTTTAACTTTCATCTTGAATTTCTCATTTTCAAGTATCTGACTAAATTGATTTGATGCTTAATGCTTGCCAAATAAATAATGAGGCTCTGAATGAGTCCATATGTAATAAGGCAAAGATTTCATTACTCCTAACATCGCTATAATCAGGCAATGATTAAATTATTTCTAACATTCTTAATACCAATGTGAAAGTATGCTAAAGACCCAGAACAATTTAAGCCTTTCCACCATGTTTTGTGTCAAGCATTTCTATTTCCAGCAGTTTATCACAATGTTGCAGAAATTGGCCTGTAAGGGTTTATGCTAATGTAATGGAAGGAACTCATCCACAGGTGTCCCCTTTTTATCTAAGCTACATCTTTAAAATAATTTACAAGTTCCATGGTAACAACCCTAAGGACCACCAGCAGGAATGCTGATTAACATTTAGTAGGGGGGAAAGATTTAAATAATCAAATGATTTGCAAATTGTGAAAACTTAGACAGATGTTCAACTCATGGTTATTTTGGGAGGGGTTGGGATGGTTCTGAACTAAAAAGTGTTTGGCTGTCTCATCTAGAGTAGAGAGAAAAGAGAGAGAGAGATTCAGACTTATCTTCCAAACAAGGGCATTCAAATCTATCTCTGGTATGACTGGCATTACTTTCAGTTTGCAGAAATCGGATTATACCCATTGCATTCAAGGGTGATGCTTAACTCAGACCTCTGAGTTATGTTTGTAGTACATTTGGAATCTGACAGTAACACCACCCAAGAAATGATTTGCAGCTTTAATGCATGCCTGTAGGATGGTGATATTGATGAGAAATCTGTGTTAGAGCACCGTGAATCATCATTAAAAGGCATTTAAAATTGGCTTGTAAAATGTGGCTTTCATTGCACTCTATGCACTCTCCTGGAAAGATAAAGTAGGGTATTAAAATGATGATATGGATATTAATAAATATGGCTACTCTATTAGATCAGAGTGCGGCAGCTTACTCTGGAAGCTAGGGATTCTGTTTTTATTATTGAATCCTTAAGAGGCATTGTACAATGGTCTGGAGCCAAAACATAACTTTTCTGGCCACTAAGCTAGCCGCTGGTCCAGAACTTTAGTTTAAAAGAACAAAATGTTCTATTATTGTTTCTGTTGCTTATAAATTCCATTTGTGGATTTATTATAGGCTGGGAGATTGTTGGATCTTGGCATCAAGTAATTTCAGGCTGTCTGAATTCATAATGTAAGGACTTTGTGAACTGCAAACAATTCTGGGTTTTTCAGTGCAAAAACAGCCCAGAGATGTGAGGGTGGAGTGAGTTGGAGGAATGGTACAAACCTGGTATCATTCCAGGTGATAGAACCAGTGCACTTAGATATACCTAATTCTTAATGCAGTCTTTGTACATTAAGATACTTTATAATATATTTATATTCAACCTAGCATTTAGTATGGAGCATTTATTTTATTAGAAATACCAATTTAATATATATGAAAACAAATTAGCAAACACATGAAGGAAAACTGCTTGTGTATGGAAGAAGATAAGCCTATATTATGGTTGATGTATTTACCCATTAATATAATTATTATGTAATTTAAGACGTTTAGGTTCAACCAAAGTATCTCACTAACGTGAATTAAATCACCTGTGAGTTTTTAGAACAGCTTCTGAATTTAAGCTTGCTTTCTTTCCATAGTTTACATTATCCAGTTTTTATTTATAGTTGTTTAAACATTTGCAACTTTATCCAGAGTATCTATTTTGAAATTATATTCAGCCAGAATATGTTGCTGATTATCATTAAAATATTTATTTTTTTCTGGAATAAATTATATATATATATATATATATATATATATATATATATATATGTGTGTGTGTGTATATGTATATATGTGTGTGTGTGTGTGTGTGTGTGTATTTAAAGTCTTAAAGGATGCTGGATGTCAACTTGCTAAGTATAATCTGGTTTCAATAAGCAGCTGAGCAAATCCATGGTATTTTAGAGAACAACCATGTAATATTTCAGATGATATTTCATATTGTGTGCTCTTTAAATTGTTGCTTACAGATTTTTTTCTCATTTTTGTTTATCAAGTCTTTACTATAGCTTTTACTTTACATATCATTAAAAAATCACTCTTTGGCAATGAACTTTACCAAAACTAAAATCTTGAATTTCTGCCAGAAATTTGTATATATATACATACATATATATATATATATATATATATATATATATATACATATATATATATATATATATACATATATATATATATACATACATATATATATATATACATATATATATATATATATGTATGTATATATATATATATGAGAGAGAGAAAGAGAGAGAGAGAGAGCAATTTGTTAATCCAAGTGCTGGGTATTTCCAGGGGTATTCTCTTCTCATAACTTCACACCATAAGTAAGTAGGCTAAGAACTGGAGTTCCTTGAGTCAGTCCTGGAGAGCCATCTCATGTAATTGAAACTTTCTGTAGCATTTGATATTGTGGATGCTCTCCTTGTTTCTTTTAGTTTGGACTGGTTAGTTTAGTTAGTACTGTTCTTGTGACTCTCTTTCTAACTCAGTGAATGCTCCTCTAGGCACTCCTTCTGCTCCTTCATTGGATGGTGTTCCCAGAATCCTCTTGTCTCTCTCCTTTTCTCCCTCTGCATATAGTCCTGATTCACAGGGATAATTGGTGATTCTTCACTGAGTCTCTCTTTTTTTGACTTCCCTTCTGAGCTGAAGATCATTTTAGTGTTGGAAATATGAATCATTCCTCAATTTTAGCAATCCCCTAATTAAATTTACCATCCCTCTTCTCCTTGACTCTGTTTTTTCCTCTCATCCCTCATTTCTAAGTATTGTCATCTGTAATTCCCAAATATGTCCAGATCTTTAAACCTTTCCCTTACGAATAATCCCATTACTATTGAACTAGTCCAGATCTCATCATCTCTTGCTTGGACAAGGACATCAGTTTGATAACTGATTTTACCTGTATTCTTGATATTTCCTTGACCATTAGTCATATGTGTCTGTAGTTATTTATTTTAAATGATTTTTTTAGTCCTAATTTTAAGCTATCTGTAACTCATGATAGTAGTGACTTCTTTCTCTTCATACTACTCTTTCCAAAGCACAGCTCCTCTTTCTGAGGTTCTCATCAGAATGAAATAATACTCTCTTCTGTTTTCTTCTAATCTCTCTGCTTGTTCCTGTCAGGTCGTTGTGTATGCTCCTCTACATTTGCCAATTCCATAAATGTTGGTATTTCACAGTCTCTGTCTTCATACCTTTCTTCCTTTCATTCAATTTCTTCTACCTTGGCAATCTCTAATACTCCTAAGGCTTCTATGACCACTTCTTTGCTGGTGAATCCCAAATTTGTATTTCCAGAACATGTTGAATATCACCTCTCTCGTAGATACTTTATCTAACTGTCTTTAAAGATTTCATAGGAATGTTTCTTCCAGTTTAACTTGTTCAAACCGAGCTCTTTGTTTTCTTCCAAAGCACAGCTCCTCCTTCTGAGATCCCCATCAGAATGAAAATATAATCAGCCTTTAACTGCCAAGACAGAAATCTTGGCATTATCCTTAATTCCTCCTATCCCTCACTCCTCACATAAGCAAATCCAGTCACTTCTATCTTCCAAATATCTCTCCAAACTATACCCACTACCATTATCCTGTTTAAAAAACTCTTATCTTTACCAGGATTATTGCAGCAACCTTCTATCTTGTCTCTTTATTTCCAGTTTAACCCCTCAAGCACCTGAGCGATCTTTCTGAGGTATAGCTATGATTATACTACTTTTATACACAGACCTTTTTTAAAAGTATTCATTGCCCTCAGAATGAGGTCCCTACCATGGCTTAGAGAGCCCTTAACAAAATGACTCTTTGTCTTCAGCCCAGTCTCTTCCCATTCCCCACTTCCTGCTCTAAGCAGACTGAACTACTTTTTGGTGCCTTGAATTCCATATGCTCCCACTTGCCTTGGTATAATAGATTTGTATGTGCTACTTCCCCACCAATGCATTTTTCTATCCACACTCCCTTAATGTTGAACTCTGCTGATCTTTCGAGGCTTAGTTTAGAGAATACTTCTCCTGGAACCCTTTGCTTGACCTTGCAAGACTTGGTTAGGAGCCTTTTGGCTGTTCTCACAGAGCACCTTCTACTTACTTCTCTAACACTACTTAGTGTATCATGCTTACTTCCACTCTTCACTTGATTGTGAGTGCTTTTGAGAGCCAAGTCTCTGTCATTTATCAGACAAAGCACCTGACACAAAGCAGGTGCTCTATAGGTGTTTGTGGAAAGAATGAAGTGAGGTAGGGAATATGATTCAGATTTTTAGTTATTTATACTATAATTGCTCCTCATGATTCCAGATTATTCTTAAATGTAATTTATTCTGCCTTTGCAGGCTGGAGTTAAGTGCCCACTTTTTAGTACTTCTACTGCCCTGCACATTCTGCTAATATAACTTTTATTAAATCATTTAATAATTTGTTTATATGCCTATGTACCACTACACCATGAACTTTTGGGATATAGCATGGAGCCCAGCACTCTAGGAATGATAAATGCTTAATAAATGCTCACTGGATCAATGAACAAGGAGGGCAGCATTCTTCTAAGGGGAACTAGCCATTCACTCTAGGTCTAACCTCAAACTACAGAATTCTTAAGTTTAAAATAAAAAAGAACTCTAAGAAGATGCACTTAAAAATAATGGAAGACATCTTACAGAGAAAGGAAACCTTCTGAAACTGAATACTACATAATATTTGTATTAGAACTAAAGCTTTTAACATGATTATTTGTATCATTTCTGAAACACTCATGTGTAAGACACTATGCTAATAGTTTAAAATAATTTATCTCATTTAATTCTCACAATTGTAAGAAGTAGATTCAAGTATTATCACTCATTAAGAATGAAGAAAATTAGACCTGGAGGGGTTAAGTACCTTTCCTAAGGTCTGTCTGCTATTAATAGCAGAACTGGGACCCAGATATGACTGTCTCTATATGCACTACACATATGTGGAATATCTTGGCTCAAAAAGGGCATAGCATTTTCTAAAGGACAGAAAATTTTTCTGGAAAATAGTTTGAAATATGATCCCTTATGAGTTGAGCCCCAACCATTATATATAATTATCTTTGAAACAACCAGTGAGAGAATTCTCTATGGTTTGTACATACTCCAAAGCCTGGTAGGCAGCAATTATAATGACAAATAAAAGTACAGACCAAGTAAATTACTAATACTTATCTCCTTTATAGCACCTAGAATAGTGTGTCATTTCCTCTAATTAAAATTTGTTGAATTAATGCATAAATAAAACACATACTATATAATATCTCCCTAGAAAACCATATTTCAAATGGAAAAGAAAGCCATAAGTGAAGTAATGGATAAAATACAGGCAATTTTTATAATATTGAAAGGAGAATGAACTAGAAATCCTGCCCACTGTCAATATAGCAGAGACTCTATGTTTTATAGAGCCTTCTGGAGATCACAATTGGCCTGCCAGGTATACCTAAGAGGACAGAGGGTTAAATCCACTGATAAAGCAAGGCTATATCAGGCTATCGAAATTTGAGTTGGATAGGAAGGCAGCTCTTCCTGTGTAATTGCCTTCAGAGCCTTGTCAGCTTTCTTAGGCTGCTGATTGGTTCCTCATATAGCACACAAAGAGGGAATTGGCAGATATTTTCATTTTTAGGCCATCATCTGGCGATTACATTTTGCCGAAATCACCTCAATCTAGTAACAGAATAGAGGAGGCTCTATCCTATTTGCAAATATTTTACTATAGCAGAAGTAATAGCAGTTGGAATAGTAAGTAATAAACTTCTGTATTATAGAAAATAGATTAGAGGTTACCAGGGGCTAGGAGGAGGGGAAGATGTGGAATTATTACTTAATGAGTATAGAGTGTCTATTTTGGGTGATTAAAATTTGGGAAACAGTGGTGATAGTTGCACAACATTGTGAGTGCAATTAATGCCTCTGAATTGTATACTTAAAGATGGTTAAAGCCATATATATATATATATATATATATATATATATATATATATATATGTAATGATGAAATAAAAAAAATAATGATGTAATATACCTCCAAACCATTGAATTGTAAAATTTAAATGGATGAATTGTAGGGTATGTGACTTACATTTCAGCAAAAACTGTTTAAAAAGTAGCTCTGTATTAGTTTTCTAGGGCTTCTGAAACAATTTATGACATACTGGGTGGCCTCAAACAACAGAAATTTACTGCCTTGCAGTTTGGAGACCAGAGGTCTGAAATGAAGATGCAAGTAGGACTGTGCTCCCTCTGCGACTGTAGGGGAGAATCATTTCTTGCCTTTTCCTAGCTTCTGGTGGCTCCTGACATTCCTTGGTTTATGGCTATGTCACATCAGTCTCTGCCTCCATCTTTACATTGTCTCGTCCTCTGGTATCTTCTCTTCTGTCTCTTGTCTATATTTGATTTAGGACTACTTGGATAATTCAGGTGATCTCATCTTGAGATCCTTAATTACATCTGCAATGATCCCTTTTCCAAATAAAGTCACAGTCACAGAATCTAGGACATGGATAAATTTGGATTGGGGGAGGCATCATTCAACCTACTAAAACCTCCTATCTTATTGTGAACATTTACTGTGGTTGCAGGCACTAGTCGCTAAGCATTTCTACCTCAACTATTTAATTTTCAAAACAAGCCTAAGTGAAATAGGTACTCTTATTATTTATCTACTTAACAGATTGTGTAACTAAAACTCTGAGAGATTAAATAATTTGCTCAAGATCACACTGATAAGAACTAGAGCTGAGATGAAACACAGGGTGGTCTCTGAGTCTGTACTCTCAGTCCAGCACTGAGATTCTTCTTTGAGCAAGGCGAGCACATTGTGGGGGCCTGATTTCTGTCTTGTTATTATTTGCCTGTCTGTCCCCTTCCTGTAAGGTTCTGTAATTATTGTAGTAAATATTAAGGCCCTTTTTCTCTCTTTCATGTACTAAGGAAATCCTTCTCATATTTATAGATTCTGGCTTTTCTATGAGAGATAATAATTAAGATTTAGATTTGTCCAACTTTGATCTTAACATCTCTCTAAAAACCTCTCTCAATAAGACCATATATATCATCCAATGAGATTTATAGAAGATGTATAAACAGCTCTAATTATACAGTTTGGTGGGTAAGAGTGATGTCTTGTGTTAGAAAATCCTCAACCAAGTGCAAACTTTTCACATCTTACTTCAGCTTTAAATGACCTAGTATCTCTGCCCCTCTTAAAAGAAGTTCAAAACTTCTGAGTGTTAGTGAACACTGTGTAAAAGAAATAACTGGAATAACTAGAGTTCGTACTCATTCTTTTTTTCCTAAATCACTTTTTATTAAGACATCTTTTGAAAGCCATTTCTGTTAAAATTTACTGCAATGGAGAAACATGATACAACAATTACTGTATATAGAAGTCATCTTTAGTCCTAAGGATAATTCAGGATATTCAGGGCCTAGAACCATTACAGTTTGGTTACTCCAAAGTATCTTGTCACGAAAGATTAATGATGGTTCCATTTGTTGATAGAGCACTTAGGAGCTCAGTTTCCACCATGCTAATATCCAAAGGGACATTTCTTCATACTGTGGTTTTGTATTTCCTCTTCAGGTTTCATTTCCTTACATTTTCAATTTTCCTTTCTAAGTTAATTTTCATTGCTTTGTTTGGTCTTTTCCACTTTAAATCTCAATTTTATGATCTATCTCATGTTACAATCCACTAGAGTATTATTTAGTAGCCAACCTTCCCCCCCGCAACCACCCCTACCCCGCAGTTCATAGCCACAGAATAGTGACAAAATATCTTTGTTCTTTTACAGAATACAAAATGTGTGCTGCATGGCATCATTCATTTATCTAGTTTTAATATATTTTCCTAATATTTCCTATGTAAAACTGCTTTATTCCTTCAAGGTTACAAGAACATTACTTACAAAGAAAACAAACAAAAACAGGAGAGAAACAAATCTGTTTCAGAATAAGGATAAACAAATTATTAAAGCATTAGAAATTGTGCTGTGGCAAACCTATACGTGTAATCTAGAGGATTTGAAACTACACCACATAATCTAGTATTATCAATTATAGATGCTGTCTTTTATATTACATATTTTACAGTTACTATATTTTTAGTATAGGATTTCTTAACATCAGCACTACTGACATTTGGGGCTGGATAGTCTTTGTTAGAGGGATGTGTTCTGTCCTATACATAGCAAGGTGTTTAACAGTATTCCTGACCCCTGACTACCAGATGCCGGTAGTACTCCCATCTCCAATTGTGACAACTAAACTGTCTCCAGACATTGCCAAACATAGCCTGAGGAGCAAAATCACCATAGTACCAAAGTGGCAGGTTGAAATTTCTGGTGCTCAGGCAAAGATCATTTAACCTTCACAGTAATCCAAATTCTTTTTGTATACATTGGTTGCTTCCAACTGTTAGAGATAAGTAGGAACTATATGTCTTCACCCAGTCCAGCAATACTATCAGGTGTTATATTTTAATGGTATCCAGTATCAAGTCAAAATCTGGCAGACAGACAAACATTGTTAATAACTAGATGCATAACCAACCATGCAACCTGTTTCTTATGCTCAATACTTTCCATTCTTTTAGACCTTCCAAAAATCCCATTGTGTGAAAGATTCATTTCCATGGGGATGCAGCAGCAGCAGCAAGACTACTGATTGGATCAGGCCACAAATTCCTCCATTTTTATGGCAATAAACTTCTCAAAGAACTTCCATATCTAGAGCGATAATCCGAAAGCATTCAGTGTTGAGCTTATCAACAACACTTTTCAACAAAGTGTTCTCCGCAGACCCATTTTTGTGGCTTTTCGGCAATGAAAACTAATGTTGAATATCCTTTATGTTAAGTAATAAACACTGTGACAAATTTATATAGTGATGTTTGAAGCACTAATGCAGCCACCTCTAGAGTGTATACAACTGATTAAGAACCTTTAGGTGTTAATGAAACACCTGGAGTATGGATTCCTGATTAGGGTACTTCAGATGTTGTTCAACTACTCTTCTAGTGTAGACAAATTTATTTTAAATAAATGCTCATCACACAGTTGCTGCTGATGCACTGGAAAGAAAACTAAAATCTTTGTACCAAATCTTGAATAAAAGCAGTAGGGTTGGGCATATTGGGCCAGGGAGACCTGAAACCAGAGGCCATTCCTTCAGTTTTGAGGGGAATGAATAAATCCTGGGATTCAAACACATCTAGATTTCTTCTCAAACTTAGAAGGTAGGACCTAAGTTATAGTTGAAATAATTAAGAAAAAAGTATCTTTGTGTATGGGAAACATATGACAGTCTCATCTCTCCAAGGTGATAGACCAAATCTGTACTTGTTATGTAAGTCTTCTCTGAGTTCTGCGTGTTAGGTCTAGGTTCTTTTTAGAAGCTGATAGCCTCCAACTTAATACTATCTTTCTTTTCTTTATAATAATTATATTCTTCTGGCTACTTTTTAAATGGAAATTTTGGGGCGCCTGGGTGGCGCAGTCGGTTAAGCGTCCGACTTCAGCCAGGTCACGATCTCGCGGTCCGTGAGTTCGAGCCCCGCGTCAGGCTCTGGGCTGATGGCTCGGAGCCTGGAGCCTGTTTCCGATTCTGTGTCTCCCTCTCTCTCTCTCTGCCCCTCCCCCGTTCATGCTCTGTCTCTCTCTGTCCCAAAAATAAATAAAAAACGTTGAAAAAAAAAATTTAAATGGAAATTTTGATAAAATTCTATTTTCATTGCAATGATTAATGGTAATAATGGATAATGGAAACATTTCCCCCAAAGTGGATATTGCAATAATTGATATTTTGTTTCTCACTTTAGCATCTAAGTCTGCATCTACATATGCCCTAAAAAGCCCTATACATTGTGGCCCTTGCACAGAGTATCAAAGATTCACACTTCTTCAGTAGCAAATGTTTTATGTGTCACCCATACAGGTGTCAAGATTTCATAAAGCTCATATAATCATTGATTCAGTCTATTTATTGCAAGGTAAGACACATTATGACAATAAGGCTGAAATTTGGGGGCTTGCTTTCACTTCAGTTAATAATTCTGAACTAGACTTGATCATTATTTTTATCTAAATAATACTGAAATAGGACTTTTCACTTTTGTTTTGTTTTTAGAAATATTTACATAATGAAATAGAGATCCAAGCTCAGTGTCTGGACTGGGCTCTAACTACAATGCATTATCTTGTGTTCTCCTAAAATATATTGCTTCTAATGTTTTTGGCTGTTTGCAGTGGCTTTCCCTCTGCCTGAAATGAGCTTCCATTTTCCTTCCTTCCTTGCTTCCTTCCTTCCTTCCTTCTTCCTTTTTTTCTTTTTTTGGTTATTTTATCTTCATTATACAAGATCTCATTACCCTGCTGTGCCCTTTTCACCTTCTCCAGAAATTGGGCCTCCACCCATTGTTGTTTCCTGGTCTCTCCTGAACTCTTCCCTTCAGGGATGAAGCTGTCCTGAAGCTTTCATTTTCTTGGCTCTTTCTCCTCTTGTCTGCCAGCTCTTTGGAGGCAGGAAATATGTTTTAGTCATTACTGCATTCTTAGAAACCAGCATAATCTGTGGTATTGGATGAAGATCAATAAATATATCCTTAATTGACTTGGAGTCAAAATTCCAGTTGTCTTATAATTTTCATGTTTTGATACTTTAGAATTATTTTTTAGTTTATGAAAGAATACATTTTGAGGGAAGATGATGGAGGAGTTCCTTTAGAAAAGCAGTTGCAGTGAAGGGGCATTAGACTACCTTCCCCAGCCAGCTCTGTGGGACAGGGCAGATGGCATATGGTGGAATAGGCTTGGGGGAGGCTGACACTGGTGAGGCATGGCACAGAACAGAAGGTTGAGGGAATATAATAATAAGAGACTGTATTTCATGATCTTCAGTAATGTTACCAAGTTCACGCATGCTCAAAGTGATTAGATCTTTTAGGAGAATAATATGAAGACAGAAGTTTGTGTTCATATTCAATTCAGGGATTCCAGGAAATATCCCCTGAAAACACAGGCCTGGAGATAGAGGGACAGTAAGAAAGTAAGATGGGTAATTTGCAGATGCTGAGTGTTTATGTGTGGGTGCATGTCGTGTGTGCAGGTGTTAGTAAACACACACAATCTTTAAACTTAAGCATTTCACCCAATTTTACTTAAATCTTCAAGGGACAGAAAGGCCCTCAAGTCACATCAGGTTATGGATAACTTTACTTCCATTATTTATTTGGATTTTCTCACTTTAACACAATAGAGTGGGTGTGAAGTATTTATTGTTATCCATTTATAGATGAGGATATGCAAGTTTGAGAGGTTAAATTAAACTAATAATAACACCACCAACAACAGGCAGAATTATGTGCCAGGCATTATATGCTTCACTGCATTATCTCATTTAATTCTCTCAAATAAAACAGGAGGCTGCTACTATTACTATACTAACTTTACAGCTGAGGACACTGAGAGGTTATTTCCTCAGTGTCACACAGGATGTAGTACACTGACAACCAGATCTGACAATTCCAAAGCTTCTATAATTACTCACTGTGCTATTCCACCTTTCTAGCTTATGAGTCTTAAAATCCAGTCTTCAACACGTTTTTTTTTCCTAGTCCATTTTACACAAATAAGTAAACTAAACACGAAAAGGAAAAAAAAAATCTAGGAAATGGTTTTACCCTCCAGTTTAACATTTGCTCATTCATTTTAATCATGCTCTATTACAACAAAGGAGTGTGGGGGTTCCAAGTACAGCCGGTAGCTTCCTCCATATTCAGAACTGGGCCCTTGCATTCCATCAACTAGCCACCTGCTCTGTTCAAACTGTGTGATCACAGACATAGCCAGAAACCCTGCTGTTCCTTCACCTCCTCCTTCTTTGCATTTCAAGAGTTTCAGGGTGCCAGCAGACAGGGACTCATTCCTCCCACCATGTGCTGAGAAGGTCACCATCCCATCCCTACCAAATGGTGAAAGTGAGGTATCTGGAGGCGGAACAGTTTTCTAAAGGTCATACTGAGGTGGGAGAGGAACCCTGGGGAACTAGGTACCCTTCCCAGCAGGCCCACCTGCCTCCACCTCAGCTGTCCCATTGATTTTCTAGTTAAGAGATCCAATCATTAGGCACAGGGAAGATAGGTTGTAGCATTTGATGATAATGGTTAGCACTGAGGGAACTATGATAAAAAAGAAAATTTTTATCAGCTAGTTGATTCAGGACTAAAAATATTTCAGAATGACCAATTAGAAAGATTTATTCTTCCCCTCCCCCTTTGAAATTGATCTCTAGCAGAAGGTGGCAGTTTAAGGCAATTCCTCAATTTAGAACATTAAATTATTTTAAATTTTTTTTTTTTGAGAGAAAGAGAGGGAGAGGGAGAGGGAGAGAGAGAGAGAGACAGAGAGAGAGAGAGAGAGAGAGAGAGGCACAGAGAGATAGAGGGAGACACAGAATCTAAAGCAGGCTCCAGACTCTAAGCTGTCAGCACAGAGCCTGATGTGGGAGTTGAACTCACAAACTGTGATATCATGACCTGAGCTGAAGTCGGGTGCTTAACCGACTGGACCACCCAGGTCCCCTCAATTTAGAAAAATTTAAATAAATAAAAACCTAAATTGAACATGGTTAGATTTCCATTTCAGAAACTGATTATCTAACAGCTTTAGAATTAAAATCCTTTTATTTAAGATGATGGGATAAAGTCTACATCCTACTCATCTATAGTTTCCTAAACTTCAGTTATTTCCTTTCCTTCCTTTTGTGATATCCAAGTATAGCTTCTGTTCACTTTTAAGTTACTTAATGTTTTTCTCGAAATTGATAAATTTTTGAAAGCATAAATACTTTTAGTATGTTTCTAATTGCATGGTAAAATTTTCTAATACACATTAAATAAAACCATAGTTATTAAAATTAAAGCCTGTTTGTTTATAGAACACCTAAGGAGGTGCCTGGGTGGCTCAGTTGATTGAGCATTTGACCTAGGCTCAGGTCATGATCTCACGGTTTGTAAGTTCAAGCTCCCCATTGGGCTGTCTGTTGTCAGCTCAGAGCCTGCTTTGGATTCTCTGTCCCCCCCCTCCCTTCCCCTCCCCTGCTTGTGCTGCCTCTCTCTCTTTCAAAAATAAATAAATTTTAAACAATAAAATAAATAAACATTAAAAAAAACACCTAAAACATCTCACGTGGAGGATGTGTACTTCCCACTTCTTAAACACTCTTTTCTCATTATCAAACTGAGACAATAGGGGTAATGATCTACAGGTGCTAAGGAAATATATTGAGGATCTGTGGAACAGGTATCGTCTCTGATGGATATTATTTATAAACACTATATGGATGTGTATGCATCTTCTTTAATCTCTTGACTTCAATACTGATTATCTTTATAGGAAGTCATCTTCTTTCACCCAAGTAGAGAGGTGGATTTAGGAAGTAAATCAGGCTGCACCTAAAGACTAAGTGCCCTTTTCCCTGTTGGTGGTCTTGAAACTAAAAAGGAAAGTCACTTGTTAGCTCATGTTTCCTTTACATATGTATTCATTTTACTAAAGATATAGACAGAGTGGCTGATTCGTAAATATGGGATCATGTAACCTTATTTACTTAAGCTTACATCTTCTTTTCCGAAAAAGAAGTGTCTATATCCTTTTTCACTTTTTAAAATTGTTTATTGATTTTTGAGAGAGAGAGAAAGAAAGAGAGGCAGAGAGAGAGGGAGACACAGCATCCAAAGCAGGCTCCTGGCTCTGAGCTGTCAGCACAGAGCCTGACATGGAGTTCAAACTCTTGAGCAGTGAGATCATGACCTGAGCCGAAGTCAGACACTTAACTGAATGAAACACCCATGTGCCCCAAGAAGTGTCTATATCCTTATTCACAGCCCTGTTTCTCTCTTGCTCATGGTACTGACACATGGTGGAGTAAGTAAGTAACATAACCCAGAGAGGTCTGGCCTTTGCCCTTGGCTTCTGGGAAGCAATCTCTAGGCTGTTGCATTGTCGTGCCTGTTAAGAATGTCTTTGTTTACCTTGGGACCTTGGGCCATACTTGTCAGTCTAACAATGTGGTTAATGGTAAAGGCTTTGGGTCACATGTTATTTCCTCTACTTCTGGAGGGTCTGAAAACTAAAGGTTAGGCACACAGGCAGTCAACCATGTCTACATGGTTGAGTTCCAATAAAAACTGTGAACATAGAGGCCTGGTGAGGTTCCCCAGTTGACTAATATTCTGTGCATATTGTCAGACATCATTGCTGGGAGAGGTAATTCTGTCTGTGACTCTACTGGGAGAGGTTAATTGGAAGTTCCACATTTGGATAGAAACTTTTGGAATCTGCACCATACATCTCTTTTCTTGGTTGACTCTAAGCTGTATCCTCTTACTATCATAAAACATAACCATGAGTATGAAAGCTTTCAATGTGTATCATGAGCCCTTCTAAGGAGCCAATGGCCTGAGGTTGAACACTATATTCCCCAACATCACAAACATACGTAATACTCAATAAATATTGATAGGTGCTGTAACATCATAATCTAAGAGCTCTTAAGTCAGATACACTGGCTCCACCATTAACCAACTATGTGATCTTGGACAAGTGATTTAACTTCTCTGAGTTTCTGTTCATTAAATCAAAGTAATACTATTTTGTACCTTGTAGGGTTGTTATGAGAAATAAGTGACAGTACTGTGGTAAGTCATATCAGAACCTGAGGCAAAAGGAAGAATCAGTAATACTGATCTGTATTTTATTTAAAATTTATATATTCTGTTTATAATGGCTATTTCATTATTATTCACTTTCAAAAAATAGTGCATTAAACTCTTATTTATCTTGATTGCTAAGTATTTGCTAGCCCTTTACATTTTGCACCCAAGGTGAGAGCTTCATTCCCCTCACTTTAGTCTTGGCCCTGGAGAGGATTAAAAATAATAATTAAAGTAAATTATATAGTTGAGGGACAGTAACATAGGTAACACTCAATAATACATAATTTTTGCTGATTATTGTTGTTGCTATCATTAACTTGGAGAAGACTGTGGAAATTCACCACTATATTAATGTGGATTAAAGGAAAAACACAACTATGGCAAGGGACTGGGTAATATTTTCAGCTTAAGAGGAAAGATCAGGCACTTATTCCCATATGCAACTGTGAAGACTGGACAGCGTGTGTGAGTGTGAGTGCATATGCACCCGTTTTCTAATTTACTATATGAGAAATGTCAGCTGAATAACTCGGAGGCTCTTTATGAATGTTAACATTTATAAAAAGATGTTGAATTTGTAAAGATTATCTTTAAACAAATAGCACATTCAACATTCAATAAATTGAAATGCTCATGAAGTATGACATTCTAGTTAAATGGATTTATCCTGAGAATTTCTTTCAGCTTTGGCTTTGCCTGTTGAATAATTGCTGTAAAACCTATTCATTGACTTTTTTTTTTTTTTTTTTTACCATAGTGATTAGAGTCGATGAAGCACAGTAACCTAATAACCTTGTGTCTTTGGTGTGGATGCTGATGGTCTTTGGTTCAAACTATGTTTATAAGTGCTAGAGACTGAGCTGTAACTTTTGAAATTGCATCCCTGACGAAAGAGAACTGTATCCCCCATGACTTGTATCTTATCTTTGGGGGAGACAAATGCAAAATAAAGTCCTACTGTAGCATAAAAAAATAAATATACGGTCTTTGTTCCAGGTTCCTGGCAAACAACTCCTAAGAGGCTTGGAATTCATTCTCTTTTGTATGCAAATGACATGACTATGTCAGGGTGGGAGACTGTCTAGAGAGCCTCAGGGATAGGGGTGATTGTCATCAGAAAAATCAACCAAATGATTAGAACTTGAGTTACAACTTTTAGTAGCCCTGTACTCCTGGAGTATCACAGGTGGCCTGTTTAATGTCATGTTTATGTAACAAAACTTCAGTAAAACCCCCTAATTGATAAAGTCTAGGGAGATTCTGGGTTGACGAAACCTTCAAGGTACTGGGCAGGTGGTATGCCTGGAAAGGAAATGGAAGCTCTGCACGCCCCTCTCCTCATACCTTGTCCTATCTGTCTCTCCATTTGGCTGTTCCTGCGTTATATAGTTTATAGTAAACCAGTAAATGTACATCAGGTGTTTTCCTGGATCCTGTGAGTCATTCTAACAACTATAGAAATTGAGGAAGGGGTCATGCCAGATTTGTCACTGGTAGGTCAGAAGCACAGGTGACCCCTGGGACTTCTGAGACTGGCATCTGAGGTGGAGGCAGTCTTGTAGGACTGAGCCCTTAACCTCCAGATATGCTTTAACTCCTGACAGTGTCGGAATTTAATACTTGGACACCAAGTTGGTGTTGGGAAATCATAGACCTACTAATACAATGTAGTTGAGACTGACCTTACTAACTTCTTCAAATAGTTTGTGTTTGTTATGGTTTTGTAGCTGTATAAACACACTGGTTATGATCAAGGCTTATCTCTGTTTGCTATTATTTCTATTAATTTCCCAAAGTGAATCAGCATTTCAGCAAAACTTTACAAGTGGAATAATCAGTTGAATTCATGTAAATAAAATAATCACATCTGTTAATGTATTAGTAACCAGTTTATTGGATATGTTTTCCATTAATTATATTAGTATCATTTATGCTGAGATAAGACATTTCTATTTCTAAAAGACCTATGCAGTCTGCTCATACATATACCCTTGAAAACTAAACTCAAGGACATGGGAAGGAGTATTGGTAAATGAAAGGGGTATATGGAGTTAGAATCAGTGTTATTCAAAATGTGATAGTTGAACCAACAGCACTGATATCACCTGTGAGCTTCATAGAACCGCAAATTCACTGGCCCCACTTCAATTTATGGAACCTAAGAGGTGGGGCCCAGGACACACTGTGTTTTAATAGCTTTCCAGGTGATTCTTATGTAAAGTCTGACAAAACTGCTCTGTATATAGTTTAGTCAAATGTAAGTTCAGGTGAGTAAGTCAGCAGTAATGAGACGCTCAGATTAAATGTGAGGGTCATCAACTTGCCCAGTTTTTGTGGGACTGCGAGGTTTTCTGGGATGCAGGACTTTCGGAGCTAACATGAGGTAAGTCCCAGGCAAACCTGGACAAGTTGGTCATTATGGTCAAATGATTCTGTACCTACTTTAGAAGCTAGAGTACCTTGCATTTCATTTTGTCTCTGTCAGATATTCTTTATTCCCTGATTTCCCTTAGGCTCTGGCCATGACCAAATTAATATGGCTATCTTGTGGGTCATAGATTTGGGGAATTCAATAAGGTAGTTAGTTAGAGTTGACATTTTGTTCTTGCGGTAACTGCTGGAGTTTGATTACACCGGAGTGTGTGATCCATAACTTGCTTGTCTGCTTAATTCTTTCTCCCTTCAGTGTTATGTGTGCAGTCGGGCTCAGCAACAGCGGTAGTTGGAAATCACTTTGAAGTTCCTGAAAGTCCCTTAAATTTGTTGATTTTATTTTATTTTTTGATGTCTTACTCTATTTGCTCTTGTCCGTGTTATTTTGAGTCCCTCCTTTTGTTTCTTGGCCGAAGAGATATCTTCGTTAATAGGATAACTTGGCACTTATGTCAATGAGGTCAAAATTTTCAGTGTTTGTTGGGCATCAATTTCCATTGTAGAGGTTTTGATAGTACTGTAAATGCTCCTGATAGTTGCTTAATAGAATTAACAGCTGCTAGTAATTATGAGTGCCGTGTTTACTTTAAGTGTGGCTTGATTTTCATGCATACCTTGAAAGTTTATTTCTAAGGATATAGAGTAGAAAAGGTTTCAAAGAAATGAGTTTCATCTTTGGTGAAGTTCAAAGAAGATACAAAACAAAACATTTAACAATTTATGTCTGTCTCTAATGAATTCTAATGGGTTGGTGGGTGTGTGTTTCTTCAAACATAATAACTCTGCACAAATTATTTGTTTTTAATGTCATAAAACCCATGTTATATTACTTGCTTTTCTTAAAGCTCTTACAATGAAGACTCAATTATGTTGCATTCACAAACAATTAGGTTTGACTATTTGGATGCAAACTATTGTTGCCAACATTTTGCAGCATTTTTTTAACCAGTAAAAACATTCTGCTTTGTCTATTAAAATGCTCATTTTGCAAATTGTTTTTCATGTGATTTAGGCTGTAGCACAAATGCTTTCTCTCTCTCTCTCTCTCTGCAGTTAATTTTCCCTTTTTATCAACACAATTTGCTGGATAAGTACTGTGAGTTATCTCTGAATTATGGGTTTTCTCTACTGAATTAACAACTCAATTTTCAGTATGAGAGAACTCTAGAACCCAGGTAAATGTAGGGGTCACTTCCCAAGACTGTAATATGCCCTATTGATGTCCCCTGAGTAACTTTAATCCCCAATGTGTACCAGTTTGTATGCTCTGATCCATGAACATTCTAGAGTACATTCTAGAGTTTGGTCTGGCCCAGAAAGGTGGGTTCTATGTTATTCTGAGTAACATTTTAAAGTCATCACTTATGATGAAAATTAGGTGCAGTCAATTAACCACCAAAACTCTCCGAAGAAAGTGGTATTTTGGTCTCCGCTATTTCAAGTATAACATAGTTTTTCTCTTAATGATGGAAAAGATGGCTTGTTTTTGGTGAGCTGAGCACCAGACAAAATACTGGTATCCTGTTGACTGCTCATCAGGAGCAAAACTACATATCCTCAAATATTAGGATCATAATCAGCATGGTTAGCTAGGCCAACAAGATAAGGGGCTTATATATTAGGACCACCTGAGGAAACAAGAGAGTCAAATCTCCCATTTCTCATCTCACTACAATTCCATGCCTACCAGCCTTGAGGGTAATGGCAGGCAGACCTGATTCCTACTTAAATTGTCACTCATTCTCTCTCCTTCCCTTTGTGTTTTCTTCATTCCTATCACTCTTACTTAATTCTCACTATCAACCTTTAAGAATTAGGCTTTAGGTCTTTGACAAATGAGTTTAAATAAGGTTTCATGACATTCCCATGGTCATTCAGAAAGTAGCAGTGCCAGAATTTGAATCTAGCTTCCTAACAATAAAGCTTTTACCCATGTCCCTGTGCCCCTGTGCTGTAACATAAAACATACCCATGAGTAGTCTGCCTTGGCAGTGTGTGAGGTAAAAAAAAAAAAAAAGCCAAAAACATAAAGTAGCCTAGCACCCTGAAAAGTACCTTCAGTGAGAATTATGTCACTAATAATCTAGTCACTGCAGTGGTTTTGCATATATCTGCCTCACCATACACCTTGATTGCTTTTCATTCTATTTCCTAAACCTGTGGGACTAGGTTTGCAATGTCATCTTTCCAATTGAGAGCAAGTTTTACAATTACCTGGCTCTGACAATGGTTTTAAAAATTGTTTGATAACTCTCCCCAAGTTGAAATTAATGACTGCTTGAAGACCTTACCCACAGTGTAATATACTATATTCCATCAGTACTTTGGAAATTGTTGGGACTAATTTACTTGTAATTTATATAAAACTGGAACAAGTTGGACTGACCAAGATCTTTCAGTTATGTCCACATTTGCCACAACTATCTTCAGGTGTCTTATTAATTTTGTAAGCACAAAACCCACTTTGAATTTTTCTCAGCCAAAGTTGAGCATGTGTGTCTATTGTTCCTTTTCTAAGGTCTGCTGTCGGAGTGAGAATCAAAATACAGATATATTAGGCTGTATTTTGTATTTGGAGGATCATAATGTAACATATGAATGCAGTGATCCATAAACTCAACATAAACTTGTAAGCCATCAATGAACTTTGAAGGTACTGCCGTAGCTACTCAAAATCTTAGGGCTACCAGCTTTTGCTTCATTTCAAAATCATTTTTTAAAAAGAAATAAAAATTTACTAACGTTTCTCTTGACACTAAATAATGATGGGATCCTACTTCATTTATATTCAGTTGGGGTAACATATTTATTCAGGTACCAGATGTAGAGTGTTAATGGATTAAAGTATATGGACAAAGTGGGCAATTGTACTGTAAATGTTACTTAAGTGAATTTGGCCTGCAAGGGTATTATTGATTTATTTTATCTAATTTAGTTTGTATTGCAATTCAGGCTCAACATTGAGGGTTGAAGTCATCTGTCTTCTATAGGTGAAATGACTTCAGGTCTCAAGGGAACTAAACTAAGTAAATAGGAAGTCTCTTCCTTTGAGGAAGCAAAGAGGATGGAAATATTTTCCAATGGGGTGAGGGTGTGTGAGGGGAAATGTTCTCCTCCCAAGGACACTAGGAAACCATATTCCACTAGGAAGAAAACATGCAACTATCACTCAGGGAAACATTTTGATTTCCTTGTCAATATTAAAACAATATCCTCTTAATAGCTGAAGAGTGGTACTTTGCTAGGCATGGAGCTTAGTGATGTTGCTTATCATCGATCACTTTGTAAATCAACAGAACAGGAAGAAAGGTGCCTTGTTAGCTGTTGTACAAGGCACACTATTTAGGGTCTCGTGTTCATTCCCTCTGTTCTCCAAGTGTCCAGGCTTATGAAGAAAAGAGTGTCCAGTGAGCATAAGAGAGCAAAATTCTCTCTTTATCTTTTCTTTTTTTTCTGAAGCTGTTATGAAATTGCATAATCCTAAATTTGTTGAATGTTTGAACACAAATGATGAACAATAGCAGTGCCATTAAACAGTTGTGAGATAATTATGTTACGTGACTGTAATCCCCCAAATTGCTGCAGCCTGAATTCATGAGGATTTTAAAGAAAAAGAAAGCAATAAGGTTTAAAAAATAGGGTTTCAGAAAGCATACAACTGATTTACATCATTAGTTTGGGTCCTCTGACACATCCCTGTGAAACAGGGGAGGATTCATATCCTCTTCAATTAAGGATAGGGAAACTGAGGCCTGGGGAAGTGTGGTGATAACTCCAAGGTTACCTGGGGCAAACAGAACCAGTTTTCAGGTGGAAAAGCAATACTGCATACTTATTAGCTGTCCCCGGCCTCTCTGCTTCTGCAATTGCAAAGAGATCTATTAACAAAACAGACAACTCCTGGGAGCCTTTGGATATGAAGTCTCTAATGACTCCATGCAAAATGTCCCAGACCTGAAACATCTGTTGTACAGATACAGTCAAGTTCCACACCAGAGTCTCAAGTTAACAACTTATTTCCTTTAATTTAATTTTATTTATTTTTTTAAAGTGCATAGCAGCTGTCTACATATTTCAGAGGACAGACCTTGTTTTAAAACCTGAGCCAGAGAACATTATAGAGAAAACTCACACAATTCTCTGTATGTGCTAATTAGAAGCTTCTTACACAAGCACATGAATTCATTTATACACTGATGAATTTTCAGTTGCCAAATAGCTCCAACAAAAAGACCAGAAAAGTAAAAATAGTCAATCTAATGAATTTAACATTTATTTTTATGCAAGCTGGGTAATTTTTAGAAATGTTTTGTTTTTTGGAGGAATGATTTGCATGTGCAATGCATTTGTTTTTTGTGACTTCTGAAATCCTGTTTTTCTGGAAAAGGAAGACAATTTTTCTTGACTGAGAGACATCCAGCCACATACCCAGAATTAAACCCAAAAGACCAGAAGTGAAAGGAAGAGAGATAATCCCTAGGTCACACATTCAGGAGACCTGAGGGAAAGAATAAAGAGCATCAAAGAAAAGACCAAGGCAACTTATGATTTCACTGCAGCATGGGGTATATTTGTCTCCAGTGCGAGCCCTGCAGCTAACGAACAACGGTCACCCCGTTCCCTTTCTGTGGCATCCCTCCAGTCTGGGACAGCACGTAAATGTCAGTCACCATTCTCCACAGAAATGCAATTTTATATGTTCTTTTAAAATGTTTCCTTTACTTTGTTTTACTTTACCCTCCTTAGACACACATAAACCAAAATACATGTTTATCCATCCTTCAAGCAAGTATTGAGGGACTACTATTGGTCTGGCATTCTTTGAGGAATAAGAGAGATCATGGTTTTAGGCATTTCACAATCATGTGGAGAAACCATATAATTAAAAAGTAAGTAATCGATAATAAAGATAATTATAAGTAGAAAGAATTGTTAGAAAGACTCTAAATATAACCTAATAAAGAATTATTGGGTGGAGCAGAGGCCCATGGGATAAAATGTTGATCATGAAGGCCTCCCCAAGGACATACATTACCTGAATGATGGAAGGAAGTAAACATGCAATGCTTTGAGGAACAGATCTTCCTGGGGAAATGAACAAATACAATAGCCTTGAGTCCAGGGTGATTATTCAAAATGGAAAAAACGTAAAGTTTAGGGCATAGTGGACTCCCTGGAGTATGGTGCAAGATGAAGTCAGGGAATTAAACAGGCTACCTCATGAAGTATCTTATTGGTCATTGAAAATAAAACACTTGTATCCTACTCTTTTTGTTAAACTTTGATACAGTTTTCTGCATGATATCTATGTGGTGAGTGTTATACCAGGCACTTTATGGACACTATTTCATGTACCTTCACCAACAACCCTGCAAGGGTGCAACAATAATCCCATTTTGTGGATAAGACAATGGAAGCTCAAAAAGGTTAAATAAATTTCCCAGGATTATTTAGCTAGTATGAAGCCAAGATTCCAAGCCAGATCTAACTCTGCAGTCTGAGCCATCGGTCTACTCTTCACCTTTGTTCGACTCTTCCTCTATTCAATTTCCCAGAAATAGAAATGTCTTTCTTACGAATATTCTTATTAATTCCTACTTATTCTCCAGGAAACAATTTTGCCTCCCTACCCCTCCCTTACTCTCTCTCTCCCCTTTTTTAAACCTCATCTTCCACCAAGTTGGATGACTGTGCCGTGAGAGACATAGCACCATTTTCCTGTATTTATCTTTCATTGTTGTTATCTTTTATTTATCTTGTTCACTGAACTGTATATTGCACAGTGAGAACCTATGTCTGTAATAGCACCCACAGTATCCCCTAGCACACTCTGTGGCAAAAAGTAAGCACTGAAATAGTGAGCATTAAAAAGAAAAGAGAATCAATGATGTTACCAGATTCTCAGGACCTTAAAGTCCTCATAATTAGACTGACCAATTCCATGGCATCAAAAGTGAAATTGGGATGCCTGGGTTTCTCATTCATTAAGCATCTGACTTCGGCTTAGGTCATGATCTCAAATTTCATGAGTTTGAGTCCCACATCAAGTGAGCACGAGCCCAGGATGAACCCTGTTTGTTTCTTTGTTTCTTTCTCTTTCTTTCTTTCTTTCTTTCTTTCTTTCTTTCTTTCTTTCTTTCTTTCTTTCTTTCTTTCTTTCTTTCTTTCTTTCTTTCTTTCTTTTTCTTTCTTTCTTTCTCTTTTTCTTTCTTTCTTTCTCTTTTTCTTTCTTTCTCTTTCTTTCTTTCTTTCTTTCTTTCTTTCTTTCTTTCTTTCTTTCTTTCCTCTTTCATCTTTCTTTTTATCTTTCTTTCTTTCTTTCTTTCTTTCTTTCTTTCTTTCTTTCTTTCTTTCTTTCTTTCTCTCTCTCCCACACACTACCCCCCCCCCCGCTCTCACTCACTTGCGCCCTCTCTCTCAAAAAAAAAAAAAATGAAATTGCGATGTAATGAAGGAGCAATGTAAACACACTGTTGTTTGTTTTTAAGTTTTATTTATTTATTTTTTATTTTTAATTAATCTCTACATTTAACGTAGGACTTGAACTCAAAACCCTGAGATCAAGAGTCACATGGTCTACCAACTAAGCCAGCCAGGCATCCCACACTGTTGGTATTTAACAATGGGCCTTTAAAACCCATAAAGTAAAACAATATAGAGTAATAAGTATGCTTTTGGACTCCTTGCCTACAATCTCTCAGCATTTTCATTACCTCCCCAAAACCACTGCACCAAATCTAGATTTATAGGAATTAAAGGAATTGATGCAGTTGTCTAAATTATGTGGATGTAAATCCTAGCCTTGCCTCATATCAGCAGTAAGCTTTAGTTTTGTCATCTCCAAAGTTGTGCCAATACTTTGTAGCATTTTATGAGAATTAGAAATAATATACATAAATCACCTAGCACATGGATGAGGATATAGCAAGAATGCATCATTATAATCCTCTTCTTAATAGTAGTGTGCTTTCATCTTCAGACACTTGCAATTATTCCCCATTGCCATCCCAAGTAATAAATTTACTTTGCATGGCCTTCATGAGTCCCACAATTGGCTCCTTCTTTTCCAGACTCAAATCTTACTACATTCCTCTGATTTCCAGTTATCCATCCAGTTAACCAAATCCCTCCTCTCCAACATGCTTAGAATCTTCAAGCCTTTGTGCCTTTTGTTATGCTGTGTTGGCAGGCTGGATTATTATTTTTTACCTGCTGAAATTTCTTTTACTATGGAAGACCATATTGAGCTGTGTATAAGAACATGGACTCCAGGGGTGCCTGGGTGGCTCAGCTGGTTAAGTGTCCAACTCTTAATTTCATCTCAGGACTCAGGTAATGATCTCATGGTCATGGGATCGAGTCCCACATCGGGCTCTGCACTGACAGTGTGGAACCTGCTTGGGATTCTCTCTCTCTGTCTCTCTCTCTCTCTCTGTCTCTCTCTCTCTCTCTCTGTCTCTCTCTCTCTCTCTCTGTCTCTCTTTCTGTTCCTCCCTTGCTTGTGCTCTTTCAAAATAAATTAATTAATTAAAACACACACACACACACACACACACACACACACACACACACAGACTGCAGATCCAATCTACCCGGTTCAAATCCTAGCCTCTTTACACACAACATCTGTGACCTTGAGTGACTTACTTAATATCTCCATGCCTCACTGTCAGTATGTATAATAATTAGGATAGGAAAATGTTAATATCTTGGGGTGACAAAGATTGAAAGAGTTCACATATGTAAAGTACCTATAACAGTGCATGACGGAAAGTGAGCACTGCATGGAATATTAGCTGTCACCATCATTGTTATCGTCACCTTTTTCCGGTATTTTTCTATATAAAAAATGCAAGTAACCCTGTTACTTATCAGAGTATCTGCTCTTTCTTTAGTGTTCTGACAACATTTCTATTGTATCTTTATTATAGAACTTAAAAAGTTATGTTATTAAAGTATATGGCTTGAAAGCTTGCCACGTCCATAAAATTCTCTGTTTCTTTAAGGCAGAAGTCATAATACCCTCTTCCTCATCTCTTTTATCATCGTAGGGCCTTAGAACAGTTTTCTCAGATACTGTATACCAGCTACGTGTGAAATGAATAAGAATGCATATGTCTAATTCATGTATTGTTTACTTATTCATTGTTTTTCTTCTTGCATGAGAACAAGTGCATTGACCTTGTCTGTGACTGCTGTGTCCCAGAGCTTAAAACAGTGCCTGGTACAAAATAGGCACTCAAGAAATATTTGTTGAATGAAAAATGAAATGAATTAATGGATCAATCAGTAAATCAAGATAACCATATTTGAGGTTTCTTAAAAACTCTGTCTGTAGTGAATTAGAAAGCATGTGCTTTAGCCCCTACGTTCTCTGTGTATTTCCACACACAAATATGCTATGTGTATACAGATTGCAAAATTGGAATCATTTGCAGAATTGGGATGTAAATTGGACATGTGGGCAAGTGCTTGACTAGGTGGCAGGGATATATTTGAACAAAAATATCTTGCCTAGAGAAAAGCAGGTGGAATTTGCCTTTTCAAGAATTTTGTGCCAAGCCAGATAATTTACTTCTCACCTGGGAACAATTTCCTTCCCGCAGTCATAATGTGAGTTTCACCACAGCTGTGGAGCTAAAGTCAAAGTCAAAGTAGAGATTGCTGCGTCACTTGCTGGGAAATGACTTTTTAGTTTGGGTCCGTGTCCTTGTCTGGCAGCTTTCTTATTTGTGTTTAAAAACATGGAGTGCAGAGAGGTGCACATCTGTTTCTGAATGTGTAAGTAGAATATGGAAGGAATTTTTTTTGTGGCTTTAAATTTCTGGACTCTTTAGCTGTCCCAGTACATGTATTCTGACTTCTGTTTTTCCAGCCAAGAAGCAGCAGCTGCATCTGGGTGTGGGAATTACACATTTGAGTTAACAGTATTTAACAGAAGCATACATTTCTTTTTTATCTCCTGTATCCACAATTCTTAGACAACCAGACTTATCAATATGATGCTGGTATCTTCCATCACCTCTGTTCCCTCTCTTCTATAAAATTTTCCATTCTTAGCAACATATAGTCAGACCAGAGAATAAATGAATTACTCTCTGTACTGCCTCCCATATTGCTTTTTTTCTCCCTTCTGATATAGGACATTTCATACGAAAAACAGAATTTTGTGAGTTGGAATCTTAGTGACAAAGATCCGGACAAGGCTAGACTAGGGGTAGAAGGAGGAATATGTACTTTATTTTATGCCTGGGTCATGAAAAGAGTCACTAAAGTTCTCCAGTGCTGAGTCAGAGACCTTAATTACAGCCTCCAATTTCCAAAGGCAGTGGAAACAGTGGAATGACACATGGTTACATTATGCCAGCTGCAAATGCTAAAATATGATAGAAAAGAGGAGAAAAATGTTTTCTAACATTGCCTGTGAGTAGGTAAAGAAGGCCTTCAAAGTTTGACTGGATACATATCCTTCTCTTGGACACTCTTGTCTAAGGCCTGACATGCTACATTCAATATACAGAGATGTTCTCCTCTGTTTATTCAAGACATTTCAGGGGCATCTGGGTGGCTCAGTCAGTTAAGTGTCTGACTCGTGGTTTCAGCGCAGGTCACAATCTCACAGTTTTCATACCCCACGTTGGGCTCCATGCTGACAGTGTAGGGTCTGCATGGGATTCTCTGTCTTTCTCTCTCTTTGCCCCTCCTACACTCAAGCTCTCTCTGTCTCTCTCAAAATAAATAAATAAACCTTAAAAAAAGACATTTCAGTCTTGGGAGTCTTCTTCTGATAATAAACTCACATGTATAATACCAGATGATATTGTCTATTAACTCCTTTATAGAAATTGGTTGACCTATGTCCAGGATAGTCTCAAGGGACCATCAAATAGGTATTTGCAGTTACAGGAGCTCCAAGAACAAGAAAGCAAGTTGTAGAGGTTCAAAAAAATAAATTTTACATGCCCAAAGTGAAGAACAGGAGTCCTGAAGTCAAAGATCCACTTTTAGACTCTAAGAGTGTCTGTATCACACTGGCCTCAGGTCACTCAAGTGTAAAAGAAAGTGACAAAAGACAAGCTATTATGCAGTATTTGAGGTCTGCCTGTCCTCACCTGACTCTTCAGAAGGAAAAACAAATGGGAGCAGTTCAGAAACTGTTTTACTGTACAGATTCTGAATAGTGAGCATCACAGAAAGAAAACAAACCAAAACAACACTACCAATCATAATCTAAAGCAAGAGTTACCAGTGCTTCTATTTTATAAATAAAGTTTTATTGGAACACACCCACACCTATTAATGTAAGTATGGCCTTTGTTTCTTTCCTCCAATAATGGCAGAATTGAACAACTGTAACAGAGATCTGGCTCACAAGTCTGAAATATTTACCATCTGGCTCTTCAAAAACTGAAAAAACAAAACAGGGGTGCCTGGGTGGTTCGGTCGGTTGAGCATTTGACTTTGGCTCAGATTGTGATCTCATGGTCTGTGAGTTTGAGCCCCGCATCAGGCTTTGTGCTGACAGTTCAGAGCCTGGAACCTGCTTTGGATTCTGTGTCTCGCTCTTTTTCTGCCCCTCGCCCATTCACTCTCTGTCTCTGTCTCTCAAAAATGAATAAACGTTAAAAAAAAAAAAAAGAAAGAAATGTATCCCTTGCTCTAAAAAAACAAAAACAAAAACAAAAACATCCAGAGTAGTTATGTTGCCTTACACAATAGATTGGGATCAGCAAATGGGAACCCATAAAACCCTCCTAGGAATTGTTTTTTGACCAGAGGACATTGGAAAATGCAAAAATGCATTTTTGGCGCTCCTCATTGATAATAACTCTGAAGTCATATACAGTTTCTAGTTTCATTTTCTTACATTAATCACTGAATTAAATATTGGTTAACTCTCCCAAACTCAATTAGTACTTAATGAGACATCTATATTTTTTATTTCCATCAATCCCTGTCTGAAGATACTTGCTATTTGTCCTTTCCCCATTTCCTTAAAAAATCTTTGAGCTGCTATAAACCTTATATTCCAAAATATGTGATATTCTTCTTTGTGTGCAGAGGGGCCAACTATTATATATCTCTTGAAAGTTGATACCTGAGTCAAAACTCTTCACCAGAATATAAAGTAAGTCTAGAAGAATCACTTCCATTGGCTGTAAGCAGAAGACCTGTTGCGAGCATGACACTAATATACTTTTATAGGGTCAGTGTGTAGGTATGATGGAAGAAAAGAGATAATTTATGTATTCAGAAGTACAGTACTATTATAATAAATATATGATGTATAGGATACTATTAATACCCAGGATTTTTGGAGGAAAGCAGATTTTGAGAAGTTTTGATGAAATTTATTGATGGGACCACAGATTTCAAGGGTTTTTAAATGCCTTTATATGCTGGGGTGGGACAATTTGAGTATGTTCTATACACCAAGTGGGCAACATGTGAGTTCAGCCTTCTGTGGGTTGCCTGTGTTAAAGGAGGATAAGGTCTATATAGCAAGGTTGTTAGGAAAGCACCTCAGATTATGTATGTGAAAGCAGTAAGTAAACTCTAATTTTTCCTAACAGCATCTGTTATTATCATCACTACATTTACTATGTTGCCATGGCTAACAGAAGGTTCCCAGTATAACCTTGAACTAACTTGAAGTGATTGGGTTTTATTTCAATCATTTCCTCATACAAAAGACCATTGATTGTGTTCTGATCAAAAGTTTTGTAACCCATAGAGCTAGGACTTGAAAATCACGTGCTTTAGGCAAATGAAAAGAAAAGGACAGCATTTCCCATTTCTGACATGAGTTCACATTGTCTTTTGAAAATTTAAGCCTCAGGATACATCATATGCTTTCTTCTTTGCACCTGGTCATACACCTTTTAGTAAATGCTTGCTGTTAAAATGATAAATGGACGCTATTAAAACACTTTAATGCATAGTGCACCAAAAGTGCCTACTTAAAGGCTAGTTTCCCTTCAGAATTTTGAAGAAGATGCCTTCTCAGCTTTTCTTTCTTGGCACAATTCTTAAGAGAATGGGAATTTGTATATGCCTATATTCCTCTAAACGTCGACCAAAGATAGTTATATTCCTGTAAAAACTTCAGGTTGCTTTAATTAGATATTCTTAGTAAAGAGCTTACTTCTTCCTTGTTTTCCTCCATTCTCAAAAGGTTGTGAGTTTGGCAGAAGGTGAAGTGGCATAGTTTGTATTTCAAGCTTCCTAGTTTGACTTTTCCTGCCCAGTGTTTTCAAAGATGAGAATCTATAGTGCATGTGATTTCTGGGTGAAAAATGTGTTATTTCACACATTATTAACCCCACACATTTCTAAAACTTTATGTTAGAAACAAAAAACAGATTTGTGGGAAACCCAATAAACAACAACAAAATCCAATGAACAACAACAAAATTAATTCAAAATTTCCTTGTTTTAAAATACACACAAGCCCAACTCTCCAAAATTATATGAGGATAATGGTAAAGACCTACAGATCTGCTTGTTTGTTCTTGAAATTATCCCTTGATACTGTATATCCTTAAATACATTTATAATATCAGGTTATAAGGCATTCAATATAATTTTGGAATTTTACAAATTTTGAAATTTTACTAATTTTTCTTGGAAGGCACAGCCATGTTCCCTTAAATAACATAATTTTATCAGTGTTAAATACAATTATGGAAACTATAGATGTAGAGAACATCATTATAGGCTGAGTTACTACATAAAACTTATAACCAAATGCTCACTTGAGACATACTAGTTAATAGTCTTAATTTGGCATTTAAAAGCTGGTGTTTGTGTCTAACATCTGTGTCTTACTTGAAGCTATTCCAGAATGTATGTACATTTCTCAGATTATAGTGAACTAATACTAAGATAAACTGAGTCTGAAGTGAGAATTCATGTAAAGCACAGCTTTATTCATGGAAGAAAAGTTTCTATTCCATTTTTTTCTCATTTTGCTGAAGAAAATATGTGGAGCATCCCTTAAAAAAAGGGCAACAATTAGTCTTCCTCACCAAAAGCATGAACTTCATATTGTTTTTGCTTTCTTTTCAAATTTATGCTTCCCAACTTCAATTTTAATATGCTAGAACAAAAGAGCTAAATTTTCTACTTTTAACAAGTCCTTCCTATATGCCTGAATAGCAGTGGGCTAGCAATAACTTCTTACCTTTCTGACAAGTCCCACTGCCAAGGGTAGGCTATTTAGAAATTGGTACAAAGTGAAAATAAATACCTGGTTTCCCACAGGCAGTCTTCTGAAATGCCGTCTATCATTTGTAATTTCTGTGACGTTATTTGGTAGTTATGATTTATCACCTTGCCACCGTATGAGTCAGCCGTGAAATCTCCATGACTCAATGGCACGTAACAAAAGCAATCAGGAAAGTGACATTTGAATGAAGGTTTGGTGGATGGGTTTGAACAAGATTTCATTAACTTAAAGAACTAAGGCAGAGGAACTCTCCCAACTTTATGAAATCTTACAAAGTCAGCATTTCAGTTCTTTTTCTTCATTGGCTAATACCTGCAAACTGGGGGGGGGGGATTACCATTCACTGGAGACAAACAAAAAATATGAATTTATGGAGGATGACAGTAAGTTTATTCTTATTTTGATTTAATCTTGCTTTTTTCCATTGTGTTCAGAATGGCCTTTTAATCTTGCAGATAAATTTCCTACTGCTTTTAAATTTTCTTGCTACCCACATGTTTTTGCCTAGGCAGTAAAATTTTTTAATGTTCATTTATTTACTTTTGAAAAAGAGAATGTGCATGTGTGTGTGCACACATGTGCAAGTGAGTGGGGGAAAGCAGGGAGAGAGAGGAGAGAGAAAATCCTAAGCAGACTCCATGCTCAGCACAGAGCCTGATGTGGGGCTCGATCTCATGAACCACAAGATCATGACCTGAGCCAAAATCCAGAGTTGGACACTTAACCAACTGAATCATCCAGGTGTCCCATTTAGGTGGTAAATTAATAGCAAGAATGTATTGGTTTCATAAATATTTATTGAGCCTAGATTCTGTGTCAAGCATTGTGTTAGACAATGGGATTAAAACAATAAGCAAGGCAGACATGAGCCTCCCTCTCAAGGACATTTCAGTGTGGTGAAATTAGTCATACTTACTTTTCTAGGCTATTTGACGTTCATCTTGAGTGGGTAATGCTCATTTTCAAGCATTAAAGAATATTTCTTATATAAAAACTTGACTTTGCAATACTTTAATATTTATTTTAAGCTACAGTTATCTTCATGTAGAAAAGTGGAACAAATATTTGACCTGTTGGCAGCAATATGATTGGGTACCTGCCCCTCAGCCCCATGGACTCCCTTGTTTGATGGTTTAAGCTTATAATGGATGCCGCCTCTTTGATTTGCAAGTAATATTTAACATGCTTTGAGCTAAGGAGAGAAATAATGGGTAGAGTTCTCAAAAAATTTGACTGCTGGAGCTTAGATCATAGGTTGTAAGTATCATCCCAACAGCATTAGCTACAGATTGTGTTATGCTTGTCATTGTATCCAAGGGACATTGGAAAGAAAAGAGTTCTTACGTAAAAGCCACCGTCATTATTGGAAATGTGACTTAAGTACAAATTCCAAAGGAAGATGAACTGTCTGCAAATAAGAACTGAGGTTTTCACTTTGATAGTAACAATACCTGGGATAATGTCTGCAACAGAAGGGCAATAGTAATATTGTCTGTCGTTTATTGAAAGCATGCTGGGTGTCATGTATTATGCTAAGTGTTGAGTGAGAAGTACTGATCAGTGGACTTTTATAGTACAGAAAGAGTAGGGACATATAATGATTAACTATTGAACCTACAGAAATTAGTATAATAGTTTTGGAAGAAACTGTCCTAGCCTTCCAGTCCTTTGGAGGGGAAGATGCCAAACGTGAAGAGAATAGAGTCAGTACTTGGGAATGGTTTGCTTCCTTTCAAAATAAGAATAAGTGCAGCCAAGAACTCACAGGAAATTTGATTAAGAAGAACTAGGCACTACTAGTATGCTAGATGAAGCATACTCCATTCTTGGTCGGCCTGAGAACAGGACATCACCTTATGGAAATGACATCATAATAAGGAAAACACAAACTGAGTAAACAGTAATTTTGGGTGTAGATACATTTTGCTCCACCTTTTGGGAAAGTTCTGAAGAACTTAGAATGCAGGTTAAGACAGAGGTCATGAAGAGAAAATAATACTTAGGTATGCACATGGTAACTTGAGCCTAAACACTAGAGGAATACTCCTGGTACTGATCAATTGCTGTTTTTCTCAGTACTCTAAGTCAGTATGAGGCATGAATCATGCTACTATTTTTCTAAGTTGCCTCACTTTGTCCACTCCTGGCTTGGGACTTCAGGAGAGAAACCTTAGGAAACAGAAACCCAAGATTGGGAAAAGTTTGATGTGTTTGTTTTGTGTGTGTGTGTGTGTGTCTTGCAATGATGTTTCAAGCAATCTAAGTCTCTTGAACCATTCTCCCTGGCATCATTTCAAAGGGTTGGACCTATACATATAATGCACTGTGATTAAGGAACCCACACCAAGGACTTCATACAGATGAGTTTTGTTTATTTCTAAAATCAATCATATGATGTATGAATTATTATTCTCATTTTACTAATGGGTAAACTAAGGTTTACTGAAGTTAGGTGATTTGTTCAGGGTCATAATAACTGGTTTGGTAGTACTAACTTCATATACTTAAGACCTGATTTTGAAGTGAACCATGGGGGCATCTGGATGGCTCAGTGATTGAGCTTCTGACTCTTGATTTTGGTTTAGGTCAAGATCCCAGGGTCATGGAATCGAGCACCACATTGGACTCCACTGAGCCTGCTTAAGATTCTCCCTTTCTCTCTCCCCCTACCCCGCCCCTCTCCTCTACTTGCATGCTCTCTCTTTTTTTCTCTGTCTCTAAAATAAAAAATATTAAAAAATTAAAAAAAAATAAAGTGAACAATGAACAAATGGCCAGAAATAAGCAAAGCTCTTAAGAGATTGCTCCTGGTTTCCAAAGGAGTGAAATTAACTTTTATCATAAGTAGCAAAGGGGTAGGAGAGAAGATTAAGGAAGGCTATTGGGTGATTTTGGTTGGATAGAAATTTTAACATTAAAGATAAAGTGAAGACTTAGACAAATAGAGGGAAAAATTCTTGGCCACATTAGAGGAACAGATCTGTCAGGGCAAATAGGGATCTATTTTCTTGTTGATTTGTTTTTTGCTCCCAGACAAATGGAGAATACAAAGAGACCATACCCATAAAATTTTACATGTCAGCCATGATCTCATCCAATGCCACAGCCCCCTCACTGTTAAAGATGTCCTGCTAATGTAAATGTAAATCAGACTGAAGAATTGGTTCCACAAATCAAGCTCCTGATGAATTAACCCCTTTTCCTTTCTACAGTACATTGTGCTCAAGCCCAAGGGTTCATTAACTGAACACATAAATGGAGTTTCACAACCTTCAAAAGCTGCTCTGCATGACGTGCCCAGATGCTCACAGTGTTAGTCCCCTGTGCCCACATGGGAAATCCTCCTGGCATTTAAGATCATCATCTCCCTCAAGCCTTCCTGTCAGAAAGAGAACAGCCCTAAGTGAAATGCTGCAGATCAGTGAGTTGGTAAACCAGCTACGGAAACAGTATGTTACAGCCCATCAGACCTCTGAAAATATCCCACTTTGAAGATGTAAGAACGAGAGAGACACAGCTGAATTAGGACCTAGAGAAGCAACTGGTATGTGGGCAAGTTCAGATTACCTTTTTAAATGACAAGAATTTTTCACTTTGACCTCAGCAACCACTTTCAAACTGTTTTGGCAGAAAGGCTATAAATTATGGTAGTAAAATAGAATATAGCCAACAACTACTCAGTACTTAAGTGCCTGGCACTGAGCTAAGTGTATGCCATGCATGGTATCATTTAATCCCTTAAAATCACCCTAACGGGTTGGTATTATTTTTATCTCACTTTATAGGAGAGGAAAGAGGCATAACTCTCTGCCCAAGGTGATAGAACTAGTTTTATAATCAGTTTCATATGCAGATTCATATGGCCTTTGTTCTTCAGACACTAGACCACACTGCTTCAAAATGAAGGCCAGAAGCCAACACAGAGGAAACGGGTCTAGGGAGCAACACTTCAGAGTACCTACTGTATGCTGGATACTCTATCAAGAAAGATAGTCATAATGCTAGGAGCATTCTGCATGTCTCTGTGGCCTGAGAACATGGCTCACAGTGGGATTCAGTTTATGAGAGTGTCTGATGCACTTCTCTCAGGTAAGCTAGAACTCTGGGAGATAGGCTCTGATTCTGATTGTTTAACAGTACTAAATTTATCCAGGGACAAAGCATTAATCAGGGAGATGGAATGGGAAATGTTCTGTATGAGAAATGATAGCTGCTGCTTGAAGGAAGAAAAGAGAGGGCTTGTGCATAATCTACCAGTGTTTTCGAATGCACCACTGGGCTAAAAGGACACAGGGAATAGATTTGATAGAGAAAGCATCTTAGAATTTGGAAACCACTAAACAATCGTAGAGTATAGGGGCGTGGGCTGGTAGGCTTGCTAGGAGCAATCAATGCACTGGAATATTTATGTTATTTAATAGGAGACTGTTATTCTTTAACTTTTTATAAAAGAACTGCAATTGACCTTTGTGAATTTGGATGACAGTAAAACTGGTGCAAACTGATGGTTGGCCTTATCAAGTTTAAATATTTGAAAAGGTATAATTCATGTAAATGTTTAGCCTTTTTTTTCACTGTGCAAGGGCAAAACCTGCCTAGGCTGGTATTTACTTTTCTAATTAGAAAAGCTTGAGTGATGTGAACAATTAAGATAATACAATACCTTTACAAGATAATTAATCTTTTCTTTGTGATTCATCCTACCACATCCCAAACTGATAATGTTATTTACTTCCCAGTTAAGGGTATGTTAGGATGTAATTGGAGCCATTTGCTTTGACTATCAGAGGAGAAAAGATCATGCAATTTGCATCTCATATATTTAGAAATTAAAACTGAAGGACTGACCACTTGACACCGCAGAAGTTCCTGAAATGAAGCCTGCTGAGCTCAATTTGTTGTGGCGGCTAAATGAATCCTCTCTCCAATTTGAATGCATGATGAAATTCCTATTAGAACATTGCACTGTAATAATTGACAACATAATGAAACTGCCAAAGACAAAATGCAAGTACTTCTCTCCTGCCCCTTCAGAACTGCACTCTGTCCTTAGAAGTAAGTGCCTGTGCCAGAAAAGTAACATTCCCCTTTTTTCTGCCTCCCCTTGGTCCATCAGGAATATTCTTTGGGACGTCCCTTCTTTAGAATCAGACAGTAAGAGTTAGCAGTCAACAGTAGGTTGAGGAATTTGGGATACTGTATAGATTTAACTAGCAATGATATTTGAAAACAACTATTACCTTCTATCGCTATTGTTTTTATTTTAAATAAACGTATTCTTAGCACTAAAAAATGAGAAGGATATTATCCCAGCTTAACCATTTTATAGGATAATTTATCTTCATTAACCAAACAAACTGTAATTTTTTTGTTTTGTTTTGTTTGTTTGTTTTTGTTTTCTGGATTTGCCTCTGATCTTTGGAAACTTGATAAGGCATCAGGACTGATCTTTGGAAATCACCAATCCACACATTGGCTTTTTTTTTTTTTTAATTAACCACTCAATCCACTATAATTTGGCCTCTGATCCATTCAGGATGCATAACCAGTAACATCTTCAGTTACTGGCTCAATGGTCACTTGTCTCCATTATGTAACTGGGGTTTTCCTCAGCATCTGATACAAGTGATCACACTTTCATCTTGGAAACATTCCTTTCCTCAGGTTCAAATACTCCAAATACTCCTTGGAGTTTCCCCTGTAGAGTTATATTTTTTTTTCTCATTCCCTTCCACAGTTTCTTCTTCCTTAATAATTGAAAGGCTGTTATTCTTCAGGGTTCTGTCATAATTCTCTTTCCTTTCTTTCTCTGTATACTCACCCTGAATAATCATCTTGTTTATTCACATGGCTTTGACTAATCACACATTTTGATATCCAGGCCACCCTTGATTCTGAGTATCAGATCCTCATCTCCAACTATTGGACATTGCTACTTGAATACCACAAAAGCATTTCAAACTCATTAAGTCCCAAATGGAACTCCTCATTTATCCCCATCCGTTTATGGCCCTGTAAGTAGAATTACTCTTCTCCCATTGTCCAAGTCTCCAACTCAATCACCGAGGCCTATTATTTCTGACTCTGAAGTCAGGCCACCTTTACCTCACACTTGGATTCCTTCTATAGCTAGCCAAGTGGTACTTCACCACTTTTTCACCAAACCAGTCTCTTTACTGTAACCAGAGTATGTTTTTAAGCACACATTTGATGCTCTGGAGCTCCAATGACTCCCCCATTACCCTGTGGATGGTGTACAGGCTCCTGGATATGTTTATAAAACCCTGTGCCACTCATGAGCTATTCCTTGCTTATGGCTCCAGCTGATTAATTATTCTACAATTTATTTTACCCCTCCTTCCACCTACATTTAACATTAGACAACATTCAAAGTACTTTCATATACATATATGATTATAATCAATGCAATGGTTTTTATTTTTCCTTACCTAAAGATTTTTGGAAACCAATGATATGTATTATATAAAATTATTATCAGGCAATGAAATAGTATCTGTGATATCAGTCATATTAGTGAACTATTTCAAGCTTCAGTTTCCTTGTATGTAAAATGGAGATGATATTACTACATACTTTTCTAGAATTGCTATTTGGATTGCATGGGATAATGCTAGTTAAGTGTTTAAGACAGTCAGTTCCATGAGGTTATTATAGTTGTTGATGTTAGGTATAAATCCTTTAAACTACTTACCTAATGTATAATACTATCTATAACAGCTCATACTCAGATCTGATGTCTCCTCACACACTGAAGTATGCCTTATCTATTATTCCCTATCCTGGCCAATCTTGCACCCCAAAGAGGCAATAGTAATTTCTTCCTCTTTGGGTATTCTCCCAGATAGAATTCATTCTTACCTTCCTCCTACTTGCTAATTGAAATTCCACTTATCTTCTCATGTAGGTGAGTTAGTTTAAGTTCCTCCTTCTCCATGAAGCCTTCTCAGATGTCTATTATTCTTTTGGATTTTTTTTTGTTCTCACAGCTCTTCTGATCATTACTGCCATAATACATACACTGTCTTAGTTCCTAAATTACTTCACATGCATAAAAACTAAGCCTCTTCAGCTCTCTCAGCAGCATCTTGTGCATAGCTGAGTACACAGTTGAATTGAATTTCAGAATGGCCTCTACAGTGCATTATACTTTTCCTACCCACCTCCATATCTTCAGCAGATGTTTCCAATGGCTATTTCTGGATCCTTATTTTAAATGTTACTAGTTAGTGATAATATTGCAAAACATATTTTAAGCACTCAAAAAAATGACAAATGACACATTGAAGTGTGCTGGTTTTCTTTTACTTGAAATTGAAAAATCTAGATTATGCAGTTTATTCCAAAACAAAAATTGCATACTGCTTCATGAATCTTCCCCTTTTTGGATGTTTTCTAGGTTTGTCATTACTTTCCATTTTCAAAACGTTTACTCTACCTGGAATCGTTTTACAATTGTCACTCTCAGAGAAGGACAGATTTTTTACTATCTTATGAGGATGACAAATGCAAGTATGTAGCATAATGTAATTTCATTAAACACAGTAAATGTTCACTATCTCTCTTCTGTGCCTCTTGCTGTGGTAGATGGATACTCTTACCAAGGGAGAAAAGAAGATAGGGCTCTTGAGGTGATGGAATGTGAGAGAAAAATTCTCCTGCACTATTTTCTCTTAAAATTCTGGCTTTAGATAGTAAATCACATCTCCACTGTGGAATGCGGGCACCCTTTACATTCTCTCTTTCTACACAAGTCGGACATTATAAATTTCTTATCACTCTGTCTAAACTTCTTCATCCTCATATTCACCATTAAGAATTCTCTCCAGAAAATTGGTGTATAGGTAGTATTTTGCTTTGCATCACAACCAGAAATCTAATAAAGTGGGTCCTAAAAATCATGCAGATATTTACTTGAATATACACATTCTTCTCTTGCTTCTTGCAAGGATTGTTTATGGTTGGTTTCAAAAAAGATTTGGGACTTGTGATGCTGTGGACTAAGAGCATTTTTCATTTTATGCCTCCATCCTTTATGTGGAAAGAATTGATGTCTTTGAAAATAAAAAAAAGGAGATGAGCATTTTTGGTGTGGGTTTTATATTATGCAGTTCTAGATTATGTACTACGTCCAAAATGACAAGAAGTTGCTTTGAAAGCCCACTTCCATAAAGTACCTTGAACAGGTGTGTGTGTGTGTGTGTGTGTGTGTGTGTGTGTGTGTGTTGAGGGGGTGTCAGTATGGAGACAGGGAACAGCTATGACTCTACTTTCCACCCAACAGTAGGTAAAGCAATGTAATTTTATTTTGATGTTCTCTTATATATTGACTCTCTTGTAAGATTGTCAAAGAGAAGAATTCTGCAGCAAATGGTTTGAAAAGAACAAATTTAAGAAGAATAATTTCAATTGATCAAAACAGCATGGGATGTGTTGACTGTGAGTTAGCATACTTTTGATAGCCGTTTCCTAAAAGGAATTTGCATTCTGAATTTTTCAGACTGAACTACTTAAAATGTGGACTAAGTCTGTTATTCCTGTGGGCATTTCCTCTGTAGTTGGTATAGTGATTACTCTGTCACTTCTTTAATTTCTACCTTTTAATGAGGACATGCAAGTGTGCCTATGGAATTTTCATATTAATGTCAGAGTGATTTAAGAATGGACCATATTAAAACAGGGAAAAAAAACCCTTCTTTTCCAGATTCAGCCTTCTCTTTAATTCTGTAACTAGTGACAGAACTGAAAGCTACTTGATAGGGAGATTCAGCTTCTCCTCCAGGCATCTCTGGGGGCTTTGGGATAGAACCAAGCATAGCTGTGTTTAAATCAGTGTGTCCATTTCTGGGCAACCCAGCTTAATTGGAAGCACTGACCCTAGGCCATTTCCTTGGGTAGGAATGATGAAGTCAGGGCTTCCAATAATTGCATCTGATTACTGCTTCCAGTTTGAAGATACAGAATGAAGCAAAATGAATAAGCATCTCTGTCCCATGTGAGGTTATTCAAGGGCAGAAATTATGGCGGAAGGGATCTGTGCTTTGGTTTGAGATTCCTCTTTAATTTCTTTTAAATAAGACAGCTGAAATTTTTGATTTTCAGTGTAGGAAATCATATTTAGCATTTTTGTTATAGTAATCCTATGCACAAACAATGCAATGGGCAGAAGCTGCCTAAGTATGGGTCTTCAGGCCATCGAAATTCCCTTCTTCTTGTCATTGGTAAGGGTTACTCAATATTCTACATAAGAAGATCTCAGATGAATTGTAGAGTTCAAGACTTATGACTGCAATGTTCAAGTATGTATGTGTTCCATTTGTATTAAAATACTCTTTAATATTCCAAGCGAAAACAACAATAAACTTGGCTTAGGTTTAAATTATTTTCATGGAAGTTTGATCCTTGTATCCAATAGAGTTAATAGTATCCTATTAGCAAAGAGTGAATTGTATTTAAACAATAATTGCAGACAAATGACATGTAAATCAATATATGAAAAGGCATCAAGCTGCATACACTATTGATTTTCTGCCATGTTCTTCTCTTGGTTAGTGTTCGGAAAATATGATTTACAGTGAGGTTTTAATGAATCACATTCTTTGGATGCGATAAAGTTTTATGGAAGTCAAAAAGGTTTAATTCTAGTAGCACTAAGCAACTTTAAGAACGTGAATATGAAATTACCACAAAAATGAATTGGTTCAAGGGAACTGATGGAAGATGCACGTGTAAGTAGTTTATAAATACTCTCTGTGAATGTGGAAACAATTTCTGATTTTTACAAAGTGATGCGTGTTTTATATGAGTGAAGGGAGACAGTTTCGTTTTTTTTTTTTTTTTAAGATTAAGTATAAAACAGGGAAAGTGCTGCGACATAGACAAGTCTTGGTGTAGATGCACCAACTTGCATGGAATGAGGGGTGATAATAGAGGGAAAGTAGTTGTCAGGGCTACATATCAACAGAATTAAGTGTGATATATGTGATCATCTGAATTCATAAACTAATTTATGGAATTCTTGGTGTAATGAATCTTCCTGTCTAATCAAGCTTAAAGACTGAGGTTTATGCTAATTTGACTGGTGGGAGAACATAATATCAAGTGCAGATGAAGAAACTGAACTGCTGAATCATGCTTTACCACCAGAAATTAGCAGAAATCTTGTGAAGTTCTCAGGCATTGAATTTCTCTATCTGAATAGTTTCTACCACAATCTCAAGGTCAAGAAGACCCCAACTGCTATATGGGTTAAGTAGAGATGAATTGAAACAGGTTGATACTCACTCTGTTATAAAAACTACAGACAATAATGTCTTACAACATAAAAAAAATAAATTTTATTTGAGGTGTACATATGAATGTTGTAAACAAAGCTATATAGTCTATATACATAAGAGTACAAGAAGATGATTAATATTGACCTACCATATTTACCAACATTTAGTTGGTCTGGTCTATCTGATAATAGTTCTGGTAATTACATGTAAAGAGTGCTGATTTTGATCACTTGCCTCAAGGTAAAAATCAGACTAGAGCTAAAATTAATTTAGATTTCTTTATTCTGTAAAGTGATAGACTGATTTTATGATAACGTGCCTTTAGGTGACCTTCATTACATTGACTGTAACATAAATTGTTTTTCTTTAAATGACTTTTAAATGTTTCTATATGTGTGTAGTACAATATCATGTATTAATACTAAGAGAAAGAAAAGTAAGCTGTACTAATTAAAGGCATTTATTATAAAGCAATAAAAAAGTGGCCTTTTAAATCAAGCATAAGGTAAAGATGTCCTCAAATCAACTACTGGGTATCCTGGAAAATAAGATTAAAAAAAAAGAAAGTGAAAAAGAAGGCACAAAGTATTCCTTATTTGCAGATTATATGATAATCCACATAGCAACTCCAAGAGATTTACAGATCAACTTTAGCATCGGGGAGTTCAACAAGGTTGCAAGAAACGAGATATATTTACGAAAGTCATCAGTGTTCCTATAAACCAGAAATAACTGATTAGAAAAAAAATAACCACCAAGAAAAAAAAGAGTAAAAAGTAGGAAGGATTATATCTAACAAAATATGTACAAGAACCTTATGGAGCAAATTATAAAGCACGTTGAGAACGTAAAAGTAAAACTCTTTAAATCAATACTTCAAAGTGATTTCAGTCAAAACTACAATTGGATTTTTTGCAAAGCATAACCAATTTTAAAGTTCATGTGAAAGAACACAGTGGAGTGCATGCATGTCTCCCTATTTATTTCAGTAAATATAGCTCAAAATACTGGAAATGATACACAAAAACATTAAATTTTTTTCTTTTACGTTTATTCACTTTTGAGAGACAGACAGAGAACATGAGCAGGAAAGGGGCAGAGACAGAAGGAGACACAGAATCTGAAGCAGGTGCCAGGCTGTGAGCTGTCAGCATAGAGCCCGACGCGGGGCTCGAACTCACGAACCGCGAGATCATCACCTGAGCCGGAGTCGGACGCTCAACCAACTGAGCCACCCAGGTGCCCCCAAAACACACGTGTAAAAACTCTGAAAGTAGAGAAGAAGATAAGTAGCTTGGAACTTGGGACTTGATGAACCATATGGTAGTGTGTTTCTGAAGTTTTCTTTTTCCCTAATATAACTTAGACAGGGTGATGAAGAAGCTTTCAACCTAGAAATGCCAATGGCTACAGACAGATTTTTAAAAAGCCCTATAAAAATTCTGCTCTCTCTAGCTAAGGAGTATGAAAAGGGCAGCCTAGCAGTGCAGAAGACTTTTAGACAGTAACTCCCCTATGCAGATAAACATCCCAGAAAAAAAACTGTGGTCCTCCTCCCACTCCTATAAGCCAGCAGAAAAGTAAAAACTAAAAGACTGCCAAGTTTGTGTAACAACCAGATAAAACTCTCATCTGATATTGATGAGAGTGTAAGTTAACTATGTTAAATAGTAATTTTGAAATATTTACTAAAGCTGAAGATGGACATACACATTCACATGGTAATTCTACTTGAAAGTATATTCCTAGTCAATAACTAATATGTATGCATAAGAAGACAAGTAGAAGAATATTCTAGTACTGTTGGTGTGGTGGTTAGTTTATGTGTCAAATTGACCATATGGTGCCTGGATAGTTTACTAAATATCATTTCTGGGTGTGGTCTGTGAGGGTGTTTCAGAATGAGATTAGCCTTTGCATCAGTTGATTGAGTAAAGCAACTAATTCTCCCTATTGTAGGAGGGCATATCATCCAATCTATTGAGTGCTTGAATTAAGCAAAAAGGCTAGAAAGGGGGAATTCACATTCTCTCTGCATCTTTGAGCTAGGACATTAGTGTCTCCTTTCCTTGGGCTGGGACTTAAACTAGAACCATGTGTGTATTTGTGTGTATGAAATGTATGTATGTGTGTTTATGTGTGTATATCTAGAAGATCAATCCTGCTATAGGATGGATGGATGGATGGATGGATGGATGGATAGATACACACACACTATTAATTCTGTTTCTCTGGAGGACGATGACTAAAAAAAATTTGTATTAAAAATTGTTGTTTTTTTTTTTGAGAGAGAGAAAGAGACAGAGTGTAAGTGTGGAAGGGGCAGAGGGAGAGGGAGACACAGAATCCAAAGCAGGCTCCAGGCTCCAAACTGTTAGCACAGAGCCTGGCCTGGGACTTGAATTCATTAACTGTGAGATCATGACCTGAGCTAGAGTCAGATGCTTAACCAATTGAGCCACCTAGTCACCACAAAAATTTGTATTTTTTTAAAAGGAAGATGTAAATATATCAATGCTTATCAACGGAAAAAAAATACATGTATAAAATACTTACACAAGGGAATATATAATATACCTATTATAATAAACTAGAACTACCCAGATGCATGTCCCAAAACAACATCGAGTAAAAAAGGTGAATGTAAACGCAGTATAATATTATGTATGTAACACACAAAATTTATATATATTTTTAAAAATTCTTTTTTAATGTTTATTTTTGAGAAAGAGATAGAGTGTGAGTGGGGGAGGGGTAGAGAGAGAAGGAGACCCAGAATCTGAAGCAGGCTCTGGGCTCTGAGTTGTCAGCACAGAGTCCGACACGGGACTCAAACTCATGAATCGTGAGATCATGACCTGAGCTGAAGGCAGGCACTCAACTGACTGAGCCACCTAGGTGCCCCTAAAATCTATATCCTTTTATGCATATATACCTACATATAAGTTTATGTATATGACTGCATTTATTATGACATATATAACAACAACAAAAATAAATTAGGAAGCAGTAAAAAAGAATATTATTGAGGAGTATTATTCAGAGGTCTTTACTTAGATCTGCAATGTTTTCTTTCTTTAAAAATAGTCTAACATAGAATTGCTGACCATATGAATAATGGACTACTTGCTACATAAGGCTCTTCCAAAACAGGGACAATGAAAAGCCTGGACATGGTGCAAAAAGAAAATTTTGAAGGCCATGAGTAGTGAATAGAGAAGATAGACACTGATGGAGGAAGTGTACGTGGTATAGGGGAGTTGAGAAACTAAAAAAAATTTTCTACTCTTTATAGTTTTAAGGTGGAACTAAGCACAGTGAGTGTAATGGACAGTGGCAGGACCCTGGTGGAAACTATGACAAATGAAGGGGGTGACAGAATTCCAGAAGGGGAACTAGGGAGATCACCAATTCTATTTTATGCACATCTCTATCTGACTCCCATGTCAGCAATTTGTGAAATAGATACAAAGAATTGCAGCTAAAAACAAAAGACCTCAGCTGAAACCAGAATTGTTGCCCATGAAATAGTGTGAATAGTTCAAGTCCAGCCAATATAATTTTTGGAAAAAAATAAAACTAAACTCATAAAAGAAAAATAACAGAATCCAGAATCTCTACCTCTTAACATACATAATGTCCAGGTTATAAACCAAAAGTACACAACATACAAAGAAGCAAAACAAAAAACAAAAGAAAACATACTCTCAAGAGATAATAAACCAAACCAAATTTAACCCTGAGATGAACCAGATATTAAAAAGAACAAGCAAAGATCTTAAAGCAGCTTTTATAATTGTCTTAAGTGAAATATGAGAAAATATGCTCATTGTGAAAGAAAAATAAAGAAAAACCCTATCAAACAAATAAAAATCTTATCTGAAATTGAAGAAAATTTACTGGATGAACAGCCAAATGGAGATGACAAAGAAAAAGTACTTGAATCTGAAGATAGAATAGTAGAAATTATCCAAGATGAGGAACAGAAAAAACAAAATTAAAAAACATGAAGCTGAAAGCTATTAGATAATGTCAAATATTTCAATAGGTGTATAACTGAAATATAGGAGAGAGAAAGATTGATTCTAGCAGAACAAATATTTGAAGACTAATGGTTTAATGTTTTCCAGAGTTAATGGGGAAAAAAGTACTGATAAAAGATGCTTAACAAATATCAAGGAAAATAAACACAAATGGTGTATGCTTTATGCTGAGGCAAATATAATGAAACTGCTGAAAGCTAAAATTAAAGACCATACATTGAGAGCAGCAAAAGCAAACAACAAATAAGCAAAACTATTATAAGCAAGGAAGCAAACAAACAAAAATCCCCAAGGACACTGCATGAGGGAGATCAACGAGTCAACTAATGCCTGGCTTCCATCAGAAGCCATGGAAGCCAGGAGGGAGTGGAATATCCTTGAAGCACTTTGAATATATCAGCCCACTGACTTCTGGCATTCAAAGGTTTGGATGAGAAATCTGCTAATCTTGTTAAGGATCCCTTTATTTGTGACAAGTCCCTTCTCTTCCACTGCTTATAAGAGTTCTCCTTTGTCTTTCCAGTTTGATTATACTGTGTTTTGGTGTAGGTCTCTGAGATCATTTTACTTAGAGTTTCTTGAGTTTCTTGAATATTCATGCCATTCATCATATCGGGGGAGTTTTCAGTCATTATTTCTCTAAATAGTGTCTCTGCTCCTTCCCCTCTCTCTTCTCCTTCTGGGTCTATCACAATGTATATGTTGATGTGCCTGATGGTGTCCCACTGGTCCCTTCGGCTCTGTTAACATTTCTTCATTACTTTTTGTTTATGTTCCTCAATCATGATGATTTCTATTGCTCTTTCAGTTCATCAATTCTTTATTCTGCTTGATCTAATCTGTCATTTAGTTTCTGTGGTAACAATTTTCATTTCAGTTATTGTGTTTTTTTTTTCCTTTCCAGAGTATCTTTTTGGTTTCTTCATACATTTTCTACCTCTTCACTGATGGTTCCATTTTGTTCATACATTATTCTTGACTTTCTCCATAATTTCCTTTAGTTCTTGGAGCATCTTTAAAGCAGTTGAATGGTGGGTCTACCATCAGGTCTTTTTCAGGAACAATTCCTGTTGACTTATTTTGTTCCCTTTGAATGGGCCATATATTTTTTTTCTTTGTATTAGTTGTGACTTTTTTTGTTAAAACCTAGGCATTTGAATGTAATAAATTATGTGTTTAACTACATTGATAATATTCTACCCCTTCCCCAGGGTTTGCCATTTTGGGGAGATTTTTTTGGTTTATTGTTTGTCCTCTTCCTTTCTTTCTTTCTTTCCTTCCTTCCTTCCTTCCTTTCTTACTTCCTTCTTCCCTTCTTTCTTCCCTCCCTCCCTCCCTCCTTTCATTCCTTATTGTTGTGGACTATCTCTAAGCCAAGGAAAAGTATGAGTTATAAATTTAATGTCTTCTTAAGTCTTCCATGAGCCTGCATCTATCTGTGGGCATGCATGATGGCTTTCCAAATTTCTCAGTATATGAACTTGCTTTTATTTTTTTTTTTTTTTTTTTTCAACGTTTTTTATTTATTTCTGGGACAGAGAGAGACAGAGCATGAACGGGGGAGGGGCAGAGAGAGAGGGAGACACAGAGTCGGAAACAGGCTCCAGGCTCCGAGCCATCAGCCCAGAGCCTGACGCGGGGCTCGAACTCACGGACCGCGAGATCGTGACCTGGCTGAAGTCGGACGCTTAACCGACTGCGCCATCCAGGCGCCCCTGAACTTGCTTTTAAATGTCCTGGTCTTTAGTGTCTGGCTCCCAAAAGGGATGGATACACACACACACACACACACATATAGAAAATGGAGGAAAGAGCATAGACCCTTTAAATTTCCTGGAATTCACTTCCAACAATGTGTGGAGGTGCAACAACAGTGGCTGCCTAAACCTCAGATCAGAAGCAGCAATGAGCGATCAGAGAACACATATCTAATATTTAAAGGAAAAGTCCTATTTGTCCATGTTGGCACCCCAAAGCCATATACAGACTGCTCCTAGAATTCATGCATAGCTCTCTGCCAAGGGGCTGTGGTCTGGGGGATGGGTAGCTACTAGGATGCTAAGAGCGGAAATCGACTGAAATTAACTAGAGTTTACCATCTAAGCCTTTCTCAGTTAAATTGTAAGCCTTCAACAAAGGTTTAGAACAGAGTTCTAAACTAGTTACATCAGACTGATTCTGTTTGTACAGTTATTGTCTAGATGGGGAGACAGACACATTCCTGGTGTTTCCTACTCTGTCATTTTCCCACAATCCTTATGTTGTCATGTTTTCTTATCCAGATATTGAATTGGCCTCATAAAAGCCCTGATTCCAAAATAGAATGAGTAAAATCATAGACAAGGAAATTCTGATAACTTAGGTCTGTAAACAGATTTCATCTTCCCTCATCCTCAGAAGAGAGGAGCATTTAAGCCTACCTTGTTGGGATTGGATTTGAACACTTTTTTTTCCCTACCCTCATTCAGTGATAACAGCTTGTCGTTAAAGGGGTTTGAGTTGTGCCTTTAAGGTATTGTTAGGACATTTGGTAAAAACTTAGTTGATAAATTCAATGGCATAAAGATAATAATGCTTTGGGAAACATCAAAAGTTTAAAAAAAGAAAATGAACAGGTGGGGTCAAATATTCCATTACATGGTTGCTCTTTCTTTTTCCTTTCAGTCATAGATAGGTTCTTTCAAAAATATATATACACACACCGAAGAAACAGGCAAACTTTGAATGTGTGTAAATTTTATGTATTTGTCTAGCCATCCATAGTATTTTGGATTTTTTATTCTGTTGTATATACAGTAATATGAATTTGAGACATAGTCTAAGATATTAATTGAACATAGGCAGAGTAATCTACAATACCTAAAATAATTACTAAACTTGTAATACATATTAAAAGGGACAAATGAATGAATGATCCAGTTTTGTAGCTTTTGATGTTAAATAAATATTTGTTTTGAACTTAAGGAGCATCATTTCAACATCCTTTGTGTGATTTGGCTACTATGGTAATCTGGAAGGCTGGTCAAAGAACAATGTGTGCGTCATGAACAAAAGAATGAGAAAGAGAAAGATCAAATCGAATTGAAAAAAGGCAAATGCAAGGAAAAAAAACCCAATCACATTTTGTCCACACTGTTTTCCAATATCCCTCTTTTTTATTAATAAAATAGATCATGAAGAGCAACATATATAAATGCCTGTGACATATCTAAATGCCATAAGATAGTCAAAGAAAAACTAAAATGCCAAGGCATCTATATAGATTTTTAAGTAATCTTGATTACTATCAGAAAAGCCACATGTTGGGGCGCCTGGGTGGCGCAGTCGGTTAAGCGTCCGACTTCAGCCAGGTCACGATCTCGTGGTCCGTGAGTTCGAGCCCCGCGTCAGGCTCTGGGCTGATGGCTCGGAGCCTGGAGCCTGTTTCCGATTCTGTGTCTCCCTCTCTCCCTGCCCCTCCCCCGTTCATGCTCTGTCTCTCTCTGTCCCAAAAATAAATAAAAAAAACAAAAAACAAAAAACAAAAAAAACGTTGAATATTTAGGAAAAAAAAAAAAAAAAGAAAAGCCACATGTTATTTTCACATATTCTTCAAGGTCACTGTGTTAATTACATTCAACCTGGTGTATCATTGTAATAAAATGCTAAACTTGTACATTTTTACTCCTAAATCATCAATGTGGAAGAATTTTCTGAGAATATGTAAAGGGGATTTAACCAATGTGGTTTTTAATTTTTTTTAATGTTTATTTTTGAGAGAGTGAGTGAGAGAGAGAGAGCATAAGTTGATAAAGGGCAAAGAGAGAGGGAGACAGGATCTGAATCAGTCTCTGGCTGATAGTGGAAAGCCTGACACTGGGCTCAAACTAACGAACTGTGAGATCATGACCTGAGCTGAAGTCGGGTGCCCAACTGACTGAGCGACCAAAAATTTCTGTTTCTTCTGACAGGTATGATTTAGGCTTGAACTTTTTTCAATTTCTTTACATTGGAGTGAGTTCACCATCATGTGGGAAAAATCCACCTGACTGTGACTATAAATGTCAAGCAGGACAACTCAACCACTTTCTCTGTGGAATAATGTTGCTCTCTTCTTTCCTTCAGGTCAAGGCTTTCTATAAATTTATGTGTAAATAGCTTTGTATTTTATGTCCTTCCCTTGTTTTCTGAGTTTTCTCAAAAAATGTTTTGTCAGTCAACCATGAAGTCACAGTCGAGAGAATTTTTCACCATGGATAAGATTAAATGTCCTGTCCACAGAGACATATCATTGGGAATCTGGGAATCTCACTGTGGTTTAGAGAACATAAAATTAGAATTGTAGTAGTTATCTGGAAACCTGGTTACTTGACTACAGCCACACTGATTTTTCAGTTTCTCTTAACAGCAAAGTTCTCCCTTATCTTAGGGTACCAGCACACGTGGTTACCTGTGCTTTTGCCCTCAGAACTTCTCATGGCATTCCTTCCCCTTCAGCCTTTAGGGCTCAAATGAACTCTTGGCACATTAAGGAAATTTTTCTGACTAGCTTATCTAAAGTAAATTCCGTGTTGCTTTTTATTAGACTCCTAGTTATTTCCTTTATAGTTCTTACAACACTCTACCTGTTGCGCTTGTTGAATTATTTTTGTTTTCTTTCTTTCTTTTTTAATGTTAATTTTTGAGAGAGAGACAGAGCACAAAGTAGGTTCCAGGCTCTGACCAACACGGGGCTTGAACTCACAAACCAGGAGATCATGACTTGAGTCAAAGTCGGACACTTGACCAACTGAGCCACACAACTTCCCCAAATTATTTTTGTTTTCTGTTTTTTTTTTTTTTGTGGTCTTTTATACAAGAATGCCAGTTACATCAGATTAGGACCATAACTAATCAGTTTATTTTTTTTCATTCACCAGAGCTTGTGCAGTTCCATGCATACAGTAAACTATAAATGAATCTTAAGAAATTAGTAAGTAAGGTGAAAATAAATGCAATCAGTTCATTATTTAGAGAGGCAACAAGTAGTAGGTAAAATAGATTCATTTTTATTTGTTCAGCTAGATTTACATATTTACATGAGTCAGAACAGAGTAAGTTATACTGCAGTAAAAACCAACTCTATAGCATTAATCTCAATGACTTAAAGTGAAAAGTTTATGCCTTTCTCATGTGAAATCCTTCTGGTCTAGGAAACTGTGCATGCACTTGCCCTCTTTAAACACATGTAGCATTGAACATCCATATCAACAATGCTTACATGATTGCAGTGGCAGAGGAAGAGAAAAGGATAGAGAACTGGCGTATTAATGTTCACATTCGTTGGTCAGAGCATGTGATATGGCCATACTGAACTTCAGCAAGGTGAGACTGTATAGTCTTACCATATGGCTAGAAGGAGATGAGAACAGGTTACAGCAGGGCAAAGGTAATGTCTGCCACATTAAACAAATTGGATAACGTACTCAGCAGAGCTCATTCTTCCATTCATTTCTTGGAAAACTACTGTGTGCCTTGAGAGATATGCAGGGGAAACGGATTTCTTCTCCAACCTCCCATATTTTCTGTGATCATTAGAGAACCACTGAAGTACTGCTGAAATAATGCTAACTTAAACTACTCTGTACATTATAGTTAAGTGCGGTACAGAGTGGTGACAGATTAGGCAACATAATGAGTAATAACACAAGTAAGCGCTCTATGAAATCAACCAGATCTATGCAACTCATAAAGTTTGGAGTTTTCATGGAAAAAAAATGGTCTATACTTTGCAACTAATTTTGCTGTAAATTTAATGTGTCTCTAAAAAATTTCTTTTAATTTTTTTTAAATTTAGGAATAAAAACGAACTAATACTGAGAGGACCTAAAAGAAGGGGAAAAATTCACATAGCAGATAGGGAAAATTACACGAATGAAAGCTGAAGTGGAATTAACTCAAACATGGAAAAGAGGTCCATACTTAGTTTGGTACAGATGTATAAAGGGCAGGTTACATGTAATGGAAATGAATAACTGGAAGGACAATTGGAATTGTATTTTTTAATCCGTGAGAAGTCGCTGAATGAAAGTTCAAATCAGACTTTAAAAGCTTAGTAATCACCCCCAACTAATTTAGCTCTAAAGTGAAAGAGTTGGGGTTTGAATGAGTAGACCTAAATGCAAATATCTGTGTCCTTAATACTACTTTATATCATGTCTGAGATTGAAGGAGAAGGAAACTGAATTTGGAAGAATATTCTCGGGGTGTCATGATAAAGTAATTGATGGCTGGAAATAGGAATATAAAGAAAAAAGATCTCTCAAAGCAATGCACAACTTAATATATTCCATAATTTCTGAGGAAACAAAAGTTAACCAAACTCTCTTTAGTAAATAAAATTCTAAAAGAATTCCCTGAAATGAGTCTGTCATTAGCTGTAGGTAGTGACTAGCTTGAAACAGCAATGATTCATTTCTGGGTACACCCAGAGGCATTAAGAACTATATAAAATATTTTTGCCTTGGACACATTCTCCATAGACTCAATTAAAAACTACTATTAAAATTTCCACTAGTACCTGGGGCAGGTGCTTTGCAGGTTCCCATGGAAGTAGCCCCCAAGAAACAATTTTGTTTCTAGAGACTAAATATGTCTTATTACCCAAATAAATATGTCTTTATTTTTATTTTACTTCTTTGAGTTCTGTTCTGAGAGGGAGAGGGAGAGAGAGAGAGAGAGAGAGAGAGAGACAGAGCGAGAGTGTGTGTGTGTATATATGTGTGTATGTATGTGTACACAGAGAGAAAGAGAGAGGATTTTGCCCAATGTGATCATTACAATGAAAGTAATGGGACAGATTTTATTAGAAGAATAAAATGAGCTTAGTAAAAATATGGTTACTGTTGCTTTTCTAAATATCATGACTCTAAAATTGCACCTCAAATGCTGCTTCCTAAATAATGTGATAAAGGTTGGGAGAGCTGGGTGTGCTGCTAACATTGAATTGTGTAACATAGGGTAAGCCACTTGGGGAAAGCAGTTACTGGAAACTGTGGCAAGAAAGTACAGTTGAACTGGGTAGTCTTTTAGTACCCTCAATATTCTAACATTTTATCATAATTGTGAGTCTAGACCCAAATAAAAGTAATTTTCAAAACCTATAGAGATCTTAATATGTGCCAGGCACTGTTCGAAACATTCTATACTGAGTCATTTTCTGTATACTCTCTATATAATGACAATCTTGTTGTCTTAGCTCAGGCTGCCATAACAGAACACAATAGCCTGGATGGCTTAAGCAACAGAAATTTATAATTTACTCTTGCAGATTTCTGGGTTGGATCCTGAAGTCAGGATGCTGGCTAGCATAGTTCTTGTGATGGCTTTCTTCCTGGCTTATAGAAGGCTGCCATCCCATTGTCTCACATGGTCTTTCCTCAGTTGTGCCCTCTCAGAGAGAGCAGGCTCTCTGGTGTCCCTTCTTATAAGGGCACTGGTACCATAATGAGGGCCCCACTGTCATAACCTCATCTAAACCTAATTACCATTCAAGAAGTTCCATCTTTAAATACCCATCACATTGGGTGTTAGGGCTTCAATATATGAAATGTGGAGGAACATAATTCAATCCATAACATTTATAAACTAGGTGCTATAATTATTGACACTTAAAAATAGTAAATTAGATAATAAGGAGCTTAAATAAAGTGATCAAGGTCATTCAGCTTTAACTAAGCATAGTTAATGCTTTAAAAAATGATGCTGTATTACTGCTCTGAACCTATCTAGTTTCCAAACGATGTTCTTGACAGGGACATAGTAGCTGTTTCTCACTTGCCTACCTTTCTTTACATCAGCAGGAAAAGTAAATAAGGATAAATATCACAAGTTTACACATGTGACCTGATATAAGAGCAGTTTCAAACTGAATTAGCATAATCCATGGTTTGAGACTTATGAACTTTCCTGTAAACATGGTTAGAAGACTTAATGAAATTTCTAAAAGAAGCAAATGTCAAGGACTGTAAATAACATATTAACACCTTTGACCAAAATTTCATTGCTTGTGAAGAATAAGCTTGACTGTACAAAAAACCTTAGATTGTATAACTGAGGAGGTTTTATTTGAGACTCAGTTATCAGAAGTGGAATAAGAAGAGCCAGGTTGAAAGCTGAAGAGCATCATCTTCTTGCAAACAAAAGAGATGAACTTAGAGGAAGGGAAGGAAAAATAAGATAAAAAGTGAGAAAGAGACAAACCATAAGAGACTCTTAAATACAGAAAACAGAGTATTACTGGAGGGGAGGTTGGTGGGGGAAAAGGCTCAATGGGTGATGGGCATTAAGGAAGGTACTTGTTCAGATGAACACTGGGTATTATATATAAGTGATGAATCACTGGGTTCTACTCCTAAAACCAGTACTACAGTGTATGTTAACTAACTTGAATTTAAATAAATTTTTAAAAAAAGAAACTCTTCTTACAATGGTTAAAGTATTAGATTGCTATTTTGCAGAAGCTTGATGGGAACTAAGGATGTATCATGATGAAAATATTTCCTTAAGGGTCACCCTTCATAATGGTTCTTTCATGGGTATAAGCATTTTAAAAATTAAAATCTGAAGGGTTTATCAGGCTTCATTTAATCCAGTGTATTTAAGAAATGCAATCTGACAGGGAGAGCAAGCATTCGAGAGTGTTTATCTAAACTAATGATAACAGTAGAAGAACCAAGTTTGCCAGTTTAAGAATAAAATTTCATATGGTAAGAAACACCAAGGATGTCTTTCTATATGGACCTTAAAAAATATTTTTAGGAAAAGTAATTTAACTTGTGACAAAAGTGGAAACTTCTAATAAATTTGAGAATGAACACATTTCTCCATCAATAAGAATGTACTGGGAAGTGGCAGTTTCACATTGCCTACCTGATTTTATTCAGGATTTTATTCTCTGGAAAGCTTTTGTCTTCAAGCTCTGCTCATGTTTCCTAATCCTGCAATAGAATAATAATAAATAAGCAACTTCAGTATCATCTAATCTGAGCCAAAATTTTATCAATGTTAGCAATGTTTGTTTACTATGGTTTGAAAAATTCTCTTCTGAATATACTCTCCTTACTACAGTAGTTGACAGAAAATAGGAACTGAAATCTATACTTTAAAGTACTAAAAATAAGGGCACCTGAGTGACTCGGTTGAGTGTTCAACTTCGGCTCAGGTCATGATCTCAAGGTTCATGAGTTCGAGACCCACTTCCAACTCTGTGGTGTCATTGTGGAGCCCACTTCAGATTCCCTGTCCCTGTCCCTCTCTGCACTTCCCCCACTCACACACTCCTTCTCTCAAAAATAAACAAACATTGTAAAAAAATCTTTAAAATATATATATTAAAAATAAATTAAGCTCCTAAACATGACATCTAAGTTTGGAAGTTTTTTTCTGAGTCGAGTGACATTATAATTCTTAAATATACTTTAAAATTATGATAGAAACCAGGTTTTATGGAAGGTCACCTAACACACCAAAATTTTCTTTCTGGCTAGTGACATGATGAACTTTGGATTGTCTGTATAGAATTCTATTAAGCTTCTTTGGTATAGAAAATCATAGTTTACAGGGCCTGGTTGTTTTGTGATATAAATGAGCTGGATAAGTTTAGATTTCAGTCTTAAATTCTTTGGAAGATTGATATAGAGGCACTTGGTTTGACTGTAAGTTGATTCTTTGTTTCTGGTTAAATATTTAAGTCAAACTTGATGAGAAATTGAGGACTTTTATGACTAGGGAACTAATTTATTCAGATCCAACTGGGTAAGAGCTTCTTTCAGCTAGATCTTATGTTCATGATAATACTTTTTGGAAATTCAGTTGCTAAAATAGAAAGTCATTTTTAAAGGTACAGCTGATAACCTATATAGAGAACTCAGAATGGGCTGTTTCCTTTAAGCATTGATGATTAAAGAATTGAATTCAAGGCTTTTAGTGTATTATATATACTAAGGACAGAGGGCAGTCTCTTAATCATGTATCTGAAGAAAAAAGTAGTCTTTATAAAAGATCTCAGGAGGAGGCTGACTGACATTTTATATTTGTGCATTGATTTTTCCTTCAGAAGAAATGAAATGAAATAACAGAAACATCTGGTAATTGGATAATGGAATGAAAAATATTTTGTTGAATGTGTATTTTTCCAAATACTTGATTATAGGCGTATCTGAAGAATATTAATCATGTCTATCAAGGATAAAACATATTAAACATGAAATGTTGACTCAAGACTTCTAGTAGAAAATATGTATGTGTGTATGTAATACATATAAACCCATATATGTATTCATATGAAAATTCATAAACTTAAATTTGGAACTTCATGTAATTTTTTGTTTAGTCTTCACTAAAGCAATAAAGAATATAAAATCTGCACATTATAGTTATAAAATATTTCAAAGGAAGAGCACATTTTTGGAAAGGACTTACTCAACTGAATCATTCTTTTTGCAAATAATTGATACCTTTCCTAACTAAGTATCACTAAAATGGATTAGCTTCTTCTACTGCACCTAATAATTATCTCCTGGAAAAATATAAGAAAATACTTATTCTCACCAGCACATATTCCTTTCTCCAAATGATTCAATTGGAATATAGCTAGGAAAATTAAATGTTCAAAATATCACAGCACTAGATTTCTCCCCTAAATATTGATTATTGGAGCCGTGGGCTAAATAAAATGTGCTGGACCCTAATCTTGTAACATTAATCCATTTTCATGATCTCCAGAAGGAGGAAGCTGTTTTCAGAGCCAGTGAACAAGATAGAGGATGTGTGTTAGCAGATTCTGGGTCTGCTGATTTAGTGATGCCCTCTCAGGGATCTCAGTGAGTTGTGGAGCCCTGGGGAGCTGTCTCAACCTTGGATGTGCCATTAAACCAGATGGCCATGCACGAATAGTACTTGGAGTAAGTACTTATTACTTAGTAATGCAAATGCAATCCTAGTAATAAGCTTCACTGAAAACATCCTTGGAATACATTTGAAATAACAAGTGTTTTTAGAAACACACCATTCCCTTTTGAAAAGAGGTGCAGGGAGGGTTTTGAGAGAAGAGGATAGGTGTTCCTGATCTAGACAGCAAATGAGGCAAAAAAAAAATGCCGTAGTTAAACTGGTTTGTGTTTATTAACATGAGTAAATACTCTTGTTTTTCGACAAAATGGTTTGACACTTAAAAAAGAAACAAGAGTGGCGCCTCGGTGGCTCAGTTGGTTAAGTGTCTGACTTCGGCTCAGGCCATGATCTCACGGTTTGTGAGTTTGAGCCCCGCATCCAGCTCTGTGCTGACAGCTTGGAGCCTGGAGCCTGCTTCAGATTCTGGGTCTTCTTCTCTCTCTGCCCCTCCCCCACTTGCAGTCTGCTTCTCTGTCTCTCTCTCTCAAAAATAAATAAAAATGTAAAAAAAAAATTAAAAAACCAAGAATTTAATTCATTAAAACTATCATGCATAAGGAGTATACTTGTGATGAGCACTGGGTGATGTATGGAAATGTTGAATCACTATATTCTTTACCTGGAACTCATATTACACTGTATGTTAACTAACTGGAATTTAAATAAAAATTTAACTATCCTGCAGGTAGAATGTGGGGCTTATTAAGAATCACAATATATTTTATGGAGATGGAACAATATTTTCAAGACTAGCTTGTTTAAAAAGGGAATTGTGTACCCAACAGGAAAGGTCTGGAAATATGCACAAAAACCTGTTCATGTAGGTTATTTGAGGTAGAGGAAGGGAATTTGAAAAGGAAAAATACAGGGAAGGACAACACAAAATAGGAAAATGCACATGGTAAAATGTCAAATGAGATGGTAACAATAAACATTATGTAATTCAATTTACAAAATTGCAAATATGGTATTAGATATAAATATTTACACTTAAAAGTTAGAAAGTTGACAAAAATAATTATTTGACCAGACAATTTGATTGTTGATGATTTTTTACCTTTAATTTCTGTGCTTTCTAAATGTTGTTTTTGCAATAAAGTCACACCTAAAAATGTTAACATGATCAAGAGAGTGAGAAGACAAGCCACATATGGGGACAAATTATTTGCCAAGGATTTTAGGATTTTCAGGTCAGTGAAACTACTATGTGTGATACTATAATGATGGATGCATGCCATTATACATTTGTCCAAAGCTGTAGAATGCACAACACCAAGAATGAAGCCTAATGTAGACAGAGGACTTTGGGAGATTACGGTGTGTCCATGCAGGTTCATCCGTTGTAATAAATGTCCCACTCTGGTAAGGGATGCCGATAATGGGAGAGGCTATGCACATGTGAAGGCAGAGTATACGGGAAATCACTGTACTTTCCTCTCAGTTTTGCTATAAACCCCAAACTGGTTTTTAAAAATTAAGGCTCTAAAAAATTAACATGACAATGACTTGCCTGGAATCACTTTGGTAAATGAATTATAACTAATTCCCTTCTTTATCTGGCAAGTTGTAGCAGCAGTCATCCCACAGAGCAACACATGTACAAAACTGCCTCCTAACTGTTCTCCTGCCTCCACCCTTGTCACTCTGCAGCCTAGTTTTCTTCCAGCAGGCAGACTGATCCCTTTAAAGCATGTGTCACAACATGTCACTCCTCTGTTCAAAACACTCTAATGACTTCTCACCTCAGTGTAAAATCCAGAGTTCTCCATAAGCTTCACACAATCTGCAGCCCGCCTCCACCCACAACCTCTTTTGGTTTCATTTACTATGGACTCATTCTACTGTGGCCACACTGAGCTCTTTGCTGCACCTTCCACACGTGGTGTTCCTGCCTCAGATCTTTGCATGTACTGTTCCCTGTGTCTAGATCACTCTTCTTTACCCCACCCCACCCATGGCTTCTTTGCTTATTTCATTCACACTCATGTCGTGCCTTAATGGACACCTTTCCTGAATATCCTTCTTGCTCAGTTATTTTTTAATCCCCTTATTGTTTCATTTTTCTTATCTTCCTTTGTAGTACTTACCACTAAGCAAAATACTGTATGAGTTTTTGTTTTTTATCTTTATTTTCCCACTAGACTCTAAGATTGCTCAGGGCCGGGGCTTTGGTACTTCTGTTGCTGCTATATTCCTAGAGACCAGCATAGTACCTGGACCTTAGCCACTTAGAAGCAGTAAGCATATCCTCCCCCTGCCAAACCCCCACCAGATCTTCCTCAGCTTTAGGTGCATACTTTTGCAAATAAACCTCAGACTTTCCACTCAGCCTCTTGTCCTCCCACTTGTCCTTGAATCAGCCTTTTTCACTGGACTCAAACCATTTAAGAAATGGATTTCTCTTCTTCCATTTTCTTTGTTTTCTCCCTCCTGTCCTTCCTTCCCTCCTTTCTTTTTTTTTTTTTTAACTACAAAACATATCATTTGCTCTTATCCTCTTACTCTCTCACATGTCATTGACCTTAAAATGAGACTACTTGCCATTTCTGGCAGTACAAATACATACATTTTAATTTGTAGATACTAAAATCCCCCTACTTTTATTGGGACACCAACTTAATAGAAATTAGTTTTATGTCATTACATATTTACAGACTCAAGGGATAAATTCTGCTGCCAATTTATTACTGGGTGTTTCTGCCTCTCAGGAGCTAATTTTCTCTAAGGTTATTTGGAACAGATTGATAGCAGAGTATCATGCTGCCTTTTGGCCTCCTCCCATGCCCCTCTCCCAATAAATATTAAATAAATGCATCTATAGGTTTACTTATGCACAAACTACAATTTTACCAGGGGTGGATAATAAATTTACTCTCTGTCCATTGATTTTCTTTTACCTCTGTAGAGCAAGGGTAGGAGTATGATCTGTTTAGTTGAGAAAGGAAAATAAAAGCATTTGGAAAAATGTTACTATTTAAAAAAATCTCTTGTAGGGAAGACAAGATGTAACTTTATAAATGACCCTGAGTAGCACCCTAATGATTTCTCTCTCTTGATACTATACAGCTTTTGCTTGACCAAGGGCTGGAGGGGCAGGTATATTGATGATAGATGAGGATTTTGCTGTGTTTACATTGTTCAAGTGAACACCACTTCTTTCAGGACTTTTTCAAGTTTACACCTGAAATGACTATTAAGAAAATTATTTAATGTAAATTATTTTTACTTTTGACTGATTTTATTTTCATTAAAGTTAATAGATATACATCGTGTGAAGCCAAATATCATGAGTTCCATTTCTGGTGGCTTTGATACCCAGACTAAGATATACAAGTGCTGGATAATCTCTAGCAATCATATTGAGGACCTGGTTAAAAAAAAAAAAAAAAGAAATATGCACAAATAAAACAAAAGCAAAAACTAAGAGATCTATATATCTTTGGTACATTAGAGATGTTTAGTAAACTGAGTGAAAAGCTCATATTTTTAATGAAACAGATGTTCTGCTATTTGAAGGGTAAGAGAAAATGAAATAGGCATAGATTACAACAATCTCTTAAATACTAATGTTAAATTTATATAATCATTCCCTTCTCCTACATTTGCTTGATCTTGGCTTCGCTTGACCCTGGCTAAATTCATATTTTAAAAATCCCGCAGTCTTTTATGTATACTTTAGGCAGACCTATTCAGGTACTGTGTCTGAAAAATAGTGTTTTGCTCTCCCAGAGATAAATGAAATCTTCTAATCTTTTTTCCATGGCATGTAACCCTTCCTTGAATATATCATTCTCAAATCCTTATTCTCTCTTGAACCAGAATAAAAGGCAGTCATTTCTTACTTTTTTCTGTGCTTCCCTGTACATTTATGACATAACAACTTCTTGAAAAGTTAAAACCTCTCCCCTCAGGAGAGTGCCACATTTCACACACACACACACACACACACACACACACAAAACAAAACAAAACAAAACAAACAAACAAACAAAAACAACAACTGGATTTTCTAGAGTAAGAAACAATTGCGTGATTAGCCAAAGAGTAGGGGCATGTTAAGTTCAATGGTACATTCTTAATGGATGTCAGATAATAAGACTGGAGCATTTGAATCTAGTTATGGCAGATTCCTTTGCCTATTTTATGTAAATCCCATTCTCTTCAGTGAATTCTATGAGGTAAGGTATATATTTTCATAAGCTGAGGTGATATTTATGCTCTGCCCCCTTTAAATGACATTGAGCTATCTAGAAGTTAGAGGTTTGCGCTCAGTTTCCAAACTGCCAAAAGCTATAGTCCCAGGAAGAAGCTAAATATAGTGGTAGAGATGATAACTTATCAGAGTGGCTGAAAATGTAGTATTCAAATCATTTCTCAATTACTGTATACTTAAATGCAATCCTATATCAACCAAAATGATGACAAATCGTGGAGCTGTAATTTTATGTTCACTAATTTAGAACCATACATTTAAGCAAATTCATTTACAGTAACAGTTCTACTTAAAATAATCTGCCACAAAAGGATGATCAACCAAATAATAATGTACACAGAGGTTACACTACAGAGGCACAAGGTATTAGTTCATTACTTATACAAACAGTGAATTTGCAGAGATGGAAAAATGATTACTACTCAACAGAATTATTTTATTTCATTAGGTTAAGGTAGTATTAAACATAATTTCATAAGTAGTGATTTACCAGATGCTTTTAATGGAATAGCTGATTCATTGCTTATTTTGAGCACTGATTTTTATGTCATTTAAAGAGGAGTACATCTTTTGAAATAAGGCACATTGAAGAAATTTAAAAACATGTTTCATAATTATATAATTAGTTTAATTAACTTTATTTTCGTCTTGTCTTGCACATCTAAAAAATAATAGGTTACTATAAGAGGGATGTATAACCACAATGCAACTCAAAAATTAAAGATATGAAATGCAAATTAGTTGTCACATTGGGTTTTTATGTTTCCCAATTCCATTTGTTCTTTCTTTCCAAAGAAGTAATATTTGTTGTAGAAAATAGTTCTGTTAAGTCAGTTTATTGATACCAGCATTTAAAATTTTAAGAACTCTACCTTTTTTCTTGAAGAAAAAAATATTTAAATAATTTCTTTAAGAATATGGGATTTCCAGGGGTGCCTGGTGTCTCAGTCGGTTAAGCGTCCAACTTCTGCTCAGGTCATGATCTCGCAGTCCATGGGTTTGTGCCCTGTGTCAGGCAGGCTCTGTGCTGACAGCTTGGAGCCTGGAGCCTGCTTCGGATTCTGTGTTTCCCTCTCTCTCTGCCCTTCCCCTGCTCATGCTCTCTCAAAAATAAATAAACATTAAAAAAATTTAAAGAATGTGGGATTTCCAGTATATTTATTTTAGATGAGTAGTAGCCTAACCTTCCATGCAATGGATATGTTTTCCACATTCTTATAGTTGATATAATACTATGAAAATAATATTATTTAATATTAATTTTAACTATGAAAAGAAAATAGAAATGGGATATTTAAAAATAGGTCACTTTTTTTTCTGTGTGTGGAATGGATAACTGATTAAGGAGATTGACTGTAATTGAGCACTTTGTTTTTCTGACTTAAAGGATACATAAGAAGACACCTAGCGCTCTTGCTAAAAACTGAAATCTCTGTATTTTAGATTACATTCCAAACTAAAAAGTTACTAATTGGAATAGGAGAAACAATCCATGAATAAAGCCAGGGTGGAGATGGGAGTAGGGAAATCTGAAAAGGTGAAAAAGGATGAAAATGCATGTGTAGATGTTAACATGTGGAGGAATATTGGATGGGGTTGGGGCTCTGACATACAGTTATGAGATTGCCTACTTCTTACTCTGATCTGTTCAAAGCTAAATAAGTCTCAGATCCTGGAGGTATAATGAAAGTTGTTAGTGTGTCCCTGGAGGAAGAGATGAAGTGTGATGGATGGTTTGTTAGGGGACCCCAAGACGACTCTTAGTCTCCATGTTTCCCTAGGAAGACTCACATACCTCAGAAGCTGTGATACTCACAGCTGTGGTTTATTACAGTGAAAAGATACAGATTAAATTCAGGGAAGAGAAAGGACACACAGAGTGGAGTCCAGGAGAAAAGAGCCACAAGTTTTTGTTGTCCTCTCCCAGAGGAATGGCACAGTTAGCGCTGAATTCTCTCAAGAACAAGGTATGACAAAATGTGCAGGGTGTTTTGCCAACCAGCAGGCTTGCTAGCACCTTGCAGGCCAGGGCTTTTACTGGAGGTCAGCCATGTAGACCATGTACACATGTATCACCTATGTGGCTGCCCTCAGCTATTTGGTCTCCGACCCCCAGAGGATAAATTTATACAGCATGGTCCAAAGCCTCGTGCACAGGACAACAGGTGTTTACCATAAGGCACATTGTTGGCATATCTGACATGACCCAAGTACTCAGGCATACCAGAAAACTCTTCCAGGTGGGATATTCTAAAAAGTCAGAAGTTTTCTCCGAGGAGCTGGTCAAGGCCCAGTTCTTTTTTTGATCTGCAGGGTATGAGTAATGATGCCTCCTGAGATAATCCTTTACTGTGCAGATGGTGCTGTTCAGAGAGGATAACAAGTCATCATAGACCTTGCCAGCTTTACCAAGTATACCAAACATCATACGACTGTTTTCCCTCTGGCAATAACCAGTAAGCCCAAAGGAAATAAAGAAAGCATATCTACTGCTTCTGAATCATTGGGAGGGAAACACTCAAAACTTGAAGTTTCATCTGGTCTTTTTATTGTATTTTATATCTGATAAAACAAGGAATATGTGAAAAGCTCATCACCCTAATGGCATTATGGAAAACATTTGTTTTTCTGATGCCTTTCACTTCTCCAATGGTGGTTCTGACATGTAAAAATGAATATCTCAGACTAGAAGAATATTTATGAAAGGAAACCAATAGTCATATCAGGAGGACTTTAAACTGAAATGAGAAAGCGGGAATATGTAATACACAGAAGGAGCCTAAATAATTCTTCCTCTAAATATGTCTGGCTAATTCTTTTAGCTCCTTCAAGTCTTTGCTGATATCTCACTTTCTCAGTTATGTCCACCTTGACCACCTGGACAGGAGGCTGAACTCTACAAAATAGTTACTTTCATAAACTGTCAAAGACAGTTTCATGTTATTCAATATAATATATGACTGCTACATACAACAAATTCTCTCAATTCCTGCTCCCCAGTGTTCTCATTTCCCACTTACCCTATGCTCCTTTTAATAATTTTTCCATCCTATTTAACCTGCAACTAAAATATTATATAAGGAAAATTCATCATATTTACTATTTACTATCCATCTTCTGCTACAAAGATACATGAGCATAGAGATTTTTTTTCCCTTAAACTTGCAGATGCATTCCAAGGGCTTACAAAAGCACCTGGCACAAATCACTAAATCATTATTTGTCAAACACAGGAATGAACAGATACTATAGCTTAGAAAAAAGTAAAGGAGGCATTCAGTCATCTATTCAACAGTGAGAAATACTTGGAAGCAATTCTTAGATATTCTACACTTGAATGAGCTAATTGCTAACAGCAAAACTTCATAGTCAGATAAAGGTTTTAAATCCCATCTCTGCTGTTAACTTGTTCTATAAACTTAGGAATTTTTTTCCTGTAAATCAAATTGTTTGCTCACCTTTATATACATTACATCAATACTTACCTGTAGTGCTGTTGTATAAAACACAACTCTTTCCACTCTTTCTTACAGACTGGATGAGAAATATATTTTTACTAAAAAAGGAGACATTTTACAATTAAATATCAATAGGATAGATAGGAGTATAGAGACAGAAATAAAGGATATGTATTTGTTCAAAAATATCAAGCAATGAGCGCCAAGGGAATATATACAGAATATAGGAAGAAGTGGGGTATTGAACAATACAAAGGATCAAGGATAACTCAGCTTCTAAATGTTCCTTGTGAGTGGTAAAAATGTAATGAAGATAAATCTGTGTAAATTGTAGTGGCAGGAGATATAAAATAACAAAAATGAACTGTAAGATGGAAGTGACCTATTTAAGGGCAATTGTGGTGGTAAAAACTTTACGATCATATGACTTCAAAAGATCTAAGCCAATTTTAGGTGTCACCATGGCTTTCAAGTGGCCCATCACATCTGCTCTGGTGAGATTTCTTTTTGTTTTCTATTGTTTTGCTGCACCACATCTCCCTTTTAGAGAAGCTCTTTGGGGAGTATCTTGGTGAGGATTAAGGCTCACTACTGGACGCAGCGAGGGAGTGGAGAAAATATGTAGGCTTGGGCAATTGCCCCAAGGAGAATTTTTGAAATTTGAACAAGAGGCCATGACTGTTCTTTTTGTTCTTCCTCATCTTCAAGGCCTGGCTGCCAGTCTGCCACTGATTCTAGCAATAGCTCTCAAAAAAAAAAAAAATTAAAAAAAAAATATATATATCCTTTTTTAAGATAGTCTATTTCTGTCACTTGTCACCAACAACATTGGCTGCCAGATGTGATTAGCTCTAGGTTAGAGTCTGGACTGAGAGGTTACCAGGAAAAGGGACTTAAAGGGATAAAACCATGTGAACCAGTATGAATTAGAGCCTATTTGGCTGCTACTATTTAAGACCGACATTGCTTCCTAATTTAAGTTACTGATTACTCTTGACTTGAGTTTCTGTCAGTGTGACTGAGTAAATGCTCACAAATTCTCCCATTATAAAATATGTAAATGAACTAGAACAACTACATAAAATATCACAATAGTCACTAAAATGTTGAGCCTGTGTGAATGTAAGGAAACTTCCCAGGGACCTGGACCCTAAATAAGGAGATAGCTCAAAAACACTGGAGTAGACAGCTGCACTACTGTTGTGATTCGCCTGGAGGTGTTTTCCAATCTTGATAATCAAAAGGTTTGTCTTTTAATGGACATCTGGAGGTAGAAGAGAAAGCCTTATGAGAGAGTGGCAAGGGAATCCATGAGGAGATGGAAGTAACAAAGATGGAAATCTCAAATGGCTACAACCTAATGAAAGGGTGGAAAGGACAAGAAAAAAAATCCACCAAATTTCAAAGAGAGAGATAACTTAGCTGTTTTGTCCTGAGCTCTGGATGGTGAAAAAATGCTTCCCTAAAGACCTGTAACCATAGATATGCCCTCAAGCTAGTGTGTAGTTAAAATTTATACTTGTATATAGCCCTGAAAATGTCTAAATGAGTAATTAATTTAAATAAGTCTCAGGTTGGTAGAACATGAGGACGCTTGGCAGAAGCAAAAACAAATTCCCTTTTGAAAGACACTCTGTCAACCCAGGCTGCACAGAATTCCCATGGATTAAGTTTAAGAGTCCAAACTTACAAAACAGGCAAGGCAACAAGCCATCATAAGTAAGAGCACAGTGGGATCAGACTTCAGGATCTTCAGATAATTAAATTATACAATAAGGATGTAAAATGAACATTCTTAACATGTTAATATTTAAAGTATGATAAAGAACCACACCACTGTTTTTAAAATGAGCACAGACATATTTGAAGAAAATGAAGACTTGAAAGAATGTAATATTTGAATAAAAATGTAATGGATAGGTTTAACACAAGATTAGATGAAGTTGAAGGTATGTTTGGTAAACAGACAATCTGAAGAAATAACAGTGCAATATAAGGCAGACAATACACTGAAAAATATGAAAGTGAGGAACAGAGAGTGACAAGTACTAACGCACATAATAAGAATACAAAAATAATAGAGAATGAGGAAGGGACAATGTTTGATGAGATAATGGCTGCTTATTTTCCCAGATTTGTTCAGTATCAAGCATACTCTGATTGAAAACCACAGTAAGTCCCAAGTGGGCCAAAAATAAATAAATCACAGTAAACTTATTTGCTTCTCTGACTGTTCTAAAGATTTTTCATGATCTGCCTTCACCATATACCTAGCCAGTTATATTTCCCACTGCTAATAATATGCACACTGTGTTATGAAACTCTGCTTCTTATTTAATATAATTGTTAGTCTTTGCTGTAAATTTGCTTCTTCTTAGTATAAAATGCTTTTCTCTTCTACTTGTCAAAATCCTATTTATTTATCAAATGATTTTTCACAGATCCTTCATGATTGTTCTAGTCACACTGATCTTTTTTTTTTCTGAATTTCTATTATACTTACATTAAGCAGCTCATTCATTCATTCCTGATATTTATTGAGAGTCTGCTTTGTACTAGCTGGATACTGGGTACAACAATAAATTTGACAGACACATTCCCTGTCTTTAGAAACATTAATATTCAGCCAAAATGATAGTAAAATAATTAGAATACAGTGATAAAGTATAAACAAAGCATGAAATGAACACATACTGGGATAGAGTAGGGAAAGTAATCAAATATATGGGTCAGTGTAGGTTTCCTAGGGGGAGTAACATTTCTGCTTATGTATAAAGATTAAGTAAAATTATGCAGGCTCAAATATGGGGTAGGGTGAAAAATGGTAAAAGAAAGATTTAGGCAATGGGAGTAGCATGTTTTGTAGCTTAGAGACTTAAAGACATATGAAGTTTTAGGGACTGAAGGAGTTTGATATGCTTATAGTATATAGCACAAGGAAGAAAAGAGTGAGAGAAATCTGGAGTAATGGGCTGGGCAGGGTACATATCTAGATGGGCCATATAAGCTATGTTAAGAAATTTGAAATTTGTCCTAAAAGCATTCAGAAGCATTGGAAAAGCATTGAGGGATGTGTTAAATGGAGCTTTATTATTATATTTCTGCATCACAAAGGTCACTGTCATTGCCATGGAGAAGACAGAATCGAAGGAGGGGAGACCAGTTAAGTGCCTGCTATAGAGTAAAAGCTAAGTCAGTGATGACTGACACTACCACGGTCACAGTGGGGATAGCAAGAACTGGACAAAGATGCCAGACATTTGAAATAGGTGATCACTTTTCTCTAATGGCTAGCTATACATTTGTTTTTTCTCTTCAGTTAAGCTATGAGCCATTTAAGGGCAGAGACCATGTCTTATTATTCTTTTCTATCTACCAAAATTTCTAAGTCATCACTAGCTGGGCCTCATAAACATTTGCTGACTGAATGAGTTTTTGGATGGAATTATTCAATTATTGAGAATTTGTAAAGATAGCTAGCTAAAGATCCAGAATGAGATTCTCCATAGCTCAATTTTCAGTGTGGTACTAAAAATGGCACTGTGATGCAGAGTTCTCAAACATTACCTCCTCACAGTGGCCAGAGTAGTGAGCTATAAACCTGGTGATGAAGAATGAACCAGTAGTTATAGCAGTAATCTTGGCTCTAGGGCAGGAAGTCAATGCCAGTGACAAACTGCCAATACATGACAATTTAAAATCCAATAAGTGAAGTTAACAAAGTTGCTTTATAGCTCAGTGGACTTATGGGTAGGGCTGGAAGCCATTTTCATCCTGTATCATCAGGCTGGATGTCTTATGGGCAATATAAATAGCAGTCTGGCAAGGAATCAGGATATCTCTTTTGAAAATAAATGAAAAGGGTTTATGCAGGTTATGTCTGTATGTTCAATGGAGCAAAAATTAGAAATGCATAAAGCTGATCATCCCTTTGAAGGGAAACACAGCAGGGGCTGAATGAGGTTTTTTTGTTTGTTTTTTCAGGATGGGAAATCTATCTCCACATCCAAATAATTTTCCCTTCAATTTGGTGAAGTTGTAAACATAGTTTCTTCTGAAATCAACAACTGTATTATATCTTGACTTTCCTTTGGATAATTGCTCACCATGAAACTAAACATAATCTATAGTTTATTGTGTGTAAAATTTTAAGTGGGATTTAAAACTTTTCTTGTGACAACTAATTGTGATTAAAAAAAATAAATCTAGGCATGAGGACTTTCAACATTAAAAAGTGCCTTACCTAATATGATGTGTTCAATATTGAAAAGTGCCTTTTCTGGCATGATGTGCTTATAAAGTAAGCTAGTGCTAAAGAATTTTATAGATGGGAGATGACAAACTAAACAGTGACATATTTTTCTAAGAAAATTATCACAGTTGTATCTCATAAAAATATTTATTGAGTACATCAAATCTAATTTTTATATTAAATGTGCTATGTAATTCATGCTCACAACAAAATTATGTAAGAGGTGTAAGATTATTCAAGAGATGAAGAAACATCTCTTGTATTTTCCACTAAGTTGGGTGGCAGGTAGTATGGTCTTCATTTTCTACCAATATAAAAAGAAAAATCCAAAGGATTTTTATCCAGCTCTTAGGTTTAGAGTTCAAAATTTAACCAGAAGATGTGAGATTAACACTTGTGTTCTCCTGAAATTATTCCCCATGAATAATGGGTTTGGTTGGCTGTCCCAGCTGCTACCTGATTCTACTTATGGGTCACGATTTCAAACTTCTTTGGATGATTCCCCTTCTTCACATGATCACGATCTCTCTCCGATTCTCAAAGTTTAGAATTCTTTACTTTCTAACACATCTACCTTTGCCTTAAGTCCTTTTTCCTTCTGTATTTTTGACTTTATCTTTGTATAGTTCCAGAGTCTTTGCTATGCAAAGTTGCTGATCTTCATTCTTCAATTTGCCTCTCTTTAAACATTTCCTAATTCTATATTACACATATACATGTACATATACGTACATGTACACACACATGAACACACAATGGCAGCACTAATAGAGTCTTCCTCCTCCCGAGAAGGTAAGTGAGGAGAAGACCATTTGCATGAGCTAAGACAGAACACTCTCAATTTTGTACTAAATGATGCTACATTTGTAAAACTACCACTGAATCTTTTGTGATTTCTGGAATATGTGATGAAGTTTTGTGCAGATAATTATATTTTGTTTTCCTTTGTGCTATTTCATATCTAGTCTATTTAATATTGCTAACAATTCCTGAATATAAATTTTGGGCATTCTTGGCTTACATCTTTAACATTAACATTTCCAAAAGAGAATGTGTGTCTGTTTATACTGACTGTGTATCATATTGATTCCTCTCTTACTGTAAATTTGATCACAATGAATGTTAAATTTTACACAATACCATTTGAAGTTTTGGTGGAGATAACCATACACCTCTGAAATCTTAATCCAGCATCTTGAACCATCTCAGCAACCCAAGGTGAATCCTGTCTGTAATTTTCTATAAATACTACTAGATTAACTTTACTGATGTTTCCCTCAGAGTTTCGGTCTTGATATTTTAAGTGAACTTTGCTTGTATTCCTCTCTTCCTTTCTTTTTTGAGTCCATTTTTATTATAGTTTGGCATCAGAGTTATGACATTATAGAAAGACTTGGGGAGGAGGTTTTAAAGCTATTAAAAATATATATTTTTTTTAATATTCTGGTACTTGTTCCTAAAGATTTGATACATGTTGAACCATCATAGACTCATCACCTTTGAGAGGTAGCTCTTTGACCACATTTTCAATTACTTTGGTAAATGAAAATCTACCTTCTGAGGTAAATTCAGAAATCTACATTTTCCTTTAAAACAATTTCATCTAGGCTTCATGTATTGCAATTTAGCAGTTACATTTATGCAGCTAGCTGAAACTAATATCCACAATGCTTATTTGTTTTCCTTTCCCTGCTACCAACTTAACCTCTGTGAGTGTCTGTTTTTAACCTCACATCCAAGCATTGACATGGGGAACAAAGTCCAGGCATATTCCCCTGGCTTATTGACTCATTCAAAATTCATCTCTTCAAGTAAGGGATTGTTTCTTTTGTCCTTCAGGGATGTGCTACATGAAATAGTAACTTATGCTTTAAAAAAATGATTTCATTTTTTCCCTATATTCTCCCTCGATTTTGTTCAAATTTTAATCTTTGTATTTTGTGGTTTAGGGTTGTTTTTTCCTAGTTTCACTGAAAAATGGGACTTCTTTTACTGCTTCTGTTGCTGTCTTTTTTACTTTGGCTTGAAAGTGGGAGTTGGAAAAGCAATGTGTCTCTCTGTTCAATTTAAGCAGAAATACTCACTTTCTTATTTTCTTTATAGCACCATCATTACCTAGGGAAAAATTAAGTGTTATATTTGCATCCTCCCTAGCTTGTCCATTGTCAGGTTGTATTAAAATCAGTTAATAATCACTGAACAGTTTCTGTGTATAAGTTTTGTTAAGGTTGTGTGGGCATCAAGTTTAACACATCCTACTATCCCTTAACCTCCATAGTCTCTTATTCTCATCATGAAGAAGCTTTTCTTGTGGGATGATTTACATTGACACAAATAATGACATAAGGCAAAAGGTGAGAACTAAGCAAATGGATTTGCTAACAAAGCGCAGAAAGGTTGAGGAAAGGGGAATGGTAGTGTAAGAATGATCTCTTCTTTAGAAGATGGATCCAATTTCAATAGGTGGTAAGGCCACTCCCATTGGTGGAAAGAATTGGTACAAAGGCATAAAGATGGGGAAGAGGAGAGTACAAACTAGAGACTGGCTAGTCAACCAGACCCACTATAGGGAAGGGAGGAGGTAAGGATGGCATGGTGATTTAAAGACTACTAATGGAAAATAATCTTGATATAGCCTACTTCTTCAAGAAACTGGGTGGTATGTCTAAAGAAACAATCTTTACATTGAATCATTTGCCACATTTCACTTCATCAAATGAAGCCAACCCTTTCCTTTTCCTCTGCATGGTCAATACCAATACCATTAACAATAAAAATCATACTAGCATGCTTATTGAAGTCTCATTATTTGCCAGGAACTAAGCATATACTTTACCTTCAGTAATTTATTGGTTTCTTATCTGCAGTTTCCTAAGACAAGGCTATTCAGTAGGTATTTTCATGCTCATTTTAGAGTTGAGGCACAAACAGGTGAAGGAACCTGCAGACCATGTCAGTAGGTTAACTGTGGCATGGATCTGGATAGTCTGTCTATAAAGTATGTTTGTACTGACATGTATTGTTTACATGGTTCTAATTCTGCTTTAATTCAAAAAAAACCATGTTTTAAAATATTATTTTCTGATTCTAAATGCAACTCATAGTAATTTTGGAAAATTTAAGAAAGACAAAATGCACACACACACACAAATCAGTAAAACCTTAGCCTAATTTTTTAAGGAAAAATTATTAAAATTTTCCCTTCTCTCCTCCAATTCAACTTTCCAGGGTTAGCTATTGTCATAATAGTGCATAAACAATCTTTTGCTTCAGCATGTATTTATACACATGAATTCACCCAGCTTATTTATTGACCAATAATATGTTGTTTATGTATTTCAAGTTAGTAGATTTATTTCACTATTTAAAAACATTCTGAAGTATTTTGATTTTGGATCTACAATTCCTCTATTAATGGACATTTTGTGTTTTCAAATTTTATTTTGTCTTTTTGTCATTGCTGCTAAAATGAACTTTCTTATGAATATAGCTTAATTATCTATACCTAATCATTTATGCTATAATTTTATGTGAGATTTAGTAGTTATGATTTTATTATTGCTGGATTTGCTGGTCTGTAGACTATACAGATTTATTATATTGATTATGATACCATATCAGACTACAGAACAGTAGTAGCAATTTATCATCTACCAAATGAATAATAGAGTATACATTTCCTTACTCTATCACCAACACTAGGTGTTTTAATCTTTTTTTAAAATTTTTTAATCTCATGGAGTAGGCAGAAAAACCTGTATCATATTTTTAAGAGGTTAGTATTTTTATGTGTTCACTGGTTGTTTATAATTTTTATCTGAGGAATTATTGTTTATATACTTTGTCCATTTACTCCCTTGGGATAATCAAACTTTTAAGAAGTTGATTTACAGGATCTCTTTGTATTTTATAAATATTAACTTTTGTTTTTTTGCATATGACAAGAATATGTCCCCTATCTACTTATTTTTTAAATTTATTTATGGTAATTTTAATGGATAATTAGTAGATTGTTAAAATTCAACTGCCAATATTTCTTTTATGGCTTCTGAGTTTTGTATCATTCTCTTCTATTCAACTAGTGCATTTTTTATATCTAGAACTTTAATCCATTTAGCATGAATGTTTAGATGTGTGTGGTATAAGATAAACATCTAACTCTTTTGTCTTCTAAAGATCCCTCAGTAGTTCACAAACCATTTATTGACTTAGCCATATTTTCCCTCTGATTTGAAATCCCATCTTCTTCATACATTTATTTGACTCTGCTCTGACTTATTTCACTGTTCATATTCCTATGCCATTAGCACACTTTCAATATAGTAGGGTTTTTTTTACAGTATTTTGATATCTATTAGGTTTTTTATTTTTCTTGATCCTTTTTTCTCAAAGTTTTCCTCTGCCTTATAGTATCTTTAGATTAAATTTTGTTTTGTATTTTCTTTCAACTTCTTTCACCTGTACGGTAATTCTTTAGGTCACATCTGGGCTTCCTTCTGTCTCTATTCTGTCTATGTGGGATTTCATCTACTAAATTTAGGAGAAAAATCCTCTGAAAAACTCCCAAGCTGAAATCTTCTCTTGACATTAATAAATGTCAAATATTTTCATATAACCCTGTCTCATCTTATCTGCCTTCTTGATGTTTCCAACTTGAAGCCCCATTGGGATGTCAGAGTCAGTGTATTTGAAGTCAAACCCAAATTTCCTTCTCACTTCCAGGAACCTCTGCACAGTAATATCCTGTTATAATAATGTAGGTATGAAATTTGTGGATCCAGGTGTTTGATTTTTAAATATCACTATTATTAGAATGATGATAAATAACTGTTCACTCTGCCAGGTACTGAGTTAAATATTTTACATAATTCTCTTCTTAATCCTTGACTCTTCCCTGTAGATTTTATAGTATTATCCTCATTTTATAAACCTCTTACCCGAGAAAGAGAAAAGTTAAAAATATTTCCTGCCCAAACTATTCCTAGTAAGTGGCAGAGCTAGGCATTTACGGTAGATCTATTTGGCTCCCCAACACTTACCTGCTATGCAAACCTGCCTCATATCAGTTATGCCGGTCAGGTTTAGAGGCTCTTTATGAGTGACAGGATTGGATACAGTTGGAGGGTGACGGTTTATTATATAAGAATCACCTAGTAGGCTTTGAAAAACTACCCATCCTTCTCAGCTTTGTAAGATTCACAAATAAATATGTCTTATCAGAAAATTTTCTAAAATATCTGCCATATTTATAGTGTTCAAAAGATAAGTTTAATTCCTAACAATTAAATACCAAGTAAATGACATTCCCTTATTTAACTTAGAGTAAGTAACTACAGCTAACTTCAGTCACCACATTTTCTTTTCCTCACTGTAATGGCATGCCTACGTCAAGTTTTAATATATATAAGATACACATCAAGGACGTAATGTATTAGACAAGTACAACTCTCCAATTTCTTAACTTTTAAGATACATAATTGCTCCACTATGAAGACTTAAATGGGGACTGTCACTTTTGTAATTAATTCTTTTTGTTTCATCCTTCTTACTAATTGAAAATAGGCTTTCAATATAGAATGCTTTGAAATTGGATGAAGAGACAGAATTGGAATGAACTTAATTAACTACAAACTGTCCAAATCAATCAGGGTTTGACAGTGCCTCGGTAACACACAGAGTTCATAATTTACTTGAGATCTGCTGTAATGCATATGCCATAAATTGCACAGTAGCCTTGCTCACTGTGCACAAAATTTAGTGCCAGACTATGAAGTTACACTGACAGAAATTTGTTTCTACAACACAGACTATTTTTGGAGGGTATACTTTACATTTTCATTTAGGCAGCTAATAAACTTTTGAAAATAAGTGCTCTGCTATTTTGCTCTGGTAGAATTTAATATAAGAATTCAAAAAAAAAAAAAAAAAGCTTAAATGGTTTCCAAGCATGTAAACACTAAAAGGAGAATGACTAGGTCTGTGTTTTTTTTTTTTTCTTTACAGAGTCACAGTGAGTCAGTCTTGTGATATTTTAGGTATTATCGGTTTTAAAGAAAAATTTGTCTATACAATTCTGTTATCCCCTTCGTGATATTTTAAAACTCATTTTCTAGATGTTCAAAAAAAGAGAATATTTACTGATCCTAAAACTGATTAATTATACTTGGTAGTGTTTTATGAACTAGCTCATATTTCTGGTTTTTAATAAAAAATATAATTATCCTTTGCTGAAGAGGAGAATAGTTGATAAAGATTATGATATATACTCAGTTAGACTACATTGCACAATTATTTTGGCCAAAGGTATCTGTAATTTATACCAACTAGTCATTCTTCATGTGCAGATATCCATAGTATATATTCAGTTTTCTGTATTCTTCAACTATTTAATGAATATAAAGTGTCACCATATTATCATCAACTTATTTCAATTCTTGGATATATAAAATGTTTAGAGGAGAAGAAGGGGAGTAATATTTATTGTATGCTTCCAATATACAGTCCTAAAAATGCTACAAGATTTTTATTGTTTTTGATCCCTATGTGAGAAACATTGCAAGTATTTGATGAGCTATGGGAAAAATTCAAGAAGAAGCAAATCAATCATGTTATATAAATACCCGGCTCCTATCAATACATGGATAATTCCTGATTTCTGGAAGAAATAATAGTTGGTTAATATAGTTCTTATTGGCCATGAGATGATCCAAGAAATCTTATGTGGCTATACCATATCTCAGAACAAATGATCCTCAAGTAGGTGCAACAAACAGATGTGGTACCATCGTTGAACTTCTTTTCAGCCACAGGAATATCTAGGCAGTTATGGGTAGGAAAGAGAGGGCAGGGATCAATTTAGAAAAACTGTTAGAAAGAGCAGCAGATGGGGTGCCTGGGTGACTCAGTCAGTTGAGTGTCTGACTTCGGCTCAGCCATGATCCCTCCTTTCGTGGGTTTGAGCCCTGCATGGAGCTGTGTGCTGACAACTCAGAGCCTGAAGCCTGCTCAGATTCTGTGTCTCCCTCTCTCTGCCCCTCCCCCACTCGCACTTTGTCTTTCTCTCTCTTTCAAAAATAACTAAACATTAAAAGAAAAGAAAGAACAGCAGAGCAGAAAAAACACATCATTATGGGGGGAACAAACCACAAAAAACTGTCAAACCTTTTGAAACTAAAGAAAAAATTCTTATTGTGGTCAAGTTACCGTTTCTTCATTTTTTAGAATACATAAATCTTTCTTCTGAATGAAGGTAAGATTTATTAATGATCAAAGGATAAAGCACACCAATATATGTTTGTTTATATATATACGCATATATACGTGTATATATACGTATATATACGTATACGTATATATATACGTATATATACTTTTTTCCTCAATGGGGGGCATTGATCAACTCGATTTTCCTGTTAAGTGAAATAGAAAATTAGGGCTGATGGCTAGAAAAACACATTATAATATTATTTTCCCCCTTTAATAATCTCTTGAAGAAAAATTATAATACTAAGCACTACTTGAACCAAAGTAAGTCTTGGGATATAAATTGGACTTCATAAAGAGTGAAGTAATGGACATACATCTGTGATTTCAGGGTCTAAGATATGGGATGCTACTGATTTGGAGAAGGAATACACAACAAAAAGTAAGAAAAATGTTTCCACGCAAAGTGAAATTTATAAAGAATACAAGGGTAAACTACAAGCCAAATGAAAAATGGAGTGGACCACTGAAAAAAAGATAAACTAACAAATTAATAATGAATAATCATTATAAAAAATTTACCTTCTTTCTGAACTTAGAATGTGCCATCAATTAAAGCAGCAAATCTAAACCTCCAAGGTATTATTCAAGGACTGACCACATGGCCCTGAGATGCATTCTTCTCTAGCCTCTCTTATTAACAGTCCCTTTAAGGTCCAATTGCTTTAGTTATACCTGACTCCTTGCTTTTTCCAGCCTGTCTCACTTTACCTTATTGATTCCTTTGTTGATGCTAGTCTCACTATGTAGAGTTTACTTCTACCCCAATAGCCAGTTAAAATAGCCAGGGTAGGGGCGCCTGGGTGGCTCAGTCGGTTGAGCGACCGACTTCGGCTCGGTTCATGATCTCACGGTTTGTGAGTTCAAGCCCCGCGTTAGGCTCTGTGCTGACAGCTCAGAGTCTGGAGCCTGCTTCTGATTCTGTGTCTCCCTCTCTCTCTGCCCCTCCCCCACTCATGCTCTGTCTCTGTCTCAGAAATAAACATAAAAAAAATTAAAAATAAAATGAAATAGCCAGGGTAAAATCCTAATCACCCTTCAAGAGACAGCATAATTTTCTATTATTTTCTGTGCTCTGTATAGCACTTGTTGCAACTTTATTGTATCACTTTATGATTCTCCTATTTCAAGGTATAAGAATATCACTCTCTCTAACTTTAAGCTCTTTATTTTTTTCAGCTCTATTGAAATATGATTGACAAAAAAATTGTAACATATTTAAAGTGTACATGATGATTTGCCATATGTGTACAGTGACTTAAGTAACACAATTAATCCATCACCTCACATATTAACTTTTTTCTTTTTTTGGGGGGGTGACAATGTTTAAATTTTACTGTCTTGGCAAATTTTCAATTATACAGTGCAGTGTTATCAACTGTGACCATTGTGTTATACATTAGATCCTCACACCATATTCATCTTACCACTAAAGGTTGGTACTCCTTACCAGTCTCCTGGCAACCAATTTTCTGCTCTCTTTTTCTATGAGTTCAACTATGTGTGTGTGTGTGTGTGTGTGTGTGTGTGTGTGTGTGTGTGTATAAATATATATATATATATATATTTGTTTCCTTAACAGTCTATGTATAAGGGATACCATGCAGCATTTGTTTTCCTCTGTCTGGCTTATTTCACTTAGCACAAAACTCTCTAGGTTCACTCATGTTGTCACAAATGACAGGGTTTCCTTTGTTATTAAGGCTGAATAATTTTACATTGTGTATATATATATGTGTGTGTGTGTGTGTGTGTGTGTGTGTGTGTGTGCATTCATCTCTCTACAGATAGTTTGTTTCCATGTCTTGGCTATTATTAATAATCCTATAATAAACACGGACTACAGATACCTCTTTGAGATCATGATTTTGTTTCCTCTGGGTAGATACCCAGAAGTGGAACTGTGGGATCAATAGTAGTTCTATTTTTAATTTTTTGAGGAATCTCCATACTTTTTTCCATCCTGGCTCCAAATGTTTACATTCCCACCAACAGTGTAAAAGGATTCCCTTTTCTCCATATCCTTGCCAGCATTTGTTATCTCTTGTCTTTTTGATAGTAAATAGGTATGAGGTGATATGTCATTGTGGTTTTGATATGCATTTCTCTGATAGTTATTGATGGTGAGCACTTTTTCATGTACCTCATGACCGTTTGTTTGTATTCTTTGGAAAAATGTCTATTCAGATCTTTTGCCAATTTTCTAACTGGGCTATTTGGGTGGTTTTGTTTTGTTTTGTTCTGTTTGCTATTAAGTTGTATGAGCTCCTTGTTTATTTTTACTGTTAACCATTTTCAGAGATGTAGTTTGCAAATATTTTCTCCCAATTCCATAGGTTTCTTTTCATTTTATTGATGGTTTACTTTGTTGTGAAGAAGCATTTTAGTTTGATGTGGCCCCACTTACTTATTTTTGCTTGTGTTGCCTCTGCTTTGGTGTTAAATCCAAAAAATAATTGCAAAGACTGGTGCAAAGAGCTCACCTCCTCCATTTTCTTCTAGGAGTTTTATAATTTTAGGTCTTATGTTCAAGTCTTTAATCTATTTTGAGTTGATTTTTGTTATACGGGTTCAGTGTTATTCTGTTGCATGTTGTTGTCCAGTTTTCCCAGCACCATGTATGGAAGAAACTATCTTTCCCTGTTGTATATTCTTGGTTCCTTTGTTGTAAATTAATTGACTTATATACACGGTCTTATTTATGAACTTTCCATTCTGTTCCATTGACTTATGTCTGTTTTTGTGTCAGTACTGTTTTTATTACTATAGCTTTATAATATTGTGTGAAATCAGAATAATGCTTCCAGCTGTGTTCTTTCTCAAGATTGCTCTATCTATTTGGGATCTTTTGTGGTTCCATGTGCATTTTTAGGATTGTTGTATTTTTGTGATATATGCCATTGGATAGGGAATGCGTTGAATCTGTAGATAATTTGGTAGATCGCTTCGGGTAGTGGACATTTTAACAACATTGATTCTTCCAAATCCATAGCTTAGAACATCTTTCCATTTATTTGTGTCTTCAATTTCTTTCATCAGTGTCTTACAGTTTTCAGTGTAGAGATCTTTCACCTACTTGGTTAAATTTATTCACAAGTGTTTTATTCTTTTTAATGCTATTTAAAAATGACACTGTTTTCTTAATTTCTCTCTCTGATAGTTTTCTGATATATAAAAACACAATTGATGTTGTATATTGATTTTATATCCTACAACATTACTGAAATAATCTATTTCATTCTAACAATTTTTGGTAGTGTGAGCTCTTTAATTACATTTTTGTCACTTATTAATTCTATTGTGTCTCAAAGGTTTGTGTCAGGGATCAGCAAAACTACAGCTCCCTGCCCAAATTTGGCCTGCTACCTGTTTTTATAAATAAAGTTCTACTGTAACACAGCATAATACTTATTATATATTACTTTGATCTGCTTTTATGGTACAATAGCACTGTTGAGTAGCTGTGAAATACATCATATGTCTTGAAAACCAAAAAGAGTTAACAAAAAAGTTTGCTGACCCCTGGTGTATGCACATAATAGGTGTCCAATAAATGTCTGATGAAATTTGTGCATGGATACTCTTCAGCTGATTCCACCCAAAGGTACGGCCCTAAATTGAGATTTTAAATGACCCGATTATTTTATCATTACAGTGCCAAACCCTGTTGGACTCATGTCTGAGCCTGTTTGCATATTTTATTTGATTTTGCATAGGCAGTCTGTGTCTGAGTAGTGGAGATGAAGTGGCAGTAAAATAGAGGTCAGAATCATTTCCACCATGCCAGTTTATATTGGCATGAAGTCACCTCTTCCTTCATAAGCAAATGTTTTTGGGAGAAAAATTTTATATACCATTTTATATAGATGCATCAAAAGTGTTTTTTTACTCATTGCTGTCACAACAACCAAAAATATGCTGTGAAAAAAGTGCTTGTCCTGACAGGAAATATTTCCAGAATGAAACTCTTGGTTATGATCAGTTTGGATACAGAAAACAATTTGTGCCTGATACAGACCTTAAAGTTTCTCAGAAATGCTTCCAACTCAGCTTTCAATGAAGAGACCATGTCTTCTTTGAAAGAGATGAAAATACTATTCATGTAATACTTAAGCTACCAAGAACTGGCAAGAGTTTATATCTTGAAACTTTCCTTTTCAAGTGTAAACTTAAAGATGTGTTTAAGGAAAATCCCTAGTTCCTGAACAAGTTACATTGCCTAGGTTAAGTAAAATTTTGATGAGATGAATTTTTATAATTTTTACAGTTGAAAAATTGAACTACAGTTGAAGTTTGCTGTATGCCTCCAGAATTTTCAATTGAGATAAAACCTATTCAAATCTGACTTCAACACATTTGATTATTTGGAAAATATGCAGTTGTAGTGTAATAGGAAGTGTATAGTTTTGAGGAAAGATTATAAAATCATATCAAATCCTACAATTTGTTAGTATTTTGTTGTTTGTATTATTGTCATCATCAACTGACTTTTCTAAGTCAGAACTGCTCACGACCTCAGTAAAATGTAAAACAGATAATAATACTTATTTCATGCTTTTGCTGATGGGATTGGGTAAATAAATAAATAAACATAAGTAAATAATGGCTAACATGTCAGGACCATTTTTGGGAATCCATACACATGGGCAGACTAAAGAATCAAGGTCTAGTTTAATGATTTAATAAAAACATTTTTAGATCAAATTCAATTAACAATCACATGGCCAAACTGTATCATTTCCCCTTCTGTTTGCAGATGTCAAAGTTTCAGAGAATATGAAAGCTTTGACAGTCATCTATTGTTACCAAAATCACCATCATGACTGACATTTTGTGGTTAATTATTTAATAGTTGCTGGAAATAGAGCCTACCAAATTAAGTTCTGATGATAGTTGCCCACTAAAAAATGGAGAGCCTTCACCAATTTACTCTCTTAAAATTACCCTGCCTATCTTCAAAAGTTGACAACTTCCAAACTGAATCTGAATGAAGAAAGAACATCTCCTTCATTATCAAACCCTTGAGTTAGTGAGGTTGTGTACCCTCATTTCCCCTTTATGCATTGCATATTATTCATCAGTTTCAATTAAGCTAGCTAGATAAAGCCCTTTGTTTGGTTCTTAATCATTCTATTTCAAAATGGTTATTTTTCTGGCCAAGCAGGTCTTCTAGAATTTTCCCTTGATGCCAGAAACTAATGGGATGTTTTAAATTTAAAATGAGAAATCATTAGAATTGCAGTAAGGTAAAATTAGGTAGATCATACCAATATGAGTACCTGAATGTGTCACGCTTCTGGGAAAGACTTGAACAAATTAAGATTTAAACCTTACACTATAGGGAAAGTTTACATTTCAGCACTGTGCTTCAGAAATCATACAGCATTAAAAAAACCAGGTTGCTGGAAAATGAAATGAAATGAAATGAGAGAATTTTCACATATCTTGGTTAGGGGTCAACATGCCAGTGTTTCTAGATAGTAAATTTACTATGTTTGGCTAGGTATCGGAAATGAGTTATAAATCTCTATTGAGTCCAACTGAGTAATTTCACTAGAAAACACATGAATTTCACAGAGGTGAAAGCTAAATTACCTTTCCCTTTTAATCAATGTAGACAACCAATTGGAAATTTAGTAGCCTTAAAGTTTCTCTTTTTTGTACTCAACAATATATTAGTACCTGAACTAACTGGATAAATGGCTTTGCTTATTCAAAATCATGAACATTCTCTCTTACAAGCAATCCATTTTGTAAAAAACAAAAAAAAAAACACACAAAACTTTGGATTTTTTGTATTTGTTATTTAATTTAAATATTTTGCAGGCATTTGTCTTTTTCCCAAAAGTAATTTATGAAATATTTTGATTAATCCATCAACAATATCAATACTCATAATACTCAACATTATGCTAGTTTATGTGATACGTGTTCATGCAAGCCAAGACTTTATTTGGACACATAAGTAAGCAAACATGAAAAATAGAGATAAACAAGTCACTGAACCCGAAATTGTCCTATTTTTTGGAACAATCTCTCTGTAATAACAGTGAATTTTAGTAATTTGGAGATACAGATGTGAACAAAGCTTCAGAGACATAAGATTTCAAAGGTGGGCAGAATTTTATAAAAGGCAGACTGGGAGTGTGGGTATGGAGGGCAGATTTTATGCTCAAGGAATAGCATGACCAAAGGAGAGACAGTTTGGGGAAAGAAAGAAAACTATGCGGAGACAAGTTGTTAGGCAGGGAAACAGTCAAAGTAGGTTACAAGGAAGATGGCTAGGAGGATAACAGAAAAAAGCTGAAAAACTGGGGACTTAACACTGTGGGAACAAGGAACCTTTCTTTGTAATTAATCAAAAGAGTGACACAATAAAGTTTTCAGTTTTTGAGAGACATTTTAGAGAAGTGATTAAGAGTATACATTATGGAATCACACCTCCTGGTTCAAAATATACCCTTATAATTATGTGGGAGGGGGTGTGTATGTGTATATGTCTGCCTTAATTTCTGCCTCTGTAAAAAAAAAATAAAAATACTTCCCATCTTTTAGGGTTGTGGTGAACCTAAATCAGCTAATGCATTTAAAGCACTGGAATATAGTTAGCATTTAATAAAAGTGGGCTGCCTGTTTACTGGAGGAGGAGACTTCATCAGCCAGTGGCATTGAAGATGGTTTGGAAGAAGAACCTGGAAAAAAATAAAAAACTGAGCTTGATATGGTAGTCATTAGACTTTGAGCTGTTTACAACCATAGAGCCTGTGAAACTCATCATTACATCGTCAATATCCGGGAGAGTGCCTGGTGCATAAAAGATACTCAACAGGGGCTGAATATTATTACAAAATGAGGTGAACCAGACATGGGTCTATTTTAATAACTATGGAAACAAAAAAAAATAAGGCACATGTGGGTGATGTTTAAGGAAAACTGTACTGTAGAATAATCTATAGTTCAGTCGCAGCTTCATAACTCAATAGCCGTTTCATATTGATTAGGTCATTGTAATACTTCTGAAATTATGTTTCATCAAATGAGGGCGATACTATTTAGAGGATTATTGTGAGAATTAAGCGCGACAGTGCTTGTGAAATTGTTTTGTAAGCCCCTAGCTGTTCTGTATGAGGTTTAATGTGAGAACAAGAGGAAAGTGGGGATTCTGAAGTCTTGGGAAGGGTGCTCATTTGGGTGAAATATTTGGTTCAATTTAAAAAAAAATAGGTTTGAGGTGATATCTCTCAGCTCTTTGCTCCAAGGCCACTTCAAATAAAAAAAAAATTTAAAGGATTTGTAGACGACTTACTGAATATGCAGGTTGCCACTATATATGTATGAAAACATTCCTTAATGGAAAAAGTGGTACTACTTTTAATGCAGTTACCCAAAATGTAATGTCTGCATCAAAAAGCCATCTCTCTCCCTCCCTCCTTTCTCTCTCTCTCTCTCTCTCTCTCTGTATATATCTATATCTGTATATAGATAGATTTACATATATATGTGTACACATATATCTCTATATATTTACATATGTATGTATACACATATACACACATACTCATAAAACAAGTAAGCTTTCTGAGGTCTAGGGGCCATGCTAAGAAACATGGTGCTTGCTATAGATATACAAATAAAATTACATATACAAAATAATTTGCTATAATTGGGACAAGCAATATAAGTTTCTTTAGTGCTGAACTCCATGGAGTAATGATATTCAGGCTGTCTTTTTTCTAGTCCTGACCTTAAATGAGTTTATGTAACTTTTCTCGGTTCATCTCTTGTTTATAATGTGAGCTGGAAAATTTTGAGGAACTCCTGGGCAGTGTAGCCTTAACCACTATTAGTTCTACTTTTATTGCTTAATTTTCCTGAAGATCTTTGAATCATCATGCACTTCTGGAATTCCAGAGTTTTGCTGTGAACTTGAGAACTAACAGCTTAGTTACGAGTTTCCCCCTTAACTGTTAGTATTCAGAGGGAAAAATGGGGGCAGGTGCTGGGGCTTAGCCCTGGAGTGCTTCACTATTATTCCCATTTCGGAGGGTATTGTCTGAAAACATGCTGTAAATCTAATTTTTAAAATAATACCAAAGAAAATCTTAAGATAAATTGTGATTTATTGAACTATGGAATATGAGCAGATCATTTGTCCAGCAGGCTTTGTCACCTTAAAATGTCAAGCATTTCATCACAACAGTGATGCAATCAGTAGTATAGGAGAGCCTCGTCTCTAAATGAACTCTTGATGTGGTGAACTGTTTGCAAAGACAACTGCAAAATTTCTTATAACACACGTGCTCCTTTACAATGCTGCTTTTCCTTTCCTCCCATCAAGAAATGGAGTCTGTGCCCTCTTGTCTGCAATCTAGAGAGATCCTGTGACTTGCTTTGAGCAAGAGAAGGACACAGAAGTATGCTGAGGGACTTCAAAAGCTAGGCCTTATAAGACATTGAATGGTTCATTTTGCCCTCTTGGAATCCTGAGAATAAATCTCTGTTGCTTCCAGGTGCTGCATTTTAGGATGATTTGTTATGTAGCAAAAGAAAGTGGATATACTCTAATGTATTGCCCATATGTGAGGCAACTGTAGAAACAAACATACATGGGCCAATGCATGAGAAAGGATAAGCCTTTTACCTTATGACAAAAACCCTTATTCTCTCAACAACAAACTTGCCTATTTGTTTCTAGACTCATCTCTATAAAGATTTTTTAACAAGCTTTTTGGTGCATAGCAGACTACATTTCAGGGAGGAAATGCTACATGTGATTTATTTCCCCATAAGCCCTATGCCATTTTGCCTGTCTGTGCTACAGGATGGAAAAGGAGTCACATGCATGCAAGTCACAAAGAGGATTTGGGCCTAGAAGGACAATATGATATGATAAAGGAAAACAGTGGTTTGCGCTTCTACTGAGGTTAATTTTTCTGTCTAGCTTGTGTGTATTTTTCACATCAGACATAGCTCAATCTCATTCATCTGGATGTATGAAATTGCGCATTAAAAATGCACAACCATTAGGGGCGCCTGGGTGGCGCAGTCGGTTAAGCGTCCGACTTCAGCCAGGTCACGATCTCGCGGTCCGTGAGTTCGAGCCCCGCGTCAGGCTCTGGGCTGATGGCTCAGAGCCTGGAGCCTGTTTCCGATTCTGTGTCTCCCTCTCTCTCTGCCCCTCCCCCGTTCATGCTCTGTCTCTCTCTGTCCCCAAAATAAATAAAAAACGTTGAAAAAAAAATTTAAAAAAAAATGCACAACCATTATAAAACACACATGTGTTCTCTTGCTATTAGAGTGATTCCTTTATCTGTTATAATTCTATACTCTGTGTGACATATGCGATATTTAGTATTCATTTAATAAGTGCTCCCAACTAATGGGCTGAGATGTGTTGGCAACTGCGATAAAATATTTGTGGATATTACCCAAAATTTTAACTACTGATTTTGAAAGAATAAAAATATCTATTAAATATATTTAAATCTAGTATACCATATTTTATTGTTTGTGAGAACAAGAGAGTTTAGCCCAAATCCCTTAAACAATTATTTGAAGCTTTTTTTTTAATGTTTATTTATTTTTGAGAGGGAAAGACAGAGTGTGAGTGGAGTAGGAGCAGAGAGAGAGGGAGAAACAGAATCCGAAGCAGGCCTGAATCCACAAACCAGGAGATCATGACCTGAGCTAAAGTTGGACACTTAACTGACTGAGCCACCCAGGTACCCCTCTTTGATTATGGAAGGAAAATTCTCACTTTTTAAAATCTTGAGCGAATGTGTCTAGGTAAAATTTCAACTGCTATTACTTTAGTTATATACTAGGTACTGTGGTGGAATATATGCATGCTTATTATTATTATCTTTTTAAATAATATATGCAAGCTTATTTAAAATGCCTTTTTTTTTTCTGGAAGAGACGAACTCACAAGCTGTCTCAATATGTATGGGAAGAAAATTATACAAACCATGATTGTGAAATAAAGTAAAATTACTGTTATTGCTGGTTCCTTTTAAGTGATGGTGCACATCTCAGCAGCTCCCTACAGTGTTTTATCCAATTCCATTTAAGAGACTACTTATTTTAGGATTCATCTGACTACTTAGTGCTACACACTTGTTCTATTACAGAATTCCTGTGGTGAAAATAAACTGTATACATTTCATCCCAATATATCTAAAATAGGTATAGCGAGACAATTTTTGTTCATATTTTACTATACACAGTCTTCATAAATGAATTATGTTAGCATGTAGAAAACACTAGAAGTGCTCATAAGGTAAAAACGAAAACTAAAACAAAAAATAATAGCACATTTTTATGGGGAAGGTGACTGGGTGCCAGTATCTACTTCAAGTTTTTTTGGTAAGACTATCACTCATGGTGCCTGACTCACCTGATCACAGGTTGTAAGGCAAGCCAGACTGCAGGTATTCAATTCCCATGGGTCACAGACATTAGGTCTATAATAGGCTCATGAAATAAGGATGGTCAATAAGAGCTTCCCTGAGATTTGTTAGGTGAATTCAGAGAAAAAGGGTTTTCTTCTTTTGGGATTACAAACTCTAGCTACAACTGGTCATCTTTAATGGCATACCGAGAAACCTGCCTAGGACATAATTTCTTGTATAAAGCCAGTTTCATCTACCCATGAATTTCTTAGACATGGACCCAGTAAATTCCATTTTTGATTAAAACTTTTTGAAGTGGTTTATATGTTAGTTATAATTGAACATCTGTGGTACAATGCGCAACTCTTTAAAACAACAAGTTAGTAACAAATACTTTTTTTAATTTAATTTTTTTAGTTTATATCCAAATTAGTTAGCATATAGTTCAACAATTATTTCAGGAGTAGATTCCTTAATGCCCTTCCCCATTAAGCCCATCCCTCCTCCCCCAACCCCTCCCATAACCCTCAGTTTGTTCTCCATATTTAAGAATCTCTTATGCTTTGTCCCCCTCCCTGTTTTTATTTTTGTTTCCCTTCCCTTATGTTCATGTTTCGTCTCTTGAAGTCCTCATATGAGTGAAGTCATATGATATTTGTCTTTCTCTGACTAATTTTGCTTAGCATAATAGCCTCCAGTTCCATCCACTTAGTTGCAAATGGCAAGATTTCATTCTTTTTGATTGCTGAGTGATACTCCATTGTATATATATATACCTCATCTTCTTTATCCATTCATCCATTGATGGACATTTGGGCTCTTTGCATACTTTGGTTATTGTTGAGAGTGCTGCTATAAACATGGGGGTGCATGTGTCCCTTCGAAACAGGACACCTGTATCTGTTGGATAAATATCTAGTAGTGCAATTGCTGGGTCATAGGGTAGTTCTATTTTTAGTTTCTTGAGGAACCTGCATACTGTTTTCCAAAGTGGCTGCACCAGCTTGCATTCCCACCAACAAGGCAAAAACGATCCTCTTTCTCCACATCCTCGGCAACATCTGTTGTTGCCTGAGTTGTTAATGGTAGTCATTCTGACAGGTGTAAGGTGGTATCTCATTGTGGTTTTGATTTGTATTTCCCTGATGATGATCGATGGTGAGCATTTTTTCATGTGTCAGTTGGCCACCTGGGTGTCTTCTTTGGAGAAGTGTCTATCCATGTCTTTTGCCCATTTCTTTCCTGGATTATTTGTTTTTTGGGTGTTGAGTTTGATCAGTTCTTTATAGATTTTGGATACTAACCCTTTATCTGATACGTCGTTTGAAATATCTTCTCTCATTCCATCAGTTGCCTTTTAGTTTTGCTGATTGTTTCCTTCCCTGTGCAGAAGCTTTTTATTTTGTTGAGGTCCCAGTAGTTCATTTTTGCTTTTGTTTCCCTTGCCTCCAGAGACGTGTTGAGTAAGAAGTTGCTGCAGCCAAGATCAAAGAGGTTTTTGCCTGCTTTCTCCTTGAGGATTTTGATGGCTTCCTGTCTTACATTGAGGTCTTTCATCTATTTTGAGTTAATTTCTGTGTATGGTGTAAGAAAGTGTTCCAGGTTCATTCTTCTGTATGTCACTGTCCAGTATTCCCAACGCCACTTGCTGAAGAGACTGTCTTTATTCCATTGGAAAGTCTTTCCTGCTTTGTCAAAGATTAGTTGGCCACACATTTGTGGGTCCATTTCCAGGTTCTCTCTTCTGTTCCATTGATCTGAGTGTCTGTTCTTGTGCCAGTACCATACTGTCTTGATGATTACAGTTTTGTAGTATAGCTTGAAGTCTGGGATTGTGATACCTCCTCATTTGATTTTCTTTTTCGAGATTGCTTTGGCTATTCGGGGTCTTTTCTGGCTCCATACAAATTAGGATTATTTGTTCTAGCTCTGTGAAGAATGTTGGTGTTATTTCGATAGGGATTGCATTGAATATGTAGATTGCTTTGGGTAGTATCGACATTTTAACAATATTTGTTCTTCCTATCCAGGAGCATGAAATCTTTTTCCATTTTTTTTTGTATATTATTCAGTTTCTTTCATAAGCTTTCTATAGTTTTCAGTGTATAGATTTTCACCTCTTTGGTTAGATTTATTCCTAGGTATTTTATGGTTTTTGGTGCAATTGTAAATGGGATCGATTCCTTGATTTCTCTTTCTGTCATTTCATTGTTGGTGAATAGGAATGCAACCAATTTCTGTGCATTGATTTTATATCCTGCAACTTTGCTGAATTCATGGATCAGTTCTAGCAGTTTTTTGGTGGAATCTATTGGGTTTTTCATATAGAGTATCATGTCATCTGCAAAGAGTGAAAGTTTGACCTCCTCTTGGCTGATTTGGATGCTTTTTATTTCTTTGTGTTGTCTGATTGCAGAGGCTAAGACTTCCAATAGTATGTTGAATAACTGTGACGAGAGTTGACATCCCTGTGTTTTTGTGACCTTATGGGTCATTTTTTTCTCCAGTGAGGATGATATTAGCATTGGGTCATTCATATATGGCTTTTATGATCTTGAGGTATGATCCTTCCATCCCTACTTTCTTGACGGTTTTTATCAAGAAAGGATGCTGTATTTTGTCAAATGCTTTCTCTGCATCTATTGAGAGGATCATATAGTTCTTGTCCTTTCTTTTATTGTGATGAATCACATTGATTGCCTTATAGATATTGAACCAGGCCTGCATCCCAGGTATAAATCCCACTTGGTTGTGGTGAATAATTTTTTTAATGTATTCTTGGATCTGGTTGGCTAATATCTTGTTGAGGATTTTTGCATCCATGTTCATCAGGGAAATTGGCCTATAGTTCTCCTTTTTAGTGGGTCTTTGGTTTTGGAATCAAGATAATGCTGGACTCATAGAAAGAGTTTGGAAGTTTTCCTCCCATTTCTATTTTTTGGAACAGCTTCAAGAGAATAGGTGTTAACTCTTCCTTAAATGTTTGGTAGAATTGCCCTGGAAAGCAATCTGGCCTTGGACTCTTGCTTTTTGGCAGATTTTTGGTTACTAATTCAATTTCTTTACTGGTTATGGGTCTGTTCAAATTTTCCATTTCTTCCTGTTTCAGTTTTGGTAGTGTATATGTTTCTAGGAATTTGTCCATTTATTCCAGATTGCCCATTTTATTGGCATATAATTGCTCATAATATCCTCTTACTATTGTTTTTATTTCTGCTGTATTGGTTGTGATCTCTCCTCTTTCATTCTTGATTTTATTTATTTGGGTCCTTTCCTTTTTCTTTTTGATCCAACTGGCTAGTGGTTTATCAATTTTGTTAATTCTTTCAAAGAGCCAGCTTCTGGTTTCATTGATCTGTTGTACTCTTTTTTTGGTTTTGATAGCATTAATTTCTGCTCTAATCTTTATTATTTCCTGTCTTCTGCTGGCTTGGGTTTTATTTGCTGTTCTTTTTCCAGCTCTTTAAGGTGTAAGGTTAGGTTGTGTATCAGAGATCTTTCCTCCTTCTTTAGGAAGGCCTGAATTACTATATACTTTCCTCTTACAACTGCCTTTGCTGCGTCCCAGAGGTTTTGGGTTGTGGTGTCATCATTTTCATTGGCTTCCATATACTTTTTAATTTCCTCTTTAACTTCTTGGTTGGCCCATTAATTCTTTAGTAGGATGTTCTTTAGTCTCCAAGAACTTGTTATCTTTCCAAATTTTTTCTTGTGGTTGATTTCAAGTTTCGTAGTGTTGTGGTCTGAAAATATGCACGGTATGATCTCAATCTTTTTATACTTGCTGAGGGATGATTTGTATCCCAGTATGTCGTCTATTCTTGAGAACGTTCCATGTGCAATGGAGAAGAATGTACATTCCACTGCTTTAGGATGAAATGTTCTGAAGATATCTCAAGTCCATATGGTCCAGTGTATCATTCAAAGCCATTGTTTCCTTGTTGATTTTTGATTAGATGATCTGTTCATTGCTGTGAGTGGGGTGTTGAAGTCTTCTACTATTATGGTATTACTATCAATGAGTTTCTTTATGTTTGTGATTAATTGATTTATATATTTGGGTGCTCTCACATTTGGCGCATAAATGTTTACAATTGTTAGATCTTCCTGGTGGATAGACCCCTTAATTATGATATAATGCCCTTCTGCATCTCTTGATACAGTCTTCATTTTAAAGTCTAGATTGTCTGATATAATTATGGCTACTCTGGGTTTCTTTTGTTGACCATGAGCATGATAGATGGTTCTCTATCCCCTTACTTTCAATCTGAAGGTGTCTTTAGGTCTAAAGTGGGTCTCTTGTAAACAGCATATAGATGGATCTTGTTTTCTTATCCATTGTGTTACCCTATGTCTTTTGATTGGAGCATTTAGTCCATTGACGTTTAGAGTGAGTACTGAAAGATATGAATTTATTGCAATTATGTTGCTTGTTGTCAAATACTTTTTAAAAATTTTTTAATGTTTACTTATTTTGAGAGAGAGAGAGACAGACAGAGCATGAGTGGGGGAGGGGCAGAGAGAGAGGGAGACACAGAATCTGAAACAGACTCCAGACTCTGATATGTCTGCACAGAGTCTGATGCAGGACTTGAACTCAAGAACGGCGAGATCATGACCTGGGCCGAAGTAGGATGCTTAACAAACTGAGCCACCCAGGTTCCCCTCAAATACTTTTTTTAAAGTCATTCTGTATCTCTTTATAGTGATCAGAGAGACTAGATCCTCAGACATTTATCTTAGTCAGGTATCTGAGGATCAGTCCTTGGAGGGCATGACTTGCAAACTTCTGGGAAGAAATCAGATAGTGTATAATAAAGCTAAATGAACCCATGAGAATCAGATGGCCATTTCTATTCTACAATTAAATAAGTATTAGTCATTATAAGCCTGTCAACATAGTCAATTTCACCTGTTACATATCAGCCCTTTCATTAGAGTATAGGTCTATAGTATATTTCATTACAGTATAGGTCAATGGGGCATCTCGATAGCACTTTTTCTTAAGGTTTATGTTTGGATAGTTAATTATATGGTACCATTCTACATATAATAAGATCTATCTAAAATATTTATTATTGAATCTGTTTTGATAGAGAACTCAAAAAACTTCTTATAAGAAACTTTGCTTGCAAATATCAAGTTTACTTCAGGGTTCCATTGTATTGTTTAGAATGAATTGTATGACAGGAAAATGGAACTATTTTAAAGGATTTGTTGGATTTAATATGTATTATCAGATATATAGATATTTTTCTCAGGGTGGCTTTGGAAATAGGTCAGCTTTTCAAAATGAGTGCTTTGAAAAGATTTGAGAAGATTTGGTAAATATATATACTTGATGTGACTCTGAAACAATGCTAAACAATGTAATTAACAAAGACTTTTTATTTGGTAGCCTTCCCTAATACTTCCATGCTTTTCTAATAGGAATAGGGAGTGCATGGGTGGCTCAGTTTGTTTAGAGTCTGACTCTTGGTTTCGGCTCAGGTCATGTTCTCAAGGTCATAAGTTTGAGCCCCAAAACAGGCTCCATGCTGAGTGCGGAGTCTGCTGGGGATCCTCTCTCTTTTCTCTCTCTGCCCCTCCCCCTGTTTGCATACCTGCTCTCTCTGTCTCAAATATAAGTAAGTAAATAAATATAATGGGAATTGTTTTCATAAAGCACACTAAAGACACAGTTTTACCTTTATCAGTTTCATATTTAAAGGTTTAACTTTTGTACTCCACTTATGCATTAGTTATTTTTACTATTTCCATAATTTATTAACTATTGGATTTCTAAACTGTCAGCTACACTAAACTTGGGAAGTTACAATTCTCCAACCCATTTTGGAGAGTTGCCAAATTGTATTAACTTTAGATGAATGGTATCTCTATTTTATTTTGCAACATTTGATGGTAGCAAGTTCTAAGCACCATGTGTCACATAAAGTGGATGACAGTAGGGTGGTATCTAGATGCAGAAGCAAAAATATGAATAATGGAACTGAAGAATCTATAATAAGTTACTGCAGGTGGTGACTCCAGAGGAAGACAGTTCTGTGTAAAAACAGCACCAATTAATGACAGATAAAAAAAAGAAAGAGAAAAATTCCTCTGGAACATCTAACAACCTAAGTCACCAGGGCTATAAAAATCTCAGGTTTTTTAATAAGCATTATGAATTTTAATTTTTTCTAATATCCTTAGAATTCTTTAAACTAACTTTTTTCAGAATAAAGAATATGCATGCTATGTAAAGTATTCTTCCATGCTTTGAAGGTTAATTCATTTTGGTCCAGGATCTTAGCCAGGGGCAACATTCAGTGCCATGAATGAGGCAAAGATAAGCTTGTACTGCCATAGAGTTAAACACACAGTATGGAAGAGCAAGAAGAAAGCTCTAGGAATTCTCAAATTTATGCATTTTTTAAAAATATAGTTAAAATATATATTCCATGATTAATAGTTGCAGCTGTGAGAAGCGTACAAGGTTATGATATCCTAAAAAAAAATGATGGTTACAACATAATTAACGTCCTCCTGGGTACAACTCATGGGCAACCCCTTCAGTGTTGAACCCAGGCAAGTGAATTGTAGATCTGGTGAGAGGAACAAAACAAACCTCACTGTAGAGAAGAGGACCCTGGGCTACTATTGGATCACTTACCTATATTGCTTTAATGATTTAGATGAAGAAACTATTATGGTAGTAATTTAGCTGGTTTAAATAATTTCACATATAGATAAGTTGCTTAAGCTTAATTCTTATAAACAGATACTTATTAAGACTTGTCTAGCAGAGTGAATGACAAAGATGTCTTTGAGAATTGCAAGCTTCAGAATTCAACACATTTTCACACTCTCTTTGAATCAAGCCCATTTAATTTGAAGGTCTTTCTCAAAATAAAATGAAATGAAATGAAAAGTAACAAGCACCACCATCAATGTTTTTCTCTTTTTCATGTTTGGTCCAGATGTGACAGACATCACTTTACTCACATTCATTAATGAAAATGAGTCAGAGTTCCTCAACTCAGTTACAAAGAAGGGAAGGAAATGCAGTCTTCCTATGTATCCAGAATGAAGAAGAAGAAATGGGATGACAAAGAGAGCGTGTGTGAGTGGGGGAGAGGGGCAGAGGCAGAGAGAGAATCTTAAGCAGGCTCCATGCTCCGTGTGGAGGCTGACACAGGGTTCGATGTGGGGCTTCATCCCATGACTCTAGGGTTGTGACCTGAGTGGAAATCTAGAGTCGGATGCTCAGCCAACTAAGCCACCAAAGTACACCAGGTAATATTTCTATTCTTTCCAATTCAAAAGGAACTTTTTAAAAAAGAGTTTCATTGCATGTTTACTGAAGCCCATTAATCTGGGTAGTAATGTCACTGGGAAATTTTTGTTTGGTTATTCCTGTTTTACACTTAATTGGATAAAGTCACACAGTCTCAAATTAAGCATCATTCTGTATATCACTACATACTCTGATCTCTGTCCAGTGTCCCATTCCTCACTGGCTAGTAATGGTTTTCTTGGAATCTTATAATACGTGCAGGATCCATTAATCTCAAAGTTCAAACCTCCCAGATTATAGTAACCAAAATACAAGCTAAATATGGCCCTTCGTAGCAATGTGGATGGAACTGGAGAGTGTTATGCTAAGTGAAATAAGCCATACAGAGAAAGACAGATACCATATGTGTTCACTCTTATGTGGATCTTGAGAAACTTAACAGAAACCCATGGGGGAGGGGAAGAAAAAAAAAGAAAAAAAAGAGGTTAGAGTGGGGGAGAGCCAAAGCATAAGAGACTCTTAAAAACTGAGAACAAACTGAGGGTTGATGGGGGGTAGGAGGGAGGAGAGGGTAGGTGATGGGCATTGAAGAGGGCATCTTTTGGGATGAGCACTGGGTGTTGTATGGAAACTAATTTGACAATAAATTTCATATAATAAATATTTCTAAGAGATCAGGAACGTTTCTTTTGGTCTCAATAAGATGTATCTCTTCCCTACTTATTGAAGAATATTGTGAATCCTTACTAAGAATTTTCCTTAAAGGGATGTTGTTGAAATTTTATCTATTACTTAACATGGAAAGCTTTCTAAAATTGCATTCCATTCCCCTTTCCTTTCTATAGTTGAAAACACAACAGAGACTAATAATCTCTCCTTCTTTGTGTCTGCAGTCTCTTAACCGTCTTGCTTGTCACCACCTTCACCTCTCCACCTTCAGTCCTTGCCCCAACAGTCCCTAAGCACCATGCTTCTGACAGGTGAACCACTTGCACATTCTTCTTTTAGTATTAAACAACATTTAATCAACTAATTTTATAGCTGTTTGACAAGATATAACAGAAAAAAATACATTGTATCTTCACTGAAATAAATTGCCTTGCACGTAAAATTTCACTGAACAAGGTGTTAAATGTATTATCACACAGCACACTCTAAAGTAAAATTTTTCTAATCTCTTTTCTTATGACACCATTTTGGAAAAGACACTGGCAAATATTTTCCTAGGAGGGATTCCATTACTCCATAAACGCATTCTTATTTTAGCATATATCACTGCTTAGTGCTACTAACCTTTCAATAGCACCTATCATAGAGGACTTTCTTCCAAGATGCATTTCAGTAAAAAAAACCCAACAAAACAAGACTGTGTTTAAATATGCACTTGTGTATATGTGGGCTTATATGCTAAATATTTGTACAAGTTAAGTTCTTCTTGTTTTTGGAATCTCTTGGGTTACTGCCAATATGTGAGGAAAGTAGTCATGTTAATTTTTCAATATTTAAAATATTTTTCTTTCACTGATGATTTATAACTGACTTGAAAAATATATTCAGTTGTTTTTTCCTTATATAGTTTAGCAGATTTCTTTGGTTCTTATCTGAACTGGTACACTGGCTTTTTAAATATAACAAAATGGTTAGAATTTGAAATCTGTAAGGCACTTCTTGAGCTTGCAGAGTTTCTTTCATATAATCAATGCTATATACATAGAATATTTTTCATATCATCTTTATTCAGAAATGTAAAAATGCTTAAGGGGCACCTGGGTGGCTCAGTCAGCTAAGTGACTGACTTGATTTCGGCTCAGGTCATGATCTCGTAGTTGGTGAGTTTGAGTCCTGCATGGAGCTCTGAGCTGACAGTGTGGAGCCTGCTTGAGATTCCTTCTCTCTCTCTCTCTCTCTCTCTCTCTCTCTCTCTCTGCCCCTCCCCCACTCATGCTCTTTCTCAAAATAAATAAATAAACATTTTTTAAAAAATGGAAATGTAAAAATGAAATGAAGTAAAATAAAAAGTATAAGAAGATATATCAAAGAGTCAGTTTTATGTATTTTTCCATATCCCTGAATTGAATAACAACTTGAACACAGACCGTCAAAACTGTGCTGGGAATTGACCAGGGTTAGAAACTTAAAAAAATTATCTTAAATTTATTTTTATTTTTAATTAAATCATATGCCTTATATGAGGCTTGAACTCATGACCCTAAGATCAAGAGTCACATGCTGTACCTACTAAGCCAGCCGGGTGCCCCCAGAATTAGAGAAACTTTTAATGACAGCATGACATGTGTCTGCTTGTGGGTGAAATCAAAGCTGCTTATGTCGTTTGCCTCTTTCTTATCTTTCTTATCTGTAACTGTATTCTCACTTTGGCAGGGGACACAATGGGAGTGGGTCTGATTGACTGGAGAAACCAAATGGAATGGGAAATCAGTGGCGGAAAGCTCAGTACATAGTGATCTCTGGCATGAAAATAGGGTTTAAAGAAAGACTTTCAATAATACACATCTATATGCTGTTAAATTAGTACTATAATGATTGTAAACAAATATTAATGATATATTAAACCATTAATAAATGTTCAGGCTTAGGGGTTGTTATATAATATAGATTAAAAGTGGCCCAGTTGGCCCTTTTAATACTCTATTTTTACAGTCCCACTTTGCTTTCTTGACTTTCTGTGATCATGAAAAGTCTATGGCAACTAAGAGAGGATGAAATAAAAAGTCCTTTATATCCTTCTAATTCACCAGCCCTAAACCCAACATCTTGAAAACATCTCTTTCACAGTGAGGGATTAATTCTAGCAATCAAAACCTACCAGTGAATGTGTCAAACACAATCAAGCCTGGCATTTGTGTTATTACAATGTCAATATGATACCTCTGTTGTCCTAGAAAACTTAAACCATCATTGAGATTATCAATACTGGTACTTTTGCTTTATTTAAGAAATTGATTAACATTGCAGAATGGAAAAATAAACTTCTACAGATCAATAAAACACTACTCTCTCCCATGCACTCCTTTTTCCCCTGATAAATGCTCTTCTTAAATGCTACTTTTTAGTGTTGGCTTAGCTAACAGACTCTACATATTAGGTTTGAGCAGCTTTTGCTAACACACTGTTCCATCCTCAGTGTCCTGTTTGCTTTCCAGCAGCTCAGCAACAGTTTGGGCACCCAGTCATGTGCTAAAGATGTAAAGTTATTTTGTAAGAATTAAGAGAGAACACTAGCCAGGAGATGATGAAAGCCTGTCTGAATCATGCTCATACTTTGAAGAAAACCGGAATTCTTAATGGAAATCATTGCCAAATCCAAAGAAACTGAGAAATGAGTATTACCCCCAATACTTGATCTCACCTAAAGATGATAGGGTAAGGAGTAAATATTCTAAAATTTCAAAAGCATTGAGTCATTGATTCTTAACCATGGCATGATATAAGCTCCCTCTTCTTTTTTTTAATGTTTATTTTTGAGAGACACAGAGTGTGAGAGGAGGAGGGGTAGAGAGAGAGGGAGACGCAGAATCCAAAGCAGGCTCCAAGCTCCCAGCTGTCAGTATAGAGCCTGATGTGGGGCTCCAACTTACAAACCGTGAGATCATGACCTGAGCAGAAGTCGGACATTTAACTGACTGAGCCACCCAGGCACCCCCAAGCTCCCTCTTCTTAGTTTTAATCTCTGTACATGTTTATACAATGTATATACATTTATATGGATACATATTCATTCTATTAGTGATGTAAAATTAACAATATTTGCTTCAACGTTAACTATTTACTTTCTTGTACTCTCCTTAATATTATATCTGTTTTTTTTTTCCCTGTAAAACATTAATCCCATGAGTTCAGAGACTCTGTAGTATAAGTGGTCTTAATTCAACATGACAGTGCATATTTGTTGAATGAATGAGTGAAAGCTAAAGGAAACTTACCATGGTAGACATGGTAAATAGTAGAGGCAGAGTATAATTGTTTTTTCTAAAAGTCAATGGCCATTTTGGAGAGCAAAAGTTAATGCAACAAAAATTGAGTAACTCAAAATGGTGACAATGGAGTATAAGGCAAGGGTTCTACACCAAGTGAGTTGCACAGACCATTTTTAAAATAAAGATTGAACCACCAGGGGCTGGGCTGTTTGAGAAAAAATTGGCAGAGAACATGGAACCTGAAATTGATTATTCAGAAAGTATCAGTTGAATGTCTACTATGTGCCATGTGCTGTACTAAGTGTTTGACATGCATTATTTCTTTCAATTCTCACATGTCTAGCGGGTGAGTGTTGTTATTGTCCTATTCGACTGATAGGAGTACTGAGGCTTGGAGAGGTTACCAGCTTGTACGGAACTAAGAAATAGTGAAGACAGGATTCAAAATAATGGATTCAGACAGCAGAGCCCTCTGTTCCTATCTCTTACCATATGTGCCCTTCCTAAGTCTCAAAGAAAAGGTTGTATATAAATATATATCTATATGTATATTTATACATATTTACATATTTATGTAAAAGGAGAGGGGAAATATAATTAAAAGTGTGGATTGACACACTGATTGACAGCCTGATTGTTCTAAGGGCACCTTATACTGAAATAATTTAATGGTTATGTTGACTACAATATTTTCCTGAGGTCTTTCAATGTGTTAGGCAGTATGTTAAGCACTTTATGTGTAGTGTCCCACTGATGCTTACTTACTTCGTCTCTGTGATCCAGCGTCAATCTGAATTATAGCAGGTAGTAGGGCTGTCAGGGCCAGGTTAAGATGCTTGGTTTTCATCCTAAATGAAGAAACGTTTGAGATTTTCAAGTGGTGGAATGATACCATGAAACATACTACTATTTTGCTGTCAATTTGTTATGTTTTTAGTGACTATTAGTGAAATGTTATCAATGATATTTTGGCAAATTTACCAAGATTTGGAATAATAGATTATTTTAAGTTTATTTATATTGAGAGTGAGCAAGAGAGAGGGCAAGGAAGCGGGGGGCAGAGAGGGGGGGGGAGAGAGAGAATCCCAAGAGGACTCTGAGCTTCGGGGCTCAATCCCAAGAATCAGGAGAACATGACATAGCCTAAAATCATGATCTGAGCTAAAGAGTCAAACTCTTAACTGTCTGAACCACCCAGGTGCACCGGAATAATGGATTTTTCTGTGTGAAAACAAGTGTGTGCTTTTGTGTGTATATTGGTGAATGGAGCAATGTTCTCTGGGAATTAGAGAGCAGAGATGAATTTGAAAAATAGCACAATAATGCAAGTATAGGATGATAGTGGCCTGGAAAACACAAACAACATTAAGAATGGGGGGAAAAAGTGGGATAGATCATACCTATGGAAGCAAAGATTGTAAAAAAGTAAAAAAAAAAAAAAAGAATATATCTTGAGCCCAAGAACATAAGCAAAATCTTTCTGTAATTGCAAATTGGTAGAAGAAAAGAGAGTTCAAATGTATCAACCAGAAACTGGCCGCTGTACCAATAATGGTGTCTCTCTACATTCTAACTCCCCTGTGCTGCTTCTTATGGCTGGAATTTGGTGACTGCATAGGTGCTATGGTAGTCCTCCACTTTCTTATACGAATTTCTGTTGCCCAGGACATGTCTAAACCCAGCCTGTTAGAAAGTTTTCTTTATTTGAACCAATTTCCTAGTCTGAACAGAATCAGTGAATGAGGTACAGGGGAGGTCTGCTTTCTCTTTGGCTTCTCAGGATGCATTGTAGCACCCAGAGCAGCTGGCAGGGAGGAATGGAGCAGCATATATTCTAATATGGTTAACTTATTCTAATGAGCTGCATTCTCTAAAATCAGACTTGCTGATGTTGGCAGGAAATAAATTTAACTCCCCTGCACAAATAGATGCAAAGCTGAATTCTCTGATACATTTCATTTTCCACAAGGTAATCAAGATTCATAAAACTCCAATTTAGGATCAGGGCACCAGGGAGTCAATGTCCTTGAGAGAAACAAAATCTTCTAATGAGAATTGTATTTCAATGGTGTTAATCTCACAGGATCTGATAAATGGACACAGTGGAGTTGAATCTTATTTGGCCTTATTGTCCTTTCTGCTATCCATTTCATTCAACATCGAGGTAATCAAATACATAAAATCTGCACTATTTGCTTTTGGCCCAGAAAACACTGCCAGTGCCTTTAATCAAAAGAACAGGAGATAAAGTTGATGGCATGTTTTTTCTAAAGTTATCAACATCTTCAGAGTTTGTCTAAGTTTTTAAATCTTCCTTTCATGGCCCCAAATCAAATTAACACTTCTTTTGTCTCCATTCTCTATAGAACTTTATTAATTTCAAAACAGAAGGTGATGAAACCATCTCAAATCTATTCTTTCCACTCTTTTCAGCTCCCAATGCATTCTCATCAATGGTCCTCCGAACAACTCATTAAGGAAAAGGAGAATTTTGGCAGTAAAGTGAAGGCTAGTAGAGAGAAGGCTGAGAAGTATGATCACACACAATTTTTAAAACTTGCTTATTTTAAAAATACGGCACACTATCAACCATTCTAATATATAACTCATACAAAGCCCTGAGTACATGTCTGGACTAAGGAGCACTTAGAGCCTTCAAGGGCAAGCGTTTTGAATTGAAAGTCAAGATTGATGATACTAAATAAGTCTGCTACTTGGATTCACCTGGAGATGGGTTTGTTTTACTGAAATCAAAATAATTCATGACACATTTAAAATTCTTCCATTCCCTGTGGAATTCAGTCCATTCCATGTGACTGCTTAAGAAGTCAACTCACCCTTTTAGACTTCATGGTTGTCTGACCATGGATGCTTTAAGGAATATGCTGCTTGTAACTTTGAAATCACCAGTGTTTTTGTCTGTGATCAGGCAAATGTAAGAGAAGAGAGGAAAGGAACTTCTTGAGAGGTTAAAGGAGTGGTAATAGTTTGATGGGCATTTAGGAAATGTGGAAGTGAATTATGAAAGGAAAAAATGTGTTTATTAAATATTGGTTATGGGAAATATAATTTCTTAAGTTTTGGTATATAAAGAGTTGATCTGATAAGATGGTGGTGTTTGTCGATGTGTTTAGTAAGGGTTTTGCCAATCTACTGTTAGATACAAGCCAAAAGATACTCAAGAAGAGATCTATTGCCATTGCACTTGGAATAAAATACAGAATCCATTCCATGGCCTGCAAAGCTTCATGTGAATGATTCTCAACTGTTGTGTAGGTACTGTCTATTTTGACTGAATTGGCTTCACGTTCAACCTAGCAGTTGATAGTTTTAAATATTCCTTAGATGATTCAAGTGTGCAAAAAAGTATTGAGCAACACTGTCTTCCAAAAGAGAACTCTTGATTCTATCTCTGTGATCTCATAATCTTAATACCTAAAATATTCCACCCATCACTAGTCTATTCAGTATTAGACTAAGCTAATCTCACTTTCCCTTTAGGGCTTAGGATTTGTTGCTTTTGCTTAGAATGTTCTGATATTGACTGACCACTCCTTCCTTTCATCCATCTTACCCTTAGTAAGCTATATGGTCAGCCCCTTTGAATGTTCAAAGAGGCCATTTGTAACCTATATTTAATCTAGGAAGATTCCTCATTTCCATTAATTTTTATCACCTCAAACTCTGTTCTATTTGCTTTATGGCATTAGTCACTATTGGAAGTCTTCATTCACTCATTCCTTTCCTTGTTTACTGACTGACAGCCCTCACTACAAACTAGAGAACATTGTCCCTGTCATACTGTTTACTGATGTATAATTTGTGCCTAAAACCATGCCTGGCACAAAGTAATATTCACTCTTTGTGTTGAATAAATAAATATTTGTTGAGTGAATGAATGAATGATTAAGTGGTTGAAATGTCAACTAAAAATGAGAATGCATTGGAAACTCTTTCTTGACCATAAATTATTGGTCACTAAATCCCAATGCCTGCTTGATTTATAGAATACATTTTACCTCCTTTCTACTTACAGTATTTTTCTTCCTTAGGCCTTTCTCTTAACTTTTCAAGCAATAAGTGAAACAGACTTTGGATCAAAGAATATGCAACACATGTGCCAATGACCAAAACAATTTTCTATCAGAAAATTCAATCAAGGCTTCTTTAATCAGGGCATAAATCTTTCAGACACACATCACAGACGATATGACATTAGATCATAACTGCTCTTTTTTTAAAAAAAAAAAAAAAAGCTATTCCCCTACATCCATTTTGCAATTACAACCTCTCAGTGGTGGAGGAATAGCACTGAAGTAGCAGAGGGAAAGCAATACCCTGAAAAAGCAGTTTTAAACATGATGAACTTGGTACTTTTAGTTTATCTCAGTCTGCAATTTCAACTCTCATGGGACTCAATGAAATGGAATCAGGCAATGTCGATCAATAATCTGAAATTCTGTTATAAAGGGTCTAGTATAAAATAAACATTAAGAGCCAGTGTCTGTCTCCTACTTCTACCAGCAACACACTCATATCTCCTATGCCCATGGAATTTTTTAAATGATGGTGAACACTGTTTACTTGTTTGCATTTCCTACTCTTCTCCAGTCCAGAGAGAACATTTAATGAGAAGAGGCTGAGTTTATCCCAATCAATATTTTCAGCAATGTCATATACTTGTCTTAAAGAGTGGTCATTTGGGAATTGATTGTATTTGGCAATAGACATATTCAAAATAATGGAAATCTGTAAAAAGAAAAATATTATTAGCTAGAATTTTCTAGTATAAATTAGTAAAATCCTATTATTTAGGGACATTTTAATGAAAATATTGGGTTGGTTCATTTAAACGAATTAAAGTTTTAAAAACAATTTTATTTTGTATTTTTTGGAAACTTGAAGAGTTTAGAATGTGCATTGATAAAAATCATGAAAGTTGAAATAAAAGATAAATAGGAGAGTGATGTCATATTCCATAATCTATTGGTAACTTGGCTCAAAAGGTCTCTTAATTGTTCCCAAGAGTAATGCATGAAGTTTTTCGCAATGCAGCCAAACGATGCAATTGGAATATATGGCCAGAAATATAATAAGTCTAACTTTGAAAACATGCATTGAGCTCTGGATTGGATGCTACTTTATAGGAGCATCTTAACCTAAGAACATTTATAAAAGCATTGTTTTAAATGTAATGATAACAAAAATGATGTATTTCTTTCATTCTTTTGTACATATAATTTATTTTTACAAAATGAAACAGTCTGTTCTCAGATCACTTTTTAAATATTAAATTTGAATTTTCATGATTTTTTAAAAATATCTGGAGATCCAAATACCCATCACCAAACTTAAGAGATGTTGCCATCTTCCTATATTTTCTTTAATGGGTTCTGTCATTTTCAAACAAATGTAACCATAGATACCATTTAAATACCATAATCAATAACTCTCCTCTGCTTCTGAAAGTTAACCATTATCTGGAAGTTAGATGGTACCATTCCCATAACTTATATCTATCCATCTTTTGGTTTCTTAATTGCTTTTCATGCTTTTATCTATTTGTCTGCATGGACAGTGCTTGGAGTGAATTCTTTACTTACCAGCTATATGTTTTTGAGCAAATTACTTAACCTCTAAACATCAGTTTCCTCATTTGTAAAATATTGACAATAGTAGTGCATGTCATAGGGTTGTTGGGAGATTGATTCATTTAAGAAGCACTTTTAAAAAGAATTTGGTAATAGACTTCTATATGATTAAAATTCACAAAAGCTATTTCAAGAAGAACTAAAAAGAACTTGGTATAGCATGTGTAAATATTTGATTAATAAAATTACTCAATAATATATTTCAATTCATTATACCTTTGTCTCCAAATTAGAATTTATCCCATTTATTGGGATTTTCCTTATAATCTCAGTATTTTCTTCATTGCCAATATTTCTAATTGCATCTTTTCCACATCTTACTATTCTCATATTTTTGCCTGTTTGTTTCACAAATCCTTATCCTTTTAACATGGATGGTATCTTTTCATTTACTTGTTTATAGACTTGTTCATCAGGTTCTATGAATTTCATTTCATCTGGAATAAATTCATATTCAGATTCTTATTTGTTGGCTATTTACTTTTACTTCTTCCTTTCCCTACCCTTCTTTCCTTTCCCCTGCCTTCCCTTCCCTTCCCTTCCCTTCCCTTCCCTTCCCTTCCCACCTAACTCCTTCCTCAGCTTCCCCTCAAGTCATCTTGTCCACAAACCTATGCTAATAACCTTGTGTATCCCTTCTATATTTCACTTCACACACACACACACACACACACACACACACACACACACGATTGGGGGACATATTTTTATAAAATAACACATGTCTATGTTTTGTAGAACACTTGTGGGGAATATTAAGAGATACTATGTGAGGAAAGTATTTTGTAATCAAATAGTTTTGGGAAACACTGGGTAAAACAGAATGAAATAGCTTTCTCTATTGCTAGATTTCTTAGTGCATTTATCATAGAAAGGTGAGCAAATTTTGTATTCCTCCAAATCATTTGACAACAGAACCCTTTCTTAACAGGGAAATTCATATACTGGTATTATGAGGAACAGATTTTGAAAAACACTGACCTAACAATTCCAATAAGTATCATTTACTTCTTATAAATTTAGCTTTCATCCATTTGGAGACCAGACATACTCTAAATCAAGAGGCCAAGCAACCATTATGTTAACTCTATTTAGGCTTCTTATTTTGCATGCAGAACCTTGATTTTTATCCCCTTTACTGGTAACCACGCCCCTGCCTAAAACCTAAGGCTCAGAAACAAAAGTATCTGTTTTGGTTTCATTTACTGACTGGCCTTTTACCTAAATTGTCCTTCCAAGATTTGGGGTACTGACTGGAACCCAAGCAGTCTACCTACTTCACGGTCTTCCTACTAATTAGCTATCTCCTCATTATGTGACCTAATACACAAATTGCTATAGTATCCAGTTCTTAATTCTCATTTTACCTTTTACCAATACATAAATTCAGAATGGAGTATGAAGTAGATTACAGAAGAAAAATACAGGATGTAAAAAAAAAACAATCATAGAAAAAGTGAATTTTGACTTGGGCATTTATTGAAGTAGGGACTCAACATGAGTTAAAAGGCTATTTCTTTCTAGCCATCTTTAGTCTTCCTCATACATTTATTGGCTGAATTAAATGGGGTAACATAAAATGAATTAAATGAGTTAACATATAAGAGAATTTAGCATTATGCTGGTACAGTATTGGCAATAAATGTTAGTTTACATTCCATTTTTCAAGTAAGATCACATAGCTAGGATTTCTTCATTTATAATGTGAAGAATGTCTAGCAAACATAGTGGGTATCACACTTTGATGGATCAATTCATGTACCTTAAAACATATTGTCACAAATTACTAGAAAATAGTAAGATATTTTCTGGTATATATTATGATTAATAATATTCCTATATTATTAGGATATTTAGGCAACTTCAAAAATTTGCACATAACTTCCATAATAGGTAATGGGGAAAAATGGATAATCTATGAGAGGTAGGTGGAATTATTAGCATATATATAAATGAAGAAACCCCATATCAGAAAAGTTTAACAACTTGTTTAAAGTAATAAATTTAATAGTTAAGTAGCTGGGTCTCTCCAATTCCAAGACTCATACTGCTTCCACTATGCCATAGTGTTTTCTCACATTCTGATTAATTTATTTTATTTAAAAAATTTTTAATGTTTATTATTTTTGAGAGAGGGAGAGACAGATTGCAAGCAGGGTAGGGGCAAAGAGAGGGAGATACAGAATCCAGAGCAGGCTCCAGGCTCCTAGCTGTTAGTACAGAGCCTGATGCGGGGCTTGAACCCATGAGTTGTGAGATCATGACCTGAGCTGAAGTCAGATGCTTAACCTACTGAGCCACCCAAGCACCATAGGTTAATTAATTTATTTTTTAAATTGTCCCTTTATATGCAATTGAGTATTTTAATCATTAATAGTCATCTTGCAAATTGTGTTATATTTTGTCTATTTTTTAAAGTTGACATATGTATATTCACCATCGTTGACACTGCTCTTTGTGGGCAGTTCCACAAATATATTGTAGTAATTACATAGTTAGTAGTAATAGAAGTAGTAGTTACAGAATGTGATGTAGGTATATGCCTTCTGCATGGTTTCAAATATAGATTACAACCTATTGATAATTTTTTCCTGGTACACAAATAAATGAGTTTATAGTTATAATGGTATCTTCACTATTGTGTGTAATTTTGTATAAATAAAATATGCTTAAAAACATAATTGTATTTAGCAGTAATTAAATATACTCCCAAACAGCATGAAAACTAGAATGGTCAGGTGTTCCAACTCTTATGGATCCCATATTATATGCTAAGCATTGTCCTAGGTACCTTATATACTCACACTATGTCCTAATCACAAAAATCATATGAATTTGCCCAGAGTCACACAGCTAGTACATAAAAGTGACTGGATTCAAACCCTGGCAGTTGATAAAAGAGCCCTTATTCTACTCCCTATGCTACATTTCTTCCCTATCAGCTCTCACTTAGTATGGGATATATATTTAATATGAAGTTGCCTAAAATTAAAATAAATGGAAAACCAAAATGAAGAGGAAAGTTGTATCCTAGTCATGTAGACTATGCTTCTCATCTCATGTTGTCTCTAATCTCTGCAAGAGTGACTAAATCATACACCTATACAATTACTTTTCAAGAAAATACCAATTCTGGTTACATTTTAAGTTTAGCATTTTGTATGACCAATATTTTTTGGAGAATTTCCTCTGTAAACAAAGGAGAGACAGAGATGCTGTTAGTTTACCTTCTGTTAGGCAGAAGATAAACACTTTAAATGTATTACAGAAATTGGAGTCAGTAAATACTTGAGAGTAGTTGTCCAAAAAAGGGAGAAACAGTGACAGATAGAGTAAATTCCAAGGAATAAACGCTAGTCAGATACAAAATCTTTTCCTCTGCTAAGAATAGAATATTTCTGACCATTGAACATGGGACTTACAACTACAAGGAATAAAGAATACAGCTGACCCTTCAATAATGCATGAGTTAGAGGCATCGATCCTTTGCACAATTGAAAATCTGCTTATAACTGTTAACTCTTCAAAAATGTAACAAGTAACAGCCTACTGTTGACCGGAAGCCTTACTGATGATACAGTCAACATGTATTTTGTTTTATGTATTATTTACTGTATTCTTAGAATAGTACCTTTTTCTTAATTTTTTTTTTCAGTATTTCTGAAATGTAGATGAGCCTACATGGTTCATCTGCTTTTTTTCAAATTGTTACAAGTCCAAAAAATTTTCCAATATAATTATTGAGAAAAATTCACATAAAAGTGCCCCTGCATGGTTCAAACCCATGTTGTTCAAGGGTCAACAGTCCTAAAAAAGATAAATAATAGTCAATGATAGAGAAGATAAATAATATCTCAGTGTTAAATCATTTATACACAAAAAGATCAGTACAAATTGTGTCACAGATGGTGAGTGAACAATGACTATTGATACAACCAAAGGATGTAGCATTAAGTTTTTGTCATTATTTAAAAGTCTGGGGATGAAGTAAGAAGGAAGATGGGAATGTTGAAGACTTGAACTCTGCATAGTGGTAGAAAGTCTTGTATTCTGCAAGCTTGTTACTCCCACATGATTATATCCGCATATAAACCTAGTTGAGCTGTCTTCAAAATGATCAATAAATCTGACAGAGATGCATTTGCCAATTATTCCCAATCAATGCAAGGAAGAATGTGTTAGAGCACAGCAAGCAAACAATCAAAATTCTCTTCTCTCCTGAACACCACAATTACGTCCAATTTTTCAAAACAATTCTTAATCCATTCTCATTCTCAAACAAGTGTCTTTCATTTTGTTATTCAGTGATAAAAACTGAGTATATGTTAAAATAATAGAACTAACTTTTTTGTTAAAACTAACAGTTACCTAAGAAGTATACTGGAGTCTAATAACTTCTAGACTACCATCCTCATGAAGAAATCAACCCTTTCAAAGGCTGTGACTAATTGAAACTCATGAAGTCAGTTACTTACTAGGTCCCCGGTATGCTGCCAGCGTCTTGTGTTATAATTAGAAGTTAATCTGGAGCTAATCTTTCTCCCTCCCTCCCCCTCTTTCACTTCTTCCCTTTCTCCTCCTCCTTGCCTTCCTTCCTCTCTATGCTCTTCTATTTTCTACCCCTCTCCTCCACCCTCAACATAGAAATTAAAGGAAATAAAAAATAGGCAATTAGGTGGAGTGAAAATAACTTTTCCAATGCTTTTCAGAAAATTTTGTATGTGTGCAAATGCATGATAGGTCAAGATCTAGTGGACATCTCTTGAACTATACTCATATTAAAATAATATAGACCCTAAACATAATTAAGACATGATAATAGTTATTTAACATTATTGAGATGCTTATTTACTTCTACATTTAACCAGCAGATTGTTTACTTTTCTTTAAAGTGTGTCTGTGTTCTTCATCATATATATAAAATTTTGTGAAAAATGAAAAAAAAGACAATGGAGCAATGTTATAGAAAGTAAGATTAAAATAATTAGTGGAGTTTAAATACAACTTCTTATACAGTGATTTAAAACAGCATTGGCTTAAACCTGAGGCAGAAAAAAGTAGAATCTGAATATAGTCTCATCAAATGGACCTCATCTTGGTGGTCAGTTAAGGTTTTACACATGTAATTTGGAGAGGTTTGGTGGTTTGTGCTTATAAATTGAGAATCAGTAATCCCTGGGCTCAACATATTTATCTTTTTCTGCTCAGCACAGCAATAATGGTAATCCCCGGGCAGTACTTGACTTGAACATTTTGACCTATCTTGAACTCGAGTTCAGTGTCCACTATGAATATCACTTGATCACTTTTTATCTTTTGCTTCAGTTAGCAGCCAGTACACTCAAATAAATTTGAGGAAAAGCCATTTTTTTTGTCATAAATTCCTTTGACTTCAATTATACAAGTTCATGGAAAATTTTTATATTTCTTTGCTCAGTTCAATTTCCAAATATTCACTGTCATTTTGTTAGCCAGACATTTAGAAAGGCTCCAGTCTACCTCCATGTCCCGCTGCTTATATTTTAGCAAGACTGAGACACATTTGTGTCCATTTGTTGTACACCAAGACATGGAAAATGAATAGTACTTTGCTCCTTGGGTTTGGCAATGTTGTGTGAATTTATAACATAAAAGCATTTTCATTTGCTTAATCTTTTTCCTCCTTTCCAATGCCCAGTACATAAAAAAACAAAACAGAACAAAACAAAAATCCAAATAAACAGGAAACGTCTTGTTGAGATAATAGCAGGGTGACCTCATTTCTATTGTTACCCTTGGATTCAGCTATGTCATTTTTTCCTTTATGGAAGCAGAATGGATTTCTTGGCTTTCCTCTTGCCCAGTTTTTACAGATGTTTTTTTTTGCCTCATTTTGAACTAAGCTTGAGAAAACAATGATTTTCTAAGATTTTCTTTGTTCTTGGACCCATGGTAAAAATGAGTCCAGAACATCTGGAACAGTGATGCTGTTTACAGAAATAAAGGTAATCAAGAGAGTTTGAGAATTTATTTTTTCCTAGTAAATGTTAATAATAAACACACATTTTTTTTCTTATGGGTACAATATCACTTACTCATTGTGCAGACTCAGTGATCTGAACAGGGAAGCATTTAATATCAGTAACTACCAAAAAACAGTTCGGTCAAATTATTATGACACTAGGACACAAGTCAAAGTTTTTTAAAATATAAAACCAGTGTTCTTACTCTGTCCTATAAAGTATGATAATACAACTACAACTTGTTTTTTGTTGCTGCTAATAAGTCCTTTTATTTCCTGCTGGCTCCTCAGTATATGCCTAGCCAGAATGGTTTCATACTTTTTCTCTTCTAAGATCTAGTATCTCCTTTCTCTTCTCAACACGTGGTTGGTCCCACCACTGTGCCTAGGAAGGCTGACTTCCTTAACTTCAGCTTTAATCTTTGTCCAAGCTTAATGTTCTGTTTGCACTTACCCTTTAGTCTCTCTTTCAAGTCTCAGAAAAATGGTCATTTCATCTTTTTGTGTCTAAAGCTAAACCTTCCTTTCTGACTGCAGGTTCCATCATGTCCCAACTCCAGAGAGACTTTGCTATCATTGTAACCTTGAGCTCTAGCTTTGAGCTCAAGTTATCTCTTTTAATTGGATCTCTTCTCTCAACTTCATACACACTCTTCTTGATGTTCCTTTTTTTAAAAAAATATATGTATTCATTTTTGAGAGAGAGAGAGAGAGAGAGAGAGAGAGAGAGAGAGAGAGAGTTGGGGAGGGACAGTGGGAGACAGGGAGACACAGAATCTGAAGCAGCTTCCAGGCTCTGAGTGGTCAGCACAGAGCCCGATGCAGGGCTCGAACTCACGATCTAAGAGATCATGACCTGAGCCTAAGTGGGATGCTTAACCCACTGAACCACCCAAGTGCCCCCCTGACGTTCTTATTCTCTAACCCTGGTGGCATGTAAACACTCTGGAAGCCACATTTCCTTTAAAACTAGTTGAGTAGGAACCTCTCCTTTATTAGTTACCTGACTTCTTTGGTTGCCCTCCTTTTTTCCCCTAATAACTACATGTGCGTCCTCTTTTCTCTTTCTGTAGGATATTCCTTTAATATCCAATTTATTTTCTGATCCCCAAATCAACGTTGCCCAAATCTAAATGTCTAATCTGTAGTCAGTCCAGCTCCAGTTCATATCTGCATAATCCCTCAGACATTTCAATTTTCCATGACTTCTAAATCAACAAACACACAGTAGTTCTATCATGTAAAACACCTAATTGAGTAATTACAGTAGTAAATAGGCAGTATATTTTTTATTTTAAAAAATAAATAGGCAGTATTTAAATAGGCAGTATATTTTTAACATTATAGAGTTAACTCTATAATGTTAATATGCTACGGATAGGTGAGTCTTAGTTTTTTCCAGGTTTTGAACTTCGGGGTTTTCTGTGAATATAATTACCTTTAAAAGATGGCAGAGTTTTTTATTTGACATTCTTACACTTATTTACTCCTAAGGCAATAAAATATTGTTGGATATAATTAGATTTAAGATCCCTCTTACCATGTAATTCAATGATTCCATGTTTCTCAGCACTGAGTACTTAAGTCTGAATTTATATGATAATCAGATTCCTGTGAAAGGAAAAAAAAGGCAGGTTATTCCAAAGTTCTTAACTCAGAATTATATATTTTTCATAATATATAAAAACATGTAGATGCATTCTTACAGGTTAATATACATGTCAGTCATAATATTTTTTTTTGAGAAACTACACTTATCTAAAAAATAGTTTGAAGACAAAAAGATGCACATACAACTTTATTCATTAAATAAACCTTTGATTATTTCTAATGGATCTAGAATTATTAGCTGTATTTTATATAACTTATTATATACACATATTTACTACAAACTACGTCCTTTATCAGTAACATGATGCATTAGTTCTATTTTGACCCCCAAGTTCATTGCCTTTCAGAGCTTATTTACATTGGGTTATTCCCTAAGATTCTTTATACTTTCATTTAAAAGTTTTCATAAGGAGTACATGTGGTCCCAGAGCCAAAGAAATCAAGAAACAAAGGCAAGGAAATCTCTACGAGTCGGGAGACAGAGTCCTACTACTATCACTTGTCTACCCCAAATCTTTTGTGCCCCCCTGATAATGAAGGTCCTCAAAGGTCAGCAGGCATTTCAAAACATGCTATTCCACATAAATTCACATATATTTTTATGAAGTATTAATGTCTTCATTGCTATATCTCACAAAATGCCCAAATCAGTTGTGGTAATTTAGAGATGCAGAATCTTTTTTTACAAAAAGATTTTCTTATGAAGGTAGACTTAGGCAATGAAGAATAATCTTAACTTTTATCAATTACTGCCTAATCTCATTCTCGTCTTCTCAGCATGTCTGAATGTGGAATACTTTTAAAAACTTTAATCTTAGATCATTATATCTAGAGTATAACATTTAAATGGAATTTGGGATTCAAACAGAGGTCTAGTGTTTTCATCTCAGTGTGGGCAAACTGCCCTCATCATCCACTTTTATCACTTTTCCCTCTTCATCCTCCCAGAACTGAATCTTCATTCTTTGCATTTCTATTGTATTTCAGAGTCTGTACTTCACAATTTAGGAATTAAAAAAATGTGGCTTTACTCTGGTGATAGTTATTTCATACTTAGTCATGTTTCTCAACAGAACTAATATCTACTTTAGGATGGAATTTCTCTCTTATGTCACTTTAATAACAAGTGGGCTTGCCTACTTAAGCATGTATAAAGTGTCAACAATAACAGGTCACTCAACAAATTATGTGCAAGTAGCCACTTATACTCCACGAATGTCAAATGCTGGGAAAATTTCACTGGAATAAGCTACAATGTTTCTACCACAAGAAGAGCAGAAGTTTGGATCATATAAAATATGACCTTCTTTGGCAACAAATGAGGATTTTGTTTTCATGTTAACTGTATAGACCCAAAAGAAAAGAAATGTCTCATGAAGAAGTATAAACATTGTCTCCCTGTTTTGAACAGATTTAATATGGGTCTAAGACCTTGGCATTATTCCATACTCTGTCCCTGTACCTGTCCAAACTCATGGGCATGCTGAACTAGGGAGATTCATTTAGGGCATTGTGGGATGGGTGAGGGGAGCACATCTGCTGAATGGAAGTAAAACAGAAATGAACCAGATGGCAGGAGTAATGAGGATGAAGAGAAAAAAGGAAAATTCCCCAAAGATCTACCAATGGTATTATTACATCTGCTGAGGAAAAGTTGACTCAAAAGGGGGCCAGCATGGTTTCCAGACATCTGAATGAGCTGACTCAGTCAGGGGTTACTCTGCAGGGGTAGAATTAGAGTTAGGTACAGAGAAAGAATGGAACAGAAAGAAAGAAATGGACATGTTGCCTGATTTCTTTTGCAAGAACATTTCTCCATCTTTGGAAACTACAAATATTTACCGACAATTAATATACTTCTGATTCTAATCAGCATAAAGTTTGTGAAAAGTAATTTTCTTTAAAAAGACCCACTGCTATCACCACAACCAACTTCAGCTTTTGCTTTCACTAAAGCCTTTTACAGCAAAATTTGCTACAATTTATAAAAAGGAAAGAAAATAGCTTATTTAATTTCCCAAAGTCTACAAAAATGAAACAAAACCAGAGATTCTAAAGATATTAAAAGATTATTGGTTTTGCGTCATTTACTTGGTATAGAATTGACAGGAAACAAGTACTTTTTCTTTTTGTTAGAGAGAGAGAGAGAGAGAGAGAGAGAGAGAGAGAGAAAGAGACTGTGCCTGTGCCTGTGTTTGGGCAAACCAGGGAGGCCCAGAGGGAGAAAGAGAATCTTAAGCAGGCTCCACACCCAGGGCCCAGCACAGAGACAGACGCGAGGCTTGATCTCACAATGATGAGATCATGACCTGAGCCAAAATCAAGAGTCAGGTGCTTAACCACCTGAGCCACCATGTGCCCCAAAAGGAGACTTTTTTTTTAAGTAGGTTCCATGTGGGGCTTGCAACTCATGACTCTGAGATCAAGATCTGAGTTTAGATTAAGAGTCAGACACTTAACCAAATGAGCCATCCAGGCACCCCAAGTGCTTATTTATTTTATTAGGTATCTTTTTTTTATACTAAACCACTCAGAACATATAAAAATTTAAAAAAAAATAATCTCTTTATCACAAGGAAGTGACTAACATTGATAATCAATATTATTTAACAGAGGGCAATAAAATAGTTCAAACATTTATATATATATATGTATATATGTATATTTATATATATGTATATGTGTATATATGTATGTATATGTATATACATATATATAAAAGGAAGACAACTGCCAGGAAAAGGGAAAGGGAGAGATAAGCCACAGCAATAATCTTGTTAATTAATTCCTAAAATTTGGATTATAAAAATTTAGAGCAAGGTTAAAAATGCTTTCTACCTTCTTTTTATTTGATGGGGATGAAAACAAGATGCTATTTTACCTGAACAAATGTGCTTACAAAGGGGTCTGAACCACTATGCTTTATTCCAGAAACTACCAAAATTGGAAATGAACAAATTAACTGACAAGTAGGAGAAGAGGATAGAAGTTATAGGGATAAAAGTTACCTACTGCCGGCTCTACAGAGAGAAATGGATTTATAGCAAAGATAGTGATTATGGTGATCACACACAGATGCACACACACACACACACACACACACACACACACACACACACACCAGTTGGGTCAAATTCTCTTGAAACAATTTAAAATTAGCCTCTGATGATATTTATTAAAAGCATTTCTTATCTCAAAAAAATTTAGCAATGGAACATCACTGTATTGTGATGACCTATAGTGCTATCCCTTATTGTGGAAAATAAGTCTTGTAGGAGTTTAGTATACTTTATAACTTATCTTAGGTCTTTGTAGAGTAAATATTAAAAATTTGGCAAAATCGCAACTTAATAAAAGTGCAACATGAAAGCAAATTTTAATACTGAATGGTTCCTAATTCCATGGTGAATGGGGAAACCACTAATAGAATTTGATAGATTCCTCCAATATTTCTGATTGCTGACCTACATATACAATAGTGTTTTCATGTCCTTAGAGAGTTTTCCCTAAATGCAGAACAACCTTTACTGCCAACCTAAAAATCTTCCACAAAGAATATAACTGAATAACACAATAGAACAAGAAATAATGATATTTGTTAAAAAACAACAAGTTCCTCAACATAAGAGGAAGTGATATATATTAAGTATTCATGATGTACTGTTTAAGGGTCATACACACACACACACACACACAATGTAATCTCTCAATGACCCTATAATGAAGATAATATAATCATCTATATTATATAGAAGGAAAAACAAAAACAGACCAAGAAGGTTAACTTTCTTAGCTTCACACAGGTAGAAAGTTGCTGAGCTGGATTTGAAGTCAGGCAGTCTAGTTTAGGATCCTAGGTTTAATTGTAAAGTTATCCTGCCTTTAGGTCAGGACAGCCTTGATACTTAGGAAGTATAATTTTGTTGTTCTGCCTCTTTCACTTTGAATAAACGTTGTTATTTTCCAAGGTTAATCTGTAAGGTAAAATAAAAAATGTATGTGTATATTAATCCAGACAATATTTATTATCATAATCATAGCCATGTAGTAAATGATACATGCAATGGAAATAAGATTCTAGAAGCACCTGGGTGGCTCAGTGGATTGAGCATCTGACTCTTGATTTTGGCTCAGGTCATGATCTCATGGTTGTGAGATTGAGCCCCATGTCTCTCTCTCTCCTGCTCCCCACTTTCCCTTTCCCCCCCAAAAAAAGAAGAAAGAAAGAAAGAAGGAGAGAGAGAGAAAGAAAGAAAGGATACTAAACTAGCTACATACGCTTAGATTTATGAAACAGAAAAAAAATTTCATCATTTATTATAAAATATAATTGAGAGAATTAAACTATTAGTTTAAGAGCCAGTAGCAGAAATAAACAATATTTAGCAAAGGAGTTTGGAAAAATAAATAGCCCATTGGCTTGACCAGTATGGGCTAAGTCTGAGGCAGAGAGACATTAATAGCTATGTATCCTATATAATAAAGTAAGAGGAGTTTTGAATTTCTCAAGTCAGTCATTCAGAAAGGAGTGAGGGAGCCAGAGAAAGAGAGAAAGAGAGAGAACAGACCTATTCTTAAGTGGCAATATGACTACTGAGAAATTTCTGAAGATGGAAATGGTTGAGGGACTTTTAAAACTAGGAAATCTATTTTTCAATTTTAAGTTATCTTTATAGTAAGGCAACACTCCCTTGACCCTACCTTATTGCTCTAAATAAGTGTTTCTCATAGTGTGATCTCCTGACCAGCAGCCTAAGCATTATATAGGACCTGTTGCAAATGCAGATTATCAGGAGCCATCTGGACCTACTGAATCAGAAACTCTGGGGTTGGGGTGCAGGAATCCAAGTTCAAGAAGCCCTCCAGAGGATTATACTGTGTGATAAAGTTTGAGAACTTCTGACCTACATATAGTAGAAGTCTGATGTTTCCTCACTTAAGAAATTAAAGAAACTGGGTTACAGTCCAGCATAGATGTCCTGAACAAGAAGTGAGATGTAAAATGAAGAAAAAAGAATTCACCTAGGATCAGGAAATGAGCCAACAGCAATGAGGTGTTCAATTCAATTAATACTTGTCACTCACAAGAAATTGCAAAGGTATTGTAAGAGACATTGAGTTTACCAGATTCTGTAGCATAGGGATTTGAGACTAGTTTACAAATCTTAAATGATGAAATGACTAATCATAGTAAACAGTATGAAGACTTGGGGAGTAGAACATAATATCTGATAGACAATCAGGCAGTTTCCTATTTGGAGAACTATTTAGATTTTTCATAAATAAAAAATATCAATTTCCTTCTAGTTTCATTAAAAAAAACCTGACCCATTGGAAAACAATTTTGTACAGGAAGAGTTTTTGAACTTCGGTGTCATTCTGAGAGTAAAAGTAATTCACACATGGGTAGGTTGCTTCTTGTGCTTTGTTTAAATTTAATACAATTTAATAGTTATAGAATTATTAGGGTTTTAAAATGTATTGACAATGTAGTGTTTTTAAAATTTTTTTAAATTTATTTATTTTAGAGAGAGAGAGAGAGAGAGACCATGCATGAGTGGGGGAGGGGCAGAAAGAGAGGGAGACACAGAATCCAAAGCAGGCTCCAGGCTCTGAGCTGACAGTAGAGAACCAGATGCAGGGCTCGAACTCGTGAACCACAAGATCATGACCTGAGCCAAATTCAGATGCTTAACGACTGAGCCACCCAGGCACCCCCTCACAATGATGTGTTTTGAAATAGCTTAAAATGGTTGTTCCAATTTGGGGAGTGCACAAATCCAATTTGTAGGCTAGGGAACCTACTGAGAGGTTTGCCAATGGGGACCACTTCTAGAATGGGGATAAAGTGGTCTGAGAAGCTATAGTTGTTCTTCAATGGCATCCTGGGGCAGAAAGCACCATATTTAGCTGGAGCTATTTGTAAGTGTTGATACAGGTAGGAAAGGGGAAGTAAAAATATAGTCAAAAACAGTAGTAGGATGTATGGAAGCGATGCCATACTGTAGAGATTAACACTCAGTACACTAATCAAAATCTATACTATCTTCTTTTCATAATTGTCCCTTAATTTTCATGTGGACAATCAAGTGATAGAAAATCCAACTCAAAATGACCTCTGCTCTCCTTTCAATCTGTGATCTTCTAGAAGACCTAGACTGCACCCTACTCTACTTCCCCTCACCTTCTCACAAACAACCAATCACTTCCAGGGAAGCTCATGACTCTAGTCTAGACAATAACATCATTGTGTTTTCCATTGACAGTATTCAGGGATTCAGGGTTAAAAATGCAATGCAATTATCCAATTGTACGTCTGTGGGTCAGGTCTAGGGTTTTGTTTTAACTGTTGGTGGGAATTAAGATTTCTTTTCTGCTGAATCAGAGCTCTGAGTATAATATTGGGAACTCATGGTTGATATTTTGGCATTTTGGCATTGTAAAGGGATAGTCAATCTGAGAAAAGAGCCAAGGAACAAGAGAGCAAAGGATTTAGGTTGAGAAACAGGTCGCAATTGCTACCAAGTCCTTAGGTATAGTCACACCTGAAATTAGAACTCTCATAGCACATTTTAGTTTTGTGAATTAAAAAAAAAACAAAAAACTTAATGCTGAAGTCATTCCAGTTGCATCATCCAATATTTGAGAATTAAAGACACCTGATAGGTGAGTAAGAAAAGAACAGCACAACCACTGATGGGTTGATTAGGAAAACATCTCGTGACAGGCTCCAAGAAATGTGGAAAGAAGGCTTTTTTCACTCAAAATAGGCTGTGTGAATGGAAAGCTTCAGAGATTTAAGCACAGATTTCTGTGTTTGCTCATTAGGGATTGCTGAATACACTGCCCACTTTGGCATGCCCATTGTTGGGCTAACTGGAAAATATCAATGTCCCAGCTCTGTAATATTCATAACTAAAAATTAGTACATTATCCTAAGCTTATTCAAGCTATATCAATAGTTGCTGCTTTACATTTTATTGTCAAAACCTTAAGAACCGCAATTGTTGAAAGGAAAATCCTAGGGTTGATAACTATTGTGAAGCTGTGTGTGCCCCCACCCATTTCTGTCACTTTTCACCATTTCAGCACGCACTGATGTCTGCTTTCAGCAAGTACTCTACGTATTCAGAGAAACTATAGAAATGAACCCTGAAAGTATAGTCTTTGCTTCCAGCAAGTAAATGCAGCTTACTCCCTAGAGGCTTTATCTGGCATCCTTTGCTCAAACATGGGACAGGCTTAAAAGTTTAGGGAGGTAACGACCCCCAGGAAGCAAACCCAAACCAATGATGAAAGGAGACAAGAGGGTAAGTGCCCCAGCTTGCCCATTGTTGGGGTGGCATATCTATGAAGCGTGTTCTGTTCAATTCCCAGGGGTCTCCAACAAGCTTTAGCCCCAGTTTTCAACAACATAATCAGTTTCTTAACTCATCCTTTTTGGGCTTCTTTCCCTTCCATATCTCACTTTCCTATTTCTCTACCATTGTTCCTGAGATCACCTCTAAAATGAACTTCTTACACTCAAATCCTTGTCTCTGGATCTGATTCTGTTACTAATGTGGGCAACCAAAATAAATGAATATATACGGAATCAGAATAGGTAACAGGAAGTAAAAATAGACACAATAAAGTTGAAGGTAAGAAGAACCTGGGAACAACTTAATTTAAGTTGGAAAGTTCAGAGCTACTTCACACACAGACAAGCTATGTCTATTAAATGAAAAAGCTACTTAGAAGAGCTTCAGTGAGAAAGCACCCAAATATACAAGCACTGACATTTAAAATTTTTTTAAATGTTTATTTAATTTTGAGAGAGAGGGAGAGACAGAGCATGGGTGGGGGAGGAACAGAGAGGGAGGGAGACACAGAATCAAAAGCAGGCTTCAGGCTCTGAGCTGTCAGCACAGAGCCCAACAAGGGACTCAGTCTCACAGACGATGAGATCATGATGTGAGCCAAAGTTGGATCCTTAACCAACTGAGCCACCCAGGAGCCCCTACAACCACCTACATTTTAATAAACAAATTATTTTCCAATCCTGAGGGTCAATATGATTGCATTATTTTCCCTACGTGACAAACCTTATTCAGATATTCTGGAACTTGGTCTCTGTATATAATGAGCATATACTCAAAGAAATTGACAGGCAGCTTGTATCTTTGCAAAATCACCCAGTAATATATTCTGTAGTAGAACAACATAAGTTTTTCAACAGACAATAGCAAAAGAGTTACAATGAACAGGCAAACTTTGGTATCAGAAATCTGTAAATAAACTGTCAAGCAACCTCAGCCTGAAGTTTAATAGCTTGTGAGCCAAACTTGTTTCCAGTAACTAATTCTGTTGGTTATTATCTGCTACAGGACCAAAGAGAACAGGACCTGTGGAATTCCCAGTTGCTAGGAAGTTATAAAGAAAATCCTAGAGGAGTGAAAAAGCCCACAAATATCTCTGCTTAAAATAAGCAGAGATTTGAAGACCTGTTCTCAAAAATAGTAGGTTAAAACCTGGGTGGGAAACATTCACAATGGGATAATAATAGGGCTAACATGGAGCACCTGGCTGGCACAGTCAGTTAAGTGTCCGACTCTTGGTACCAGCTCAGGTCATGATCTCACTGTTCCGGAAGACTGAGACCCAAGTCAGGCTTTTGCTGACAACACAAAGCCTGCTTGAGATTCTGTCTATCCTCTCTTCCCCTCCCCCCCATCTCTCTCAAATAAAATAAAAAAATAAAAAAATAAAAATAGAGCTAGCAACAGGCAGAAAAAATGCATTAGACATGAACATACTGTCCATAGGAAAAGATCATCTTTATTGAGCAACAGGACATTAACTAGTACAATGCTTGCCCATCCCCCTACAACACTTTAATATTTTACTATAATTTCAAAATAAGGACAAATACCATATCTTATTCCCACGGAGGGGGAAAAAGACATAGTAATAAAATCTAATTTCAATAGCTAGTGACCATTATACTTTCCACTTTGTAACCCCATTATATCCATTTTTTTTTTTTTTACTCTCTGCTCTCTCTTTAATTTGGCACATTGATTTGAAATTCAATGAAAATCTCATTAAAAATATTTTTGGAGTCAATCCAGACAGTAATAAGGAGAGAATGACCTGTAGGTGGTGGTCTAGAATGTACTGGATACAATGCTGATGAGGACTCACTGTCTCTGAACACAGCTGCTCCTGATGTGTAGTTTATGTACATCATTATTACTGGGACTTGAATGACACATCTGTCCCCTAAAAGAAAAAGGGAAAATCTTAAGATCCCAAAGTCTACATGTCCATTTTTTTTTTGCAGTGGTCAGCAATAAACTCTCAAGACTTGCCATAGTAATGGGCCCCAATCCTGGGATGATCCAGGGCAAGGTTCCAAGTTGAAACTCTGCCTCCTTACAGTGCCTACATTGAAAACACAGTATGTGTCTAATAGGTTGGTTGGATCAGCCTGATTCCATAGCATGCAATCTGTGTACACATGATAAAAAAGATGAAAGAACTCCAATCTAAGTTAGAAATAAATACACAGGGGACATATTTCGCCTAATTCATGTAGGCTCTGTTGGAAAGTAAAAGGTAACAATTTCTCATTTTCACTCTCATAAATTATATTGTAGCACTACTATTAACTCAATGTAACACACACACACACACACACACACACACACACACACACACCCCTCCCTGGAAGATTTTAATCCAAAGCTAAATCATTTAGGGGGAATGAAAAGAGACTGTATTGAAGTACAGTAAAAAAAAATTAAATTTGCTTAAAAGAAATTATGGGACAATCACAAGCTATTATAAATTAGCTCTCTTTTAAAGGACATGACATGAGGCATTAGAAGTTAAATGCGGTCTAATGCAATTGTTCATGATTGAATTTATACTCTTCAAGATTGTCAATTTATGCTCAGGGAGTGTGCTTTATCTTTTATTCAAAAGTGATTAGGATTTTTTTCCCATTTTAAAAATGGACAAAATGAGTTGCAAAGGTGGTATTGCCAGACCATTACCTTTCAGGGAAGAACTCAGAATAAAACTCTTGACCCAATTGTGATGCAAGGTTTTATAAATTTTAAGATTTTTGAATTTTTAATTCTAGTGTTGAGGTGAGAAATTGATGTATTATTTCCAGACTAAGTTATCTGACCAAAATAATATACATTTAGATATATTCAGGAGATGGTGAAAACTAACTTTGAAAACATTTTAGTGTCACACACATCTTAGTTTTTAGCATACTTAGTTCAAAAACTCTCTAGATTCATCACAAATTAGAACCTTAGTTATACAATTAATTCTACCATGCCTCACTGAAATGCTATCACATAATGTTATTTCCATTTAGTATGAAAATTTTCTCAAAAATAATGAAAGTAACAACCATAGGGAAAACAAGGTTTTAGGAGGTCACCTTCTTTTGACTTATTTCATGATGCCTCTCATAGAGATCTATGTGAAAATATTTTCACAAAATGTATCTTATTTAACTTATATGCCTTCTTTTAATATGTGATGTTTCCTTTTTTAAATGTTTATTTTTTTTATTTTTTGAGAGAGAGAGAGAGAAAGAGAAAGAGCGTGCACACAAGTGGGGAGGGGCAGAGAGAAAATCCCAAGCAGGCTCCACACTGTCAGAGCAAAGCTTGACACAGGGCTTGATCCCGTCAACTGTGAGATCATGACCTGAGCTGAAACCAAGAGTTGGATACTTAACTGACTGGGCCACCCAGGCACCCTTGATGTTTCCTTTTTAACATGGGCATCAAGGCGCTCAGAAATATTTTTGATCATTTATAGTTTTAGCTTTCTATCTTTCCTTTGCATACTTTTCCTCCCATATCCCACCATAATTAGGATATTTTCAATTTCCCCCATGTAATGGTGTTCTTAGTTCTTAATATTTTAATATAAAGTGCCTTATATCCTCTTGGAACAAATATGAAGTAGTCTATTTGCTAATGATAAAGTCATTGATTAATCCCTAGTTGTCATATATTGGATGTGTATTCATACTTTATCTTGTTACTTCTGTAGGATTTCTTTTTCTTCCTATTCTGTAGTTCTTACCTCTCCTAGTTTTACTTTTAATTCTCTAGATGCTGACCTCAAGTCTCCTTAAACAACCATTTTTTTCTACACTTATTTCAAATACTGGTATTTCCAAATGTTCTGACTTTAGCTTTTTGTCCTTTTCACTTGATAGGGTTAGGTAATGTCATAACATTGTATCTATGCTGTTGGTATCTATTGTCCCACTTTATAAATGAAGAAACGGACACAAAGAAATTTACAAGATTGTTCAAGGTTATATGTTAAATTATAACCAGAGCTTTTAATTTTAACAATGTTTATATTCCTTCTGCCATTTCACATACGTTTCTAAGATGAGTTGCCATAGTAAAACCAACAATATCTCTGTGATTTGGACAATATCTGTTTCTTGTTTTTGTTATATGTTCTACTTTAGTAGAAAGTCTCTACTTTACTACATCCTGGGGTCCCAACTGACAGAGGCTTCACCACCTGGAAGGTTGCCTTCCAGATTTGGTGGTTTTAGAGGTAGGAAAAAGAGAATTGGAGGATTGAGTACCTGTAAATAAAAACTTACTGGAGATGTGAAACACACATCACTTTTGCTCATATGGTCAAAGAAAATCACATAACAGTGACTCTAGTAGATGAAACTTTTGGATTGCCAGGTAATTGTGAGTGAAAATAATGCCTACCACAATTTCGCCATAAGATAGAATATTCACTATATGTTTTATACTTGTATTGGAATCTTTAAGTCTTAGGGTAGGAAT